>NC_061114.1:173704346-174054451 GCF_002878395.1 Capsicum annuum | reverse complement strand
TTGACAAGTTTCTGAAGTTCAAAAATCTACTCAGTACTAGTCATATGACAATTCATAATGAGACCTCATGACTCATAGTGGCCAATGATTTTGAGATCCTACACTATATTTATTAAAGGAATTAGACACAACAAGTTATCTAATGAGTCATACTATCCTATGGAAACGACTCGTTGCCTGACCCGCCATGGTTCCTAGATTCATATATACATGTATTTTGTTTATTGAATCTTTTGATAACTAACATAACCATAAAAGACAAGGATAGAATAAAGAAAAGAGTAAGAAAGAGGGAAAACCTACCCCCATTAAGGCCCAAGCCGAGGCTTTCTCCACTAAATAATTGGTAGGTGAGTGTAGTAATAAAGAATCTAGTATTTTAGTGAAGGAGTATCCACTCACTATTCCACTTGAGCAATGTGCAAGGTTGCCTCAAACAACATATCCAGGGCTTGGTACTAATATTAGATGTTTGAATCCACCTCTTACTATCACTACATCACCTGAAAGAACTCCCTAGTCTAAAGATAAATGAAAATTTTATTTTGAGAAAGGAGATGATAAGAATGGGTTTGAATATAAAGAAGGGACTTCAATTGATAGTCCTTAAAACCATGAAAAAAGGGAATGAGAGGTAGTCCTTCAAACATAAAGAAAGGAATGTGCCTGATACTCAAGTCTCAAATGAAAGTGAAGGTAATTCCTCCACAGATCGCCTTCTACCATATGCATATGGTCCATAGGTATAGATAGCTCCAAAGATTGATAGATGGGGTGCCCCAAGTATGCTGGGCATTAATTATTGGGACTTAGCACTTACTAACATGGGTCGACCAAAGAAAGGTTTATATGAGGAGCCTAGACTAGTGGCCACGGGTATGACTAAGATGCCTGGGTTTGAGAGATTTTTAAATAAATACATGTTTTAGTGGATGTCTGAGAAGCTTAATAGATATAATCTCAAGTTATTTTGGGAATTTATATTGTATATCAAGCCATGCTGAATGTATAGGCTCCAAGGTTATGCTTTGGAATGGCTAGCCTTCACTTTTGACCATGTTGATATATGGTGCACAAGTGGATATTTTAGAGTGCACCATTTCATGTTTTCTAAATAGTTGGGATTTTAAGCCTCTGACCAATATGACTGAGTAAGATTACAAAATTAATGAGATAAGAAAAATAAAACTGATAAAAATTGGTATAAGGATTGAACGACCTACTATAGATAGATGGTGATAAGTTTTTCTACCTAGGAGGAAAAGGTTGAGTGGGTAGGCGATGGTGAGTCTCAGATAATGAAAACAACATTGAGCTTCACCACCATATCTTAGTAGTCTTTGGTTTTCATTAATTAGGCCCCATAGTTAGAGATAGTGTATTAAGTCTAGATTGGAGTTACTTTATGGTAGGTATTGTGAAGGGATAAAAGGTTGATATTGTATGATTGATTTACCAGGAAATTTGGGATAGAGCTATATAGGACATGATGAGTTAATTTCCATGTTTGGTTACTCGATTTTGTTTAGAGGCTGGTGTTTCAAAGTTGTTTGAGATTGATAACATTATATAGGTTCATCATAATACTGATCTTAGGTTTATTTGAGACTTGATAAATCCCATGTAATAGGCAAAGGTTGCAGTTGGTGTTGCCTTGTTAGTTGGGGCATTGCTGTCAGGCATGCACATTAGATTAATACACCTGAAGTTTCTGATATTGAGGTTTAAATTACTAAGACTTAACTACTCTTGATGCCGCTACCTCCTCTACTTTATAGCCGACTTCATCCTAGTTTTGCTGACTCCCATATCAGATTCTTCCATGATTTTCCCACATGTTAGTGGGTATATGTTAGTACCACATGAAAATTTGTAAAAAGTCTTGAAAAAATTTCTACTACGGAGCTAAAAGTGTAAAACCTAGCTGGAGAGATCAAACAAAGGTAACGATGGTGATTAGTGCAATAATACAGGGGATGTAGACCTGATTTGATGGGTTTAGGTGGAGAATAACTTAAGAGTATTGACGGTATTAAGTCTATAGTCATACAAGGATAAATGATAAGCTTACCTAACTTAGAGAATCAGTCTAGAAGCAATATTCTAGAAAGTTTTCAACATTCCAACCTCCTAGTATTCCTGTTATTGAGAGGAAATTTG
The DNA here is from genome assembly GCF_002878395.1 of Capsicum annuum. Taxonomy (NCBI): domain Eukaryota; kingdom Viridiplantae; phylum Streptophyta; class Magnoliopsida; order Solanales; family Solanaceae; genus Capsicum; species Capsicum annuum. Next base: position 174,052,291 of record NC_061114.1, on the reverse strand, counting down.
ATTATATTAAGGTGCCTAATATCTGGACCTTTGAACATGCAGATAAATATAAAAGAATGAGTGTTGATGTGAGGTAGGAGATAACCCCATAAATTAAGAAAAGAAAGAGAGATAAAAAGAATATGAAAAAAGTTGTGGATAAAAGCAAGAATCCTCTGAACTGCACTTGTTTGGGATGCATGGGAGGGTGAGTGACGTCGGGAGCTCCATAATTAGTGATATCCAAAGGTAGGATATTACTCTTGTTTCTAATATGGTTTTGGTGCGGTGATTCCCACTAAGAGTTTAACATAATTAAGTTCACTACCACAACCAGTGCAAAATTATCACTGAATATGCTGACCACTATTGGCGCTATCAGATTAGAGACTGTGGTTACTGATGAGATCCTCATAGATAAAGAGAGTGGAGAGGTTGCATCTATGACCCCAACTGATCAATACACATTTGATGCCTAGGGAATCAAAAGTATGTCCTTACCTCTTGTTCTTACATTTTTTGGCTATGGTCATGTAGTGAGGACACATTATTTAATACCCCGAACTTTCTTTAAGTCAAATCTAGTCTTTAGAAGAGTTAATGATGACTTCCTAAATGATTAATATTTAAATCTTATAGAATTTCTACAATTTTGACTATTTATCATGTGGGAAATTGAATTAACTTTCCAATGATACCAATTTCATCCAAATCAGGTATCGGAGTAAAAGGTTATGGACGTTTTACTGAGAGCTGTTAGAATTGCCCAGGTGTCATGGGCAGGTTGACGGACCATCAAACTAGTGATGGACCATCGCCTCAACCATCGCATCTAAGGAAGTAATTCAATCTTCTGGCTAAGGTGCGACGGACAGATTGACGAACCGTTAAGCTAGCGATGGAACATCGCCCAGGCAGTCGCTACTAAGGCAGTGAGTCCCTATTATGGCCCAAGTGATAGGGTCAGAAATACGGACCATCGATCCAGTGATGGACCATCTCATGAGCCATCGTAGATCTCATTCAGCAATTTAAAGTTGCTTTTAAGAGGGTATTTGGATCTTTTTCCACCCGTTTTAATCCCTAATTATACCAGACCATAGCTCATAACTTCATTATTCCTTCACAACACCAAATTAGGGTTTTTCTCAAAGATAAATTGCCAAGACCAAGAAAACCCTAGGTGCTTAATCCCAAGTCAAGAACTCAAGCTTTCCTCCACCAATCTTCAAGAAATCATCCACCCAGGTATGTCAAGTGTTTATTCATGGATTCCTTTCATCCATGAAGCCCAAGAATCCAATTGTAAATATAAATTGTGATGTTTATGTTTTGGATTGATTATGATCATGTTGATGTTGTGTATGATACCCAAGTTAGAATAATTAAATGTGTTTTCATTAATTTATGCTAGCATGTGGATTGAAATCTACTAAATTGTGTTTATTTATGAAACCATGATGAATTAATTTAATGTCCATGCCTAAGGTTATAGCTATGCATGCAAGGTGTTTGATAAAATGCCTAAGAGAATAGGAAATATGCCTTATGAATCAATTGTGACCAGAATGATGAACCTATGCTTTACCCTTGTGTTCAAAATGACTTCCATGTTATTGTTATGCATTGAAATCGTTTGATGGGTTGTTCATGAGATTAGCCTATAAAATTATGACATGTTTATACACTTTCCTATTCATGTACCAAACCATGATAATCAAGTGTCTCATGAAATTCCCTAATGATTGTATTATGGATTGTTGACTATGGTCATGTGTCAAGAAGTGTCATGTCTTGTCAGTTTCATGCTATTGAGTCCTATAGGTACTTGTACTCGACAATTTAGCTGTGTGCCTAGAGCCAGTATCAGTTTTTAAGATACTCTCTGTCAAGCCATGTTCAGTAGAATTCAGTCAGTCTCATAACTCGGGAAACTCAGTAATCTCAGTCAGTTATCAGTTCTCAGTGATACTCCATCAGTCAACAAAACTCAGTAAACTCGGTCCATTCAGTTTAGTATAATTAGTTTAGATTCTAATTAGTTGGAGTAGGATTCATCACTAAGTAAGACCAAGGATGGGAACTCACTTGTAAGTAGAAGGTGTGATTCTTAGTAGCAATCCTTACGCTCTAGAACTACGTAGCCAGTGTAGGTTAAGATATCTAACCTATTAGATAAGGGTTGATGAGGTGTCTTAACCTGTTAGACGAGGGTCCCACCATTCTCCTTAGAGTACTTGTTAGATGAGGGATCACTCATAGCTTGTCCTTACCTATGGTGCGGTATTGACATCCTTCCAATTGGGGTTATAGATTGGACCCCAACTCAGCTATATTACTTTATTTAGGGCATGTCAGCTAGATAATTACTTCCCACAGTTACAGTTTTAGTCTCAGTCTCAGTAATAAAACTCAAATAGTTCTACATAATTTAGAACTGTTAGATACCATCAACTCAAAATAGTATGGAACTCATCTAGTTCCATTAGAACCTAGACTGTAAGATACAGTAACTCAATATAAGTTATCAGTACTCATGTTATCAATATTCAGACTCAGTAGTCAGTATCATCATGAATTCAGTTACAGTAGTTTATTCATACATATATTCTCATGTTCATGTTATACAATTGATTACATAGTTCATGCATATAAACCCTTGCATCCAGCCTACCTCACTTGCGAACTAGTATATTCAGTCGTACTGACATATTTGTGCTATGGTGTTTTATACCATAACTTCAGAAGCACGAGCTCCAGAGCATCAGTAGCATTCTAATCTCAGTAGTCAGAGATAGAAGTGAGTCCTCATCCTTCAAGGACATGATCATTTCTTTATTATTTCATTACTTAGTTTATTTCAGTATTTGGAGTTAGTTGGGAACATTTCCCATCAACTCCTTATTCAGACAGTTCAGTTTTAGAGGCTTCCAAACTACAGTATGTTCAGATAATTTATTTCAGTTCATGTTTTGGTATTGATATACCATACTCTCAGATAGTATGTTTTATCCATTTTGAACCTTATGGCATGTTTCATTCTATTATTTCTATATTTTACATAATGTCATATAGTATATAGGTATAGATATCAGTCATGGGTTAGCTTGTGGTCCTTCGGGGTCATAAGCACCTTTAGCACTCTGGGTACTAGATTCGAGGTGTTACAAACTTGGTATCAGAGCCTAAGGTTCAATAGTGTCCTAGTAAGTCTGAAAGTCGCATCTAGTAGAGTCTTGTACATAGGTGTTTTGCGCGCCACATTTATTTTGAGGAGGCTATGAGATGTTTTAGGAATAGTTTCTCATATTTCAGTATTCATGTCATGATAGTGAGCATAATCTCAAGTTAATCCCATAATTTAATCTATTTCTCTTCAATTTACAGAACATGCCTCCCAAGAAGAGAACTGGAAATCAATCAGTCCCTCAACCCGAAGATCCTTTGGGAGAACATGTCTCTCATGCAGAGTTTAGAGCTATATTCAATACTCTTGCAGAGTTATTTGCTACTTAAAATGAATGACTGGCTATTGTTCTGCCAACCCAGTGGCCAATTCAGCTACAGCCAGGATTTGCGACTTCATCCAAATAAATTCTCGATCCTTTTTTGAGTCTAAGTCAGATGAGGACCCTCAAGAATTTATCGATCAGGTTCAGAAGGTTACTAATATTATGGGGGTTAATCTTAGTGAGAGTGCTGAGCTAGCTGCATATCTATTTCAGGATGTTGCTCACGCTTGGTTCAAACAGTGAAAGTTAGAGAGGTCAGTAGATACAGGATCCATAGAGTGGGAGGAGTTTGTCACCGCCTTCTTAGAGAGGTTCTTTCCCCAAGATCTAAGAGAAGCTAAGGTGTTAGAATTTATCAACCTCAGGCAGGGAAACATGACGGTGAAAGAGTATTTTCTTAAGTTTACTCAATTATCAAGATATACTCCTCATATGGTCGCAGATAGCGGCCAAGATGAGTAAGTTTATTTTTGGGGTGAATGATAGTGTGGTCAATAAGTGCAGGTCTACAATGTTGAATAGTGACATGAACATAGCCAAGCTTATGACTCATGCTCAGCAGATAGAGGAGCAAAAGATTAAGATGAGGGAGAAACATAATAAGAGAGCAAGGACAGGTAGTTTTAGCTTTGCTTAGCCTAAGTCAGAGGGAGAAAACTGTTCTCAATTTCTTCTTAATTCATTCGTTCCAGCTCCTTCCTCAGTCAGTTCTCTAGATCCTAAGTTCAAGGTTAGTAATAGAGATAGGGCACCAGACTCTAAGTCTCAGGGAAGTATTAGCAGTGCCCATACCCATTTTCTTTGTCAGAAATGTGATAAGCACTATTAGGGTACTTGCAAAGCTGGTAGTGATATTTTCTTTAGATGTGGAGAGCCAAGAAACAGAGTTAGAGATTATCTCTAGCCAAGATATCAGGTTTAGCATAACCGTTCCCCAGCTTAGTTCGGTCGCCCAAATCAGAAGGGTGTCACTTCTAGTGCTACTAGTGGGCAATGCCCAAATAGACTTTAGGCTCTCTTGTCTTGAAAGGATTAGGAAAATTTTCTTGATGTGGTTACTGGTTCATTACAGATCTTTCACTTGTATATTTATGCTTTGTATGATATAGGAGCTTCTTTGAGTTTTGTTACTCCTTATATAGCAGTTGATTTCGTAGTCAGTCTCGAAATTCTAGTATAGCCCTTCTCAGTCTCTACCCCAGTGGGTAAAACCATCATAGCTTGATGGGTATACAGGAACTGTCTGATCATGGTATCTCAGAGAGTCACCTCAACAAACTTAGTTGAATTAGAGATGACTGATTTTAATGTCATTCTCATCATGGATTGGCTTCATTACTGCTATGCCACAGTCCACTACAGAAACAAAATAGTCTAGTTTCAGTTTCCGAATAAACCTATCCTAGATTGGAGGGGTAGTACATCAGCTTTCAGATGTTTGCTTATTTTCTACCTTAGAGCAAGGAAAATAATATGTAGTGGATGTGTCTATAATCTTGTTCGAGTTAAGGACAGTAGTTCTGAAACTCCCAGTTTTGAATCAGTCTCATTCGTGAATGAATATTCAGATGTCTTTCCCAAAGATCTTCCAATAATTCCTTCCAAAAGGGAAATAGACTTCAGGACCAATCTTCTTCCAGATACTTAACCTATATCTATTTTGCCATACAGAATGGCACCAATAGAACTTAGAGAATTAAAAGAGCAGTTGAAGGATCTCTTAGATAAGGGATTCATCAGATCTAGTATGTCCCCGTGGGGCATACTAATCTTATTCGTGTGCAAGCAAGATGGTTCTCTCAAAATGTGTATAGACTACCGTTAGCTAAACAAAGTTACGGTCAAGAACAAGTATCCACTTCCCAGAATTGATAACTTATTTGACCAACTTCAAGGTGCCAGCTATTTCTCTAAGATAGACCTTAGATCTGGCTATCATCAACTCAGAGTCAGAGAATGTGACATTTTAAAAATAGCCTTTCATACTCGGTATGATCATTTCAAATTCTTACTTATGTTCTTTGGTCTTACCAATGCCCTAGACAATTTCATGGACTTGATGAACCGTGTGTTCAATCAGTACCTGGACATGTTCGTCATAGTATTCATAGATGATTTCCTTTTTTACTTCCGTAGTGAGCAGGATCATGCAAACCATCTCAGAATTGTACTTCAGACCCTCAGAGATCATTAGTTATTCACTAAATTCATTAAGTGCCAATTTTGGATAAGGTTAGTAGCATTCCTTGGTCATATCATTTCCGGTGATGGCATTAGAGTTGATCCTCAAAAGACCAAAACAGTAAGAAACTGGCCTCGCCCTATATCTCCATTAAATACTAGGAGTTTCTTAGGTTTGGATGGCTATTACAGATGGTTTGTTGAGGGATTTTCTTATATTGCATCCCCTATGTCTAGATTGACTCAAAAAAAAGTCAAGTTTCAGTGGTCAGATTCTTGTGAGAAGAGTTTTTAAGAGTTGAAGACTCGACTTACCTCGGCTTCAGTTTTGGCTCTTCCAGATGGTTCTGATAGGTTCATAATGTATTGTGATGCATCCCGAGTTGGTTTGGGTTGTGTTCTCATGCAGCATGGTAAGGTCATAGCCTACGCCTCTAGACAGCTTAAACCCCATGAGAAGAATTATCCTACTCATGATGTCAAGTTAGTAGCCATAGGTTTTTCCTTGAAGATCTATAGGCATTATCTATAAGGAGTTCATATGGATGTGTTGACAGATCGTAAGAGATTTTAGTATGTTTTTTCTCAGAAATATCTCAATCTTTGTCAGATGAGGTGGTTAGAGCTTTTGAAAGATTACGACATGAGTGGCCTTTACCATCCAGGCAAGGACAATGTGGTGGTCAACGCTCTCAGTAGACTATCTATGGGTAGTGTTGCTCATGTTAAGGACAATAAAACAAATTTAGCTCAGGAAGTCCATTAGGTTGCCCGACTAGGTGTCCACCTAGTTGATTCTTCAGAGGGTAATATATGGGTTCAGAATAGTTTAGAATCATCTCTAGTTTCTGAGGTGAAAGAAAAGAAAGATAGAGATCCCAGTCTAGTCAAGTTGAAAAAGTCAGTCAAGGATTAGAAAGTAGAGGTTTTCTCCCCAGGGGGATATGGTGTTCTGCATTGTCAGGGTTATCTGTGTGTTCTAGGTATAGCTAAATTGAGGCAGCGAATTCTTGCAGAAGCATATAGCGAGCGCTACTCAATTCATCCAGCGACTAGTTAGATATACCGCGACTTGCACGAGATCTATTGGTGGAGTGGGATGAAAAGAAATATTGCAGAGTTTGTGGCTAAGTGCTCTACATATCATCAGGTTAAGATAGAGCATCAAAATCCTAGCGGGTCCATCCAGGAGTTCAGTATTCCTACTTGGAAGTGGGAAAAAGTGAACATGGACTTTGTGACAGGTTTGCCTCGTACTCGTTGCTAGCATAATTCAGTCTGGGTCATTGTAGATAGAATGACCAAGACAGCTTATTTCCTTCCATTCCATACCTCTTTTTCAGCTGAGTATCACACCAAACTCTATATCAGAGAGTTGGTTAGATTGCACGGTGTTTTGTTATCTATTATCTCAGACAGAGGTACCTAGTTCACCTCTCATTTCTAGAAAACGTTCCAAAAGGGTCTTGGTACCAAAGTTCATCTCATTACAACCTTCCATCCTCAGACAGATGGTCAAGCAGAAAGGACCATTCAGACTTTAAAAGATATTCTAAGGGTGTGTGCAATTAATTTCAAGGGTAGTTGGGATGACCACTTGACTTTGATTGAGTTTGCATATAATAATAACTATCATTCCAGTATTTGGATGGCTCCATTCAAAGCTCTTTATGGTAGGAGATGCAGGTTTCTAGTCGGTTGGTTTGAAGTTAGTGAGACCTTAGTTATAGGGCCTGACTTAGTATTCGATGCCTTAGAAAAAGTCCAGTTGATCAGAGAAAGACTTTGGGCTACTCAGAGCCGACAGAAGTATTATACAGATATGCGTAGAAAGGATATCGAGTTCCAGATTGGTGATTATGTCTATCTAAATATCTCTCCCATAAAGGGAATGAATAGATTCGACAAGAAGGGAAAGCTCAGCCACCAATATATAGGTCCCTTCAAAATTCTCATTCGCTTTGGCAAGGTAGCTTATGAGCTCGAATTGCCTTCAGATCTAGCCTCAGTTGATCCAATCTTCCATGTCTCTTCTCTCAATAAGTGTATAGGTGATCTAGTTTTTGTAGTTCCTATTTAGAGCATAGATGTTCAGAATACCCTCTCTTATGAAGAGATTCCAGTCAAAATTCTTGACTACCAGACTCGTAGACTGAGGAATAAAAAAGTTCCTCTAGTCAAAGTTCTTTGGAAGAATCAATCCATTGAGGGAGCTACTTGGGATGCAGAAGCAGACATGCAGACCAAGTATCCTCACCTCTTCTCCACAAACTCAGATTTAGCTCAAGGTAATAGTTCTTCTTAAGCTTTTCAGTTTCATGTTTAGATTTCAGTCATAATCTTGGTATCCATTTCATGTTCAAAATTCAATTATTAACTTGATATTAAATACCATTACATACTCAGTCATGCATTCATGAATCAATTACTCATGCATCAGATATACATGTTCAGTATGATATATAAATTTAGTTTATCAGTCATGTTAGTCATGGAGTCATGTTTTAGTCATTCATGTTCATGATGTGCTTCAGTCTACTATTTCTCCCCTCTCAGTCATTCTCATTTGAGGACGAATGTTTCCAAGAGGGAGATTGTAATACCCCAAACTTTCTGTAAGTTAAATCTAGTCTCCAGAAGAGTTAGTACTGACTTCCTAAATGATTAATATTTAAATCAGACCGAATTTTCCCAATTTAGACTTTTAATCATGTGGGAAGTTGAATTAGCTTTCCAACTATACCAATTTTGTCCAAATCTAGTATCGGAGTAAAAAATTATGGATGTCTTACTGAGAGCTGTCAGAATCGCCTAGGTAAGATGGGCAGGTTGATGGACCTTCGAGCTAGTGATGGACCGTCGGCTAAACCATTGCAGCTAAGGTAGTAAGTCAATCTTCTGGCTATGGTGTGACAGACAGGTTGATGGACTGTCGAGGTTGCGACGGACTGTCGCCCAAGCCGTCGCTACTAAGGCAATGAGTCCCTATTCTGGCCCAAGTAAGACGGTCAGAACGACAGACCGTCGAGCCAATGACGGACCATTGCATTAGCCATTACAGATCCCGTTCAGCAATTTAAAGTCATTTTTAAAAAGGTATTTAGGTCCTTTTCCACCTGTTTTAACCCTTAATTATACCAGACCATAGCTCATACCTTCATTATTCTTTCAAAACACCAAATTAGGGTTTCTCTCAAAGATCAATCGCCAAGAACAAAAAAATCCTAGGTGGTTAATCCCAAGTTAATAATTCAAGTTTTCCTCCACAAATCTTCAAGAAATCATCCACCCAGGTATGTCAAATGTTCATTCATAGATTCCTTTCATCCATGAAGCCAAAGAATCAAATTTTAAATTATAAATTGTGATGTTTATCTTGTGGATTGAATATGATCATGTTGATGTTGTGTATGATACCCATGTTTGAATCGATAAATATGTTTTCATTAATTTATGCTAGCATATGGATTGAAATCTACTAAATTGTGTTGATTTATGCAACCATGATGAATTAATTTAATGTCCATGCCTAAGCTTATAGTTATACATGCAAGGTGTTTGATAAAATGCCTAAAAGAATAGAAAATATGCCTTATGACTCAACTGTGACCAAAATAATGAACCTATGCTTTACCCGTATGTTCTAAATGACTTCTATGTTGTTGTTATGCATTGAAATTGTTTGATGGGTTGTTCATGCGATTAGCCTATGAGATTATGACATGTTTATATGCTTTCCTATTCATACACCAAACCATGATAATCAAGTGCCTTATGAAATTCCCCAATGATTGTATTATGGATTGTTGACTATGGTCATGTGTCAAGAAGTGTCATGTCTTTTCACTTTTATGTTATCAAGTCCTGGGGATAATTTACCCGATAATTTATTTGGGTTCCTTAAGCCAGTTTTAGTTTTCAAGATACTCTCAGGCAAGCCATGTTCAGTATAATCCAGTCAGTCTCATGACTCACGAAAACACAGTAATCTTAGTCAGTTATTAGATCTTAGTGACACTCCGTCGTCAATGGAACTCAGTAAACTCAGTTCAGTCAGTTGAGTATAATTAATTCAGTATCTAATCCAATGGGAGTAGGATTCAGCATCGGGTGAGCCCAAGGATGGGAACTCACCTACGATAGAGGGTGTGATTCTTAGAAGCAATCCTTACACTCCAGAACTCTGTAGCCAGATTAGGTTGAGACATTTAACCTGTTATATGAGGGTTGATGAGGTGGCTTAACCTGTTAGATGAGGGTGCCACCGTTCTCCTTAGAGTACTTGTTAGATGAGGGATCACTCACAGCTTGTCCTTACTAGTGGCGTGGTATTGACACCTTTTCAATTGGGGTTATAGATTGGACCCCAACTCAGCTATATTTCTTTATTTGGGACATGTTGGTTAGATGAATACTTTACACAGTTACAGTTTCAGTCTCAGTCTCTGTAATAGAACTCAGATAGTTCTACAGAATTCAGGACTATTAGATACAGTCAACACAAAATAGTATGGAACTCAGCTAGTTCCATCAGAACCTAGACTGTCAAATACAGTCGTTCAGTATCAGTTATCAGTACACATGTTATCATTATTCAGACTCAGTAGTCAGTATCATCATGAATTCAGTTACAGTCGTTTATTCATACATATATTCTCACGTCCATGTTATACTGTTGATTAGCATAGTTCATGCATATAAACCCTTGCATCCAGCCTACCTCACTTGCATACCAGTATATTCAATCATATTGATGCATTTGTTCTATGGTATTTTATACCATAGGTTCAAAAGAACGAGCTCTAGAGCATCAGTAGCATTCCAGTCTCAGTACTCAGAGTTAGTAGTGAGTCCTCATCCTTCGAGGACATGATTATTTCTTTATTATTTCATTACTTAGTTTATTTCAGTAGTTGGAGTTAGTTGGGGACATGTCCCATCAACTCCGTATTCAGACAATTCAGTTTTAGAGGCTTTCAGACTACAGTATATTTAGACAGTTTATTTCAGTTCATGTTTTGGTATTGATATACCGTACTCTCAGATAGTATATTTTATCTGTTTTGAATCTTATGGAATGTTTTAGTCTATTATTTCCACATTTTATGTGATGCCATACAGTATATAGGTACAAATATCATTCATGGATTATCTTGTTGTCCTTCGAGGTCATGAGCACCGTGTAGTGCTCCGGATACTAGATTCGGGGCGTTACACATTATCTCTTAAAAGTAGGGGGTGTGGGTATACCAACATTTGAAGGTTTTTGTTATCGTGTTTCTTTTCCCTCAGATTATCTATCTAGTAGAACCAAAATTCTTAGGATTTGATTTTTGTTTTAGTTATGTTTATATTATATGTGTGTGTTTAATTAAGAGAAACATAAGGGAACTTAGTACAATCAATAAAAGGTTTTGAATGTTTTTGATCTAAAAAGGATACCCCTCCTAAAAATGTTTTAAACTCTGTGTGTATTTTGTTTTGAACTATGACCACCATGGATCTCTTTATGGCATTAATATTTGTCAAGACCAAAACTAATGGACCATGCGGGCATCTACGTTATCTTAAGTATCTAGGAGAACTATTTTCAACCAGCTAGGAATATGCAAAAGACTTCTATTTTAAGAAAATACTGAATCAAATATAATAAAGTAAATTAAAGATCAATATATAAGCTTTTCAAAAGTTTCTTACAATTGTCCTTTACTATCACAAGACTTGGTCAAACATATACAAGAGCTATCCATAATAAAATAGATTGACGATAAAATAAATAACACAAAGACTCTAAATCTACTAAAAATGAAGTGCAGAAGTTAGTGCTGAATATCGCCATCTATCTAGCAACTGTAAATTAACTTGAATCCAGTCTAAACCCTTCGAAGGAATTTAGAATAGTAGAGTCAGTACAAACACACATACTGATAGGCATGAGTGTCCGGTAAGTGTTAATCCATATAATCATAAAATATAATCAAAGAAAAGAAATCATGACATCTTAAATGGAATATACTGCAACTAAGGTTGTAGTATCATTAAACACTTTGCGTAAATTATTTATAATTTGCCAACTCCTTTAACGAGATTATAATTAATTCACACCATCCACTATGATCCAACTCTAAACCATCACTATCACCCCTTTATTTGCATTACCTCTTCCATTACCATTATTTATAGGTTCAACCTAGTAATCATAGCGAACTCACACTATACTCTCGGGCAAACAACCAAACACTCTCTTATAACAATAAGAAATAATAACTATCCAATTTGGTAAGCCACAATAGCAATAAGTATAAATGAAGAAAGTCAACTAATATATAGCAAGTATGTACAGAGTTTGACATTTCCAAGTACATGTCACATAATAAATCTCAAAGATACAATCAAGTAGGTAATACAAGTCTACTCACATCTCTATAAAACACACCAGAGAACTCAAGTCTCATTAGCAAACCTTATAAATACTCTTGGAGAAGGATTAATTCAATTATTGGAGCTTTAGGATCATTTCTTTGATTATTATTATTATTATTATTATTATTATTATTATTATTATTATTATTATTGTTATTACTATGATGACTTGTGGAACCCAAACCAATCGCATCTCATAACAATATCAGAATTTAATGTCGGCCATATTTCTTGAGAAATCAATAAGGTAGTAATGCCAAAATTTAACGTCCGCCACATTTCTTGAGAAATTAACAAGGTAGAAATGAAAAAATTTAACATCAACCCCATTGCTTGAAAAGTCAATAAGGTAGAAATATCAAAATTTAATGCTAGCCATATTTCTACTAACAATCGCTCCACTTTTCAGTCCTTAATAAATATTCAACCTTCACTTTTCAACTTGTATGAAGGTTTATCACAACTCTTCTTTATGAAAATCATTGTTTTCAGTCACATTATTATTATGGATCAAGATCTTTCATTTATCAACATTTTAGGTCCTCTCATAGACATTGTTTCAAATACTTTCATGATCATCATTATCAAACAAGACTCTCATAGGCACAATTCAGTAAATCATCATTATCACCAATTTAGCCTCCCTTGGGAATCCAATAGATAAAGTATGTTTATCAATACCAAATCAAGAATGTCATAAAATAAATTACAATGCAACACTTAAGCATACAAGTCACTTTTGGAGACTTCATTACTCATTGATTATTAAAATACCACTACCTCCTTAAATACCACTACTTGGGTTATAACATCACCACCTATAACTAGCATATTCAATCATATAATTATCCTCTACCTCTTTTCACATAATATAATTTTCACAATGATTCAATTCATCTATCCATTAGGTATTACCATTCTCAACAATATTTGACCCTAGCATAATTTTCCTCATCACATTATTGCATAATACATAAAACATAATACCTTTGTAACTCAACTAGATTCATGACTTAACTACTCAATGACATCATACTTGAGCACATTATCAACAAATTATTTCTTTTCGGGTACATAACACATAGTATCATAGAAATAACACATAATCAATCCAAAAGATAGTTTTTGGGATTAAAGCAAATTTATATATTTTTATCCACCCCAACTACATGCTCATGGGTTTAGAGATGATTTCTCCCATCAATTCTATGCTATGAAATTATGATGTAACTTAGTCTTCTACACATTAGACCTATCCTAAATAGACACCAAGCTTTTGTGGAAGAAGCAAGCTGCAACAAGGATTCTCTTTCCTTTTCTTTGTGCATTGGAATAGTCAATCATTTAAAAGTCATGAAATAATAAGAGTAATTAAATAATTCAAGGTCTATATTATTTTTCAATATCAATTAAATAAAAACTAGTTCTTTCAAGCTTAATCCATCTCTATTAATGGATTTTTATGTTAAAGGTCTCATCTTTATAGACTTTAAGGTTCCTAACCATCAAAATTCATAATATAATTTAGTAAATTTATGCTAGGAATCATTAAGTTATAATATAGAATTAGCTCTAGGTGATATTAAGAACACCCATAAGTTTTTTCCAAAAAATCCGCCATGAAAGGTATTTTTAAGGATTCTAAAATGTTAATGGATTAATAGAAAAAGAAGATAATGAAAAAAAATACCTCAACAAAGAAATTTCAACATAAAACTTGGGAAATCGTCTTCTAGGAGAATGAAGTTTTGGGGGTTTGGACCTGAAAATTAGCTAAAACTGATTTAAATACAAATAGAATTCTCGCTACAATGAAATTCTTCTCATTTTAGCCTAGATAGTGTTTAATAAAGTGGTCATAACTTTTTAATTCAAACTCGGATTGACAAACGATTTTGCATTCGAAAGAAGACTTAGAGATATTTGATTTGGTGGGTATTGTGCTACCTAGCTCCTCATATTCTAGGAGATGCGGTTGTTTGAATTTGTATCTTGTAGAAACCCATCTAAAAACTCAAGGTAAGAATGTTTTCAACTTAACTTTATCCTTGGGCTACTGTATGACCTTAATTCATACCTAAAGAACTTCAAAATTAAAGGATTGATATTAGCATTCATGAATAATTAAATTCCTTAGGCTTGAGTCTGTCTAGACACATTAGAAGGTTAAAATTTTCATCGAAAAGCTTAAGCTGACACAATGAAGAAAATGATGGCTATTTTGGACTTAATTTAATATAGAGGAATGAAAATTAAAAGTTTTTGTGAATTTATCATGGATAATTTACAAACAATAAAATGGGTCCTTACAATAAGATACCAATTTACCATCTGTCCGTACCCGAATGGGCATTCGGTGGGGAAAAGCACAATATAATCCATAAATAACCAATATTCTATACTCAAACATTTTGTCAAGGCTTTTCAAAACACGAAAATGCAGAGCCAAACATTTATGCATAGATCACTTATTCCCCTTACAACAGTCTAAATCTCAAACTTTATTTTTATGAGTCAAAGCAAGAAAAAGATGGTAAGATGATTCACCTTTGAAGAAGACAAACACCAAAAATAACATTTTTTTCAGCCTAGATTTGATCTCTTTTCAGACAACTGGAGGGTGGGAAATGAATTTTAAAATTCAAATTAAAAAGGAGAAACTATGAAATTTATCATTGTGGTGAAGTGATTACTGATACGAAGACATATCTATAGTTGGAAAATCTTTCGCTATAGTGGAGACTTTAACCTCTGTGGCAAAAATTTGATTCCCAGAATAGTAAGTTCTGTCCATCACCTAGATACCTCTATTTTACACATAAAAATTAAGTTAAGGATATCAAATTAGAAGCCTGTCACGGTAATTACCATTACTAGAGCTCTATAGCTTGAAATTACTTCTGAAAAGTGATATGGTATTCTACATGAGTCTATTAATCGAATTTCAACACAAGACAAGTCATATCTAATCAACTCAACATAAAATCTTTCCCTAAGACACTGACTAAATTTCTAACCTAGACTACCCCTGAGAATCTATATCATGATTATATATAAGTCACCACAACATTTATAAGTCATACAACTTAGATACTCGCATGCACCGAATCAAAGACTACAAGATTTATTATATAATTCTATCATCAACATCTCATAAAAACTATCTTTTTGGCTTAAGATCACTGACAGTTCAAGCTTAGTGTTTACTACTATACATAGGTGACAGCATAACCTTTCACTCATTACACAAACTTACAACAATTATCCATTCCCATAGAATTAGAGCCTACAACACATTATTATTCATAACATGCTAATACTCATCTAATCATTATACCTTAATCACTCAACCAGCAATACCCCCCAAGTATCACCCATGGAAAGATCAATCATGTTATTTAATAATTCTCTTATATTCTTTCATTCAAAGACATATGGGTGTACTAAGCCATTTAATTTTCCATTGCCACCATCATAGGGAATATTAGCCTCTAAAAGTGTCATATATTAGCTATCTCTTATAATACTCCGTATTCTTTATAGTGTAATTCAACTCAAAAGAGGCACACCAGAGACTTAGGACATGTAATTTTAGCTAAGTGTTCTAGACTTAGTCTCATTTTTGGCCTCTAAAATTTGATGATTTTATTCTCGATCTTTCCGACCATGGAATATCAATTTCTAAGTTGTTTCATGATCAGGGTAGTCTATAGTATCTCTGGGGTGAGTTTTGGAATTTTTGGAGAAGGTTTGGGGCATGTTTGGCTGGCGAAAATAGAACGTCGACACGATATAGATACGCCGTGTCAGTGGACACATCGGGTAGGCAATGCAATGTGTTTCTAATTGCATCACAGTGAGTGATGCGATGCATCACTGAATGCATTAGTACCTAGTTTTTGTGTTGTTAAATGACGGGTTTATAGGGGCAATTGAGTCATTTACCCTCACCCAAATTAGCCCAAAACACACAATTTTATCCTGAAATAACATAGATGCTTCATTATTCATCTTTTTCTTCTCCAAGAACAAAACACTAGCTTTAAGAATCAAGAAAAATTTCGTAACTCCTACTCCAAGAAAGCCTATAATCCAAAGTTTTGGGTTCAAGAACTTCAAGAAGAAGCTTCATGAACACCATTAGAGATTCAAAAGTTTAAGATTTTTCATTCAATTTATCAAGAAATGTATATGGGGTTATGAACAAGGATCCCCTTTCATCTTTATGCCCAAAACTAGTTTTTAAAGTTGAATTTACATGAGGTTATATGTTTTACAATTTAGGGTTCATACCCAATAATTATTATTTGAAGATGTTGATGTTACAAGTAATTAAATATGTAATTACATCTCTACTTTTGCATACTTATGCGCGTGAAGTGATTTTATAAACACTGAAAGTTGAATTTCACTATCTTGACTAGAATTATGCAAGAATTTCAAGATGTTGACTATTGAGCATGACTTTGTTATAATTTGACATGAGTTTGAGACATGGGTTTTAAGCGCTAAGTATATGTATTGATATTTTAATAAGATAATGCTCTTAAGTATCCTATGACTAGCTTATATTTAGATTTTTCAGAAAATATTTGATCTTTTGATCCTCAGTTAAGTTATGGAATCCACTTTATAGTTTACAAGAAACAAATTAGTTTGATTAAAATTTAAAATAGATAGATAAATAATTAGTTTTTCATTACAAACCTTTATCTAACTTCTAAAGTGGATTTCCGAATGATTGAGCATACAGATTAAAGGGAGTAGTATTTATCACTGAGCAAAAAGTATGGGTTTAGAACATCCTACTTACCTAGAACTACGAGCCAACGTTGGTTTAGAATACCAGATTATCCCCATTTCTATATTGATGATAGATACAGATTATGATCACTTATATTAGGTTATACTCCTTGGCAAGAGTATGACATCTCTCCCCAATGTAAGGTTTTCCCATAAGGGAACAAGACGTTGGACACTATGATAGCTCACATAGTATATGTCGGTTAGAAGAAACTCCCTTGCAAAATAATTTTTAAAAATATTTCCCTATAGTCTACAGAACAGAGTAATCCTAACAGAAAAGAATAACAGAAAATCTTTTAGAAACTAAATGTAAAGGCTCAAGATTGTATTCAGATATTGTTTTACATAAGTCATTAGCCATGAGATTTCAACTTTCAGTTACAGATACAAAGGTAAGTCCTTTTATACTTAGTTTGCATAAATTGGAAACAGATTACAATTATAACTTTTAGAACTAAGTGTTATGGGCTTTAAGATTTATACAGTATGCTTTATGGTTCATCATTCATGATTTTCATCTTTCAACTATTCAATCTAACGTGAGCAATTATATTTAGCATGCATTATTTTATGAGTATATGTAAATATTGAGATATTGTTTTACTTATGCATTCACCCCCACATGCTCAGTACATTCCAAAAGTACTGATCCACATATATGTCTATGTGCTACATTGTCTCATAATATAGGTTCAGGTGCTCAGTTCCAACAACATAATTGACCGCGAGCATCTCTATGTACATCCCAACAGTTGGTCAGTCCTCAAAGTTTGAGGACTTAGTGATTTAGATTTCCATCTTTACAGATTAGTTTATTTAGTTATGTCAGACAGTTTGAGCTAGCTGGAGGTCCATCCCAGTGACTCTCTAGTAGCATTATTAGAGGCTTGTCTGACTATTAGATACATTTCAATTTTTTAGTGTTGGTTATTTTAGATTTCCTAGTTAAATATTTCCATACATTATGTTCAGTTGAACTCAGTCCAGTTCAGATAGTATTTCAATATTTTAGCATACTGAATGCTTATATTATCTTTACTTGGGTCATCAAAATGAGTAGCAAGCTTTTAGGGTTAGCTTGGGACTACTTGTAGTTTGGAGCATCGTGTAGCATCTCGAGACCTATTTTTAGGGCATTAAAAACTTGGTATCAGATCCTAAGGTTTAAGGAGTTCTAGGGAGTTAGACAAGCTGCTTTATATAGAGTTTAATCATGGATGTGAAGCATGCCATATTTTTTAGCAAGAGGCTACAGGATGTTTTAGGAAATTATCCATTTCTTTCATGATCTATCGTGCTTATAGTGTCTTTATTTTCTTTTAACTCGTTCTCTTATGTGATAGTTGAATATGCATCCTTGCCGAGCTAATACACACAGAAATAATAAACAATCACCACAACCTGCTGGCCCTCTGAATGAAAATAGATCCCATACTGAATTTTGGATTGCATTTTAGGCGTTGGCCTAAGCTGTGACTGCCAATGTTTAGGGCAACCATCAGGCGACTGCCCCATTTCAGCAAAATGGGGATTTAGTAGTAGCCAAAATTCGTGACTTCATGAGAATGAATTGACTTAAGTTCTTTGGGTCAAAGGCAGGTAAAGACCCACAACTTAACTTAAATGAGGTGAGGAAAATCACCCAGATTATGCATGTTACTGAAGAGGAGAATGTAGAGTTGCATCATATAGTTTGAAAGATATGGCATATGATTGGATGGTTATATGGAAGAATGGTAGAGGTGATAATGCAACTCCTATAAGTTGGCAGGTGTTTCAGGATGCATTTCTAGATAGGTTCTTACTGCATGAAAGAAGAAAGCTTAAGGTAGAGGAGTTTGTGAACCTGAGGTAGGGCTTGATGATAGTGAAGGAGTACTACCTTAAGTTCAATCAATTGTATAGGTATCTCCCTGACACGATGGCTGACCCTAGGTCGAGTGTAGGACTTCCATGCTTATTAGGGATATGGATCTTGCTAGGCTGATGATTCATTCCTAATAAATTGAAGAAGAAAAGTTGAAGGAGAAAGAGAGGGGAGATGTAACGCCCCAAAAAATGGGTCCCGGAGCATCACACGGTGCTTGAGGCTACGAGTATCCCTAAGCTAACCCTTTGAGCCATTTTTATTCTGTTCAACACAAACCAATGGGGTTTCCATAAATAACCCTCAAATATCAATAGAGTAATCATCATTCAAGAATAAAAGGATTTCAAAAAGATAACAAAATACGACTTATTAGTCAACTCCCAACATCTATACTAGTCTGACAAGCCTTTAACAAAATCAATAAAACCAGCGAGCCATTGACACATGCCCCAACTGACTCATACTCAGTTATCAAATGTAAACGATTCTGTGAAACAAACATCAGACATCACGTCCTCAAAATATGAGGACTCACCACAACAGAGGATATAGAACAACGTGCCCAAAGAATCACTGTTGAACCTGGAATAGAGCACCTGAACCTACATTCCGAGAAAATATAGCCCACATCCAAAGATGTGGGTTAGTACCATGGAAAGAAACCGAGTATATGGGGGTGTATGCAATTGTATAAACATCATCATCATATATATTTATAAGAAATATGCAGGATGTATGAAAGACTCACATAGCCCGAAGAAAATCATCATAATCATGAGAGGATGAAATAAGTACAATAACACATGTGAGTCATCATATAATTTGTCAATCACTTTCAGTTCATCAAGAATATCAATTCTCATAATGTAAATATCATTTAAATCTTTCGAAAGAATAACTTTCACAATTCCACTTTCAAATCACTTCACCATTCACCATAGACACAAGAAAACACACACACACTGGGAGATCCTATAAACGACATAAACTATGTGAGCTACATGGAGTCCAACGTACAACCCACGTTAGGGAGAGCCGTCCTATCCTTGCCATCGGAGTAGGACTATCGATATCAAATCCACACAAACTAGTGATCACTATATAAATCAGCCTCAGGCTCACTCCTATGGGGGCACATAGTTCTAGGAATGTAAGGTCCCTTTATACCTCCCACTCGGTGCTAAAGATTTCTCTCGGACTTAGCTCAGATCATTTCAAAGACAATCAACAACAAAAAATTTTTAGTAATATATAAATATACATCAGGAGCCATCATGCTTTCCATCTATCAAAATGAACCACGTTGTGAATTTCTTTCACACTCGAGTTCAAAACAACTCCATTAAGACCAAAAGGTCAAATCATTCAAAATATCTCAAATATTCAACATCAACGTATTTATAACACACACTTTCTCAAAAAAACACAATTTTCAATGGGGATTCATGACCCAAATATGAAAATCATGATAAATATCGTTCAAGATTAATGTTTTATATCTCCATACATGTAAATTCATATTTCAAAATCATAAACATCAAGATTTCATAATAATCATCATAAGATATGGGTTCATACTTCAAATTCGTAAAAATCAAATAAAAATCATGCCTTTGTAAAGAAAATTACTTTTGGGCACAAGAACGAAAGAGAGTTCTTATTGAAAAACCTCACATACCTTGAATGATGAACTTTAGATCGATACTCATTTTTTTGAAATGTTAATCATGCCTTTGAATGATGGTTCTTGGAGTTCTTGAACTAGGAACTTGGAATCTTGAATAAATTTGCAGAATTAATGGTGAACTTTGGAGGTTCTTGAAGCTGGATGTAGGAGCTTAGGGTTTTCTTTTTTACGGAATTTGATGAAATATAACATATAATACTTCTAATAGGCTTTAATATAGGGTTTAGATGGATTTTGGGTGGGGGGAATGACCAAAATGCCCCTAAAAATCAAATAATTCTTGAATCTGTCCTTTGGTGGACTGTTTTGATAGTCTGAAGTAGATCAACCATAACGTTTTACTCCGATATCCAAATTGGATGAAACTAATTTCATTAGAAAGAGGACTCTCATATATTTCCATTGATATATAGTATCTCACCCAGATCATTGTGTATGATGAGTTATGATCATTTGAAGTTGACCCAAAAATTCACTTTTGATAGGCTGAATAGATCGACCATAACTTTTTACTCCGATAGTCAAATTGGATGAAACTAATTTCATTGGAAAGAGGACTCGCAGAGCTTTCCTTTGATATATAGTACATTATATAGATCATTATGTACAAGGAGTTATGATCATTTAAAGTTGGAGCAAAATACGCCAGGCCTCAGTACTTTTTCCTGCACGTTTTACTGTTCACTACTATTCACGATTCGATCGGAATGTTCATAACTCGTCGCTCGGGTGTCCGATTTGGATGATCCACATATCGTTGGAAAGATTATTCGATACTCTACACAATGGTGGGTCATAATCTAAGTCATTCCGCATGAAAAATTTATAATTCATTCTAGAAGATAGAACCCAACATATTTACGCACAAAATTTCAACGAAAAATTTCTTGGGGTATTACATCATCCCCCCTTGGAAACATTCATCCTCGAATGACGCTAGACATGCCAAGATTAGATAAGGAATAGAGCATACAACTGAAACCATTCGTTAGACTCATCACCACATCTTTTCTTACCTGAATGCAACATAGAATGCATAAATTCAAGAAACTACAGTTGAATACATAATAAATGACAGCTGAACTGCTGCAACTTTTATCAAAATTGCATGATTTAGGAAAGAACGGTACCTTTGGCTGGATCGGAGTTTGCAGAAAATAGGTGCGGGTACTTGGATCACATATCCACCTCAGCTTCCCAAGTTGTACCCTCAATAGATTGGTTTCGCCACAACACCTTGATCAAGGGAATTTTTTTGTTCCTTAGTCTTCGGACACTGAAATCAAGAATCTCAACAGGAATCTCATCAAAATAAAGATTTTCTTGAATGTCAACACTCACAGAGGAATCCACTACCACAGCATCGCTAATATGCTTTCTAAGCATGGAGACATGGAATATTGGATGAACAGAGGATAACTCGGAAGGCAACTCAACCTCATAAGCTACCTTACCAACACGGCTAAGGACCAACATAACGGGGACTAAGCTTTCCCTTCTTCCCGAATCTCTTCACCCCCCTCATAGGTGAAATTTTTAGATACACTAGGTCACTAACTTCAATCTCAAGGTCTCTCCTTCTAACATCCGCATATGACTTCTGACGACTCTGCGCAGTTTTCAACCTTTCCCTAATCAACTTAACTTTTTCCATAGCCTCAAATACCGAATTAGGACCACTCACAACCGCTTCACCCACTCGAACAAATCTATGGGTGATCTACACTTCTTCCCATATAAGGCTTCAAAAGGAGTCATGCCAATACTAGAGTGGAAACTATTATTGTAAGCAAACTCTATCAACGGTAAGTGATCATCCCAACTTCCCTTAAAGTCAAGTGGACAAGCTCTCAACATATCCTCTGAGGTCTGGATGGTCCGCTCAGCCTGACCATCGGTCTGCAGATGAAAAGCAAAACTCAAAAGCACTTGGGTACCAAGACCCTTCTGAAAAGCTTTCCAAAATCATGAAGTGAACTGAGTACCCCTATCCAAAATGATAGACAAGGGAACTTCATGCAGTCTGACTTGCTCTCAGATATACAATCTAGCATAATCCTCAGCAGTATATGAAGTATGAACAGGAAAGAAATAAGCAGACTTAGTCAACCTATCAACCACAACCCAAATGGAATCATGATGGCGTCGGGAAGGAGGTAAAACAATCACGAAGTCTATATTTGTCTCTTCCCACTTCCAGGTGGGAATACTAAACTCTTCTATCATACTACCAGGTCTTTGGTGTTCAACCTTAACCTGTTGGCGTGTTGCACACTTAGCTACAAACGGTGCTATATCTTTCTTCATGCCACTCCACCAATAGAATTTCCGCAAGTCTCGATACATCTTGGTGGCACCAGGAAGAATAAATATCATGCCCCGTGTGCTTCAGCCATAATCCTCTGTCTTAGATCATCAATATTTGGGACACACAATCTACCCTGCAATCTCAACTCACCATCTCCCCCTTGGGAGAAAACCTCTACTTTTTGGTCCTTGACTGACTCGTTCAGTCTGACCAAACTAGCATTAAGTATTGCTTTTCCTTCACTTCTGAAACCAAGGGGGATTCGGAACTATTCTGAACCCCTATACTACCTTCAACAGAGTCAAACAACCGAACCCCAAATCTATCCAAACGATGTACATCACGAGCCAACTCTTTCTTACACTTACCACATGCAAAACACTACCCATGCACACTCTACTTAGGGTATCCGCCACAACATTGGCCTTGCACGAATGGTACAACACACTCACATCATAGTCCTTTAACAATTCTAACCATAGTCTCTACCTAAGATTCAATTCTCTCTGGGTAAATACATACTGCAGACTTTTATGATTAGTGAAAACATCAACATGGACACCATACAAATAGTGTCTCCAGATTTTCAAAGCAAACACAACAAAAGCCAACTCAAGGTCATGGGTGGGGTAATTTTTCTCATGGGGTTTCAACTGTCTAGAAGCATAAGCTACCACCTTACCCTTCTGCTTCAAAATGCAAACCAGCCTAACTCTCAAAGCATCACAGTACACCGCAAAATGATCAACACCATCAGGCAAAGTCAAAATAGGGGCTGAAGTGAGTCGAGTCTTCAACTCCTGAAAACTCTTCTCACAAGATTCGGACCACAAGAACTTTACTTTCTTTTGGGTCAATCGAGTCATAGGATACACTATAGAGGAGAAACCCTCAACAAAATGGCGGTAATAGCCAGATAAACCCAAGAAACTTTGGATATCAGTTGGAGAAATAGGTCTAGGACAATTTCTAATAGCTTTGGTCTTTTGGGGATCAACTCTAATACCCTCGGAAGAAATGATATGACCCAGAAAAGCAACTGACCTTAGCCAAAACTCATACTTACTAAACTTGGCAAACAACTTGTGATCTCTAAGGGTTTGCAAGACAGTTTGAAGATGATCAGAATGTTCATCCTCACTACGGGAGTACACCAGTATATCATTGATGAACACTATGACAAACATATCCAGATATGGTCTGAACACTCGATTCATGAGGTCCATGAAAGCTTCTAGGGCATTAGTTAACTCAAAAGACATAACAAGAAACTCAAAATGGCTATAACGAGTTTGGAAAGTAGTTTTTGGGATGTCACACTCCCTAACTTTGAGTTGATGATAGCCGAAATGAAGGTCTATCTTTGAGAAATAACTTGCACCTTGCAATTGGTCAAACAAATCATCTATTCTCAGAAGGGGCGTACTTATTTTTGATGGTGACTTTATTGAGTTGGCGGTAATCAATGCACATACGTAAAGAGCCATCTTTCTTTCTCACAAATAACACAGGAGCACCCCAAGGAGAAATACTGGGCCTTATGAAATCCTTATCTAGTAGATCTTTGAGTTGCTCTTTCAACTCGTTAAGTTCTACAGGGGCCATACAGTAAGAAGGAATAGAAATGGGCTGAGTATCGAGAAGAAGATCAATCCCAAACTCTATCTCTCTATCGGGAGGTATCCCTAGGAGATTATCTGGAAAGATATTAGAAAACTCATTAACGACGTTAACAAATAGGAGAGTTTGAGTCTCAGACTTAGTGTCTTTGACTCTAACCAAATGGTAAATACAACCCTTGGAAATAAGCTTTCTAGCTTTGACGTAAGAGATAAAATGACTCTTAGGTGACACAAAATTCCCAGACCACTCAAACACGGATGCACCCAGAAAATAAAACTTGACCACTCGGGTCCGATAATCAATAGAGGCATAAGAAGAATACAACCAATCCATACCCAGAATCACATCAAAATCTACCATGTCTAACTCAATCAGATCAGCTAACAAGACTCTATGAAGAACAGTAACAGGACACTTTTTATAAACTTTCTAGGAAACAATTGAATCACCCACTGGGTTAGAAACTAGGATAGGCTCAGGAATAATCTCAGGACTCATTTCAAAATTCATAGCAATCAAAGGTGTAACATATGAGAAATTGGATCCAGGATCCAACAAAGCATACACATCAAACTGAAATATACGAAGCATACCAGTAACAACATCGTAAGAGTCCACCTATTCCTGGTAGGACGGTAAAACATAGAATCTATTTTGGCGCTTCCCGCCAGCATTGCTAGAAGAGGCGCCCTGAGTTGGGGCTGGGCGAGTCGCTGGAACTGGAGCACTAACAGTCTGAGTCTAGGTCTGAGGGCGATAGTCACGACGCCCTTGCCCATCCTGTGGACAATCTATAACTCTGTGACCCATGTTACCACACCAAAAACAACCCCTCTTCTCACCCCAACACTCACCCAAATGAGCCCTACCACACTTAGGACACAAGGGATAATTTGGCTTACTGCCAGCACTATACTAGGACCTGGATGCATATGAACTGCTATCTTTCTCCCGCCTACCTCTAGGAACGGGAGCACTAGCAGATGACGGTGCTGGCATAGGTGAACGATCCTAATACTGAGGATGACTCCCTCTCTGCGATCTAGTCTGGCCCTGTCCGTACTACTCGAACCTAGATCTCTTATTCCCTCTCATTCTATATCTCACCTTAATCTTGTCTGCCTTAATATTTTAGGCATGAGTCATCAGCCTAGAAATATTCATCTCACTATTCAGCATAGCATACCTACACTCCTTAACCACATAACTAGACACTCCAATCACAAACTTACTCATACTAGCCCGATTATCAGCCACTAAGTCAGGAGCATACTTGGCTAGCTGATTGAACTTTAGACAGTACTCCCTAACATTCATAGAGCCCTGTCACAGGTTCATAAACTCTTTCACCTTTACCTTCCTCATATTCCTAGGGAAAAACTTATCCAGGAATGCATCCTGGAACTCTTGCCAAGTTGTAGGGACAGGTCCCTCACCTCTACCTTTCCTCCAAGCAACAACCCAGTCATAAGTAAGGTCTTTCAACCTATATGTTACCAACTCTACACTATCTTCCTCAGATATATGCATCACCTGAGTAATCTTTCGCACCTCCTCTAAAAATAACTGTGGATCCTCATCAGACTTGGATCCATAGAATTTTACCGAATATATCCGCATGAAGTCACAGATCCTAGAAGCAGCTGAATCACCTCCCTACTACTGTGGAGTTGGGGCTGGGTTGGCCTGAATATTTTTAGTAATAGCTTGGGCCAGTGCCTGAAAGGCTGCTCGAAATTCATCATGAGACATAATGTCATTCAATGGGTCAGCGGGTTGAGGTTGCTGACCACCATTATTTCTTCTCGCTCGACGTGGAGGCATATTTCTGAAAGAGGAGAGAATGAATCAATAGCAGAGAGAGACACTTTAAGCATGATAGACTTCTGAAAGAAAGAATCACACTTTTTCTTAAAATGTCTTGTAGCCACTTGCTCATAGATGTGTTGTGCTACACACCGATGATCAAGACTCTACTTATCGTGTCTTGTCAGACTCCCTAGGACACCTTAAAACCTAAGGCTCTGATACCAAGTTTGTAACACCTCAGAAAATGGGTCCCGGAGCTTCACACGGTGCTTGAGGCTACGAGTAGCCCCAAGATAACCCTTTAAGCCATTTTCATTCAGTTCAACACAAATTAATGGGGTTTTTATAAATAACCCTCAAATATCAATAGAGTAATCATCATCCAAGAATAAAGAATTTTAGAAAGATAACAAAATACGACTTATTAGTCAACTCCCAACATCTATACTAGTCTGACAAGCCTCTAACAACTGAGCATCCTCCGAAACTAACATCAGACATCACATACTCTGAGCATGAGGACTCACCACAATAGAGGATGTAGAATAGTGTGCCCGAAAAATCACTATCGAACCTAGAACTGAGCACCTAAACCTATACTTCGAGAAAATGCAGTCCACATCCAAAGATGTGGGTCAGTACCATTGAAAGAAACCGAGTATATGGGGGTGTATGCAGTTGTATAAACATCATCACCATAAATATTTATAAGAAATACGTAGGATGTATGAAATAATCACATAGCCCAAAGAAAATCATCATAATCATAAGAGGATGAAATAAGTATAATAACACATGTGAGTCATCATATAATTTGTCAATCACTTTCAGTTCATCAAGAATATCAATTCTCATAATGTAAATATCATTTAAATCATTTGAAAGAATAGCTTTCACAATTCCACTTTCAAATCACTTCACCATTCACCATAGACACAAGGAAAAACACATACTGGGAGATTCTATAACCGACATAAACCATAAGAGCTACATGGAGTCCAACATACAACCCACGTTGGGAAGAGTCATCCTATCCTTGCCATCAGAGTAGGACTATCGATATCAAATCCATACAAATTAGTGATCACTATATAAATCAGCCTCAGGCTCACTCCTACGGGGGAACGTAGTTCTAGGGAAGTAAGGTCGCTTTATACCTCCCACTCGGTGCTAAAGATTTCTCTCGGACATAGCTCAGATCATTTCAAAGACAATCAACAACAAAAGAATTTTAGTGATATATAAATATACATCGGGAGCCATCATGCTTCCCATCTATCAAAATCAACCACGTTGTGGATTTCTTTCACACTCGAGTTCAAAACAACTCTATTAAGACCAAAAGGTCAAATCATTCAAAATATCTCAAATATTCAACATCAACGTATTTATAACACATACTTTCTCAAAAAAAAAAACACAATTTCCAATGGGGATTCACGACCGAAATATCAAAATCATGATAAATATCATTTACGATTCATGTTTTATATCTCCACACATGTAAATTCATCTTTCAAAATTATAAACATCAAGATTTCATAATAATCATCATAAGATATGGGTTCATGCTTCAAATTTGTAAAAATCAAATAAAAATCATGCCTTTGTAAAGAAAATTACTTTTGGGCATAAGAACAAAAGAGAGTTCTTGTTGAAAAACCTCACATACCTTGAATGATAAACTTTAGATTGATACTCATTTTTTTTAGATGTTAATCGTGCCTTTGAATGATGGTTCTTGGAGTTCTTGAATTAGGAACTTGGAATTTTGAATAAATTTGCAGAATTAATGGTGAACTTTAGAGGTTCTTGAAGTTGGATGTAGGAGCTTAGGGTTTTCTTTTTGAGGGAATTTGATAAAATATAACATATAATGCTTCTAATAGGGTTTAATATAGGATTTGGACAGATTTTGAGTGAGGATGAATGACCAAAATGCCCCTAAAATTCAAATAATTCTCGAATCTGTCCTTTGGTGGACTGTTTTGATAGTCTAAAGTAAATCAACCATAATGTTTTACTCTGATATCCAAATTGGATAAAACTAATTTTATTAGAAAGAGGACTCTCATATATTTCCATTGATATATAGTATCTCACCCAGATCATTATGTACGATGAGTTATGATCATTTGAAGTTGACCCAAAATTCGCTTTTGATAAGCTAAAGTAGATCGACCATAACCTTTTGCTCTGATAGACAAATTGGATGAAACCAATTTCATTTGAAAGAGGACTTGCTGATCTTTCCGTTGATATATAGTAGATTACCTAGATCATTACGTACAAGGATTTATGATGGTTTAAAGTTGGAGAAAAAATACGCCAGGCCTCAGTACTTTTTCCTACGCGTTTTACTGTTAACTACTATTCACAGTTCGATCGGAATGTTCATAACTCATCGCTCAGGTGTCCGTTTTGGATGATCCACATATCATTGAAAAGCTTATTCAATACTCTATGCAATGGTGGGTCATAATATAAGACATTCTACACGAAAAATTTATAATTCATTCGAGAAGATAGAACCCAATATGTTTACGCATAAAATTTCAACGAAAAATTTCCCGAGGTATTATAGGAAATAAGAAGGGTAGAATCAGTCAGTTCAAATATGGCCAAACAAAGTTTGGAGGGGGAAATCATTTGCATTTTTAGAGTCATTCATCCATGCCAGCGCCATCTTTAGCCAGTTCTCCTACCCCAAAGCTAGGCAGGAGCAGTGGGGTAAGACTTCTATGTCTAGATCTCAAAATAGTATAAGTGGAAAACCAAATTATCCTCGATGTGCTAAGTGTGGTAAGAATTATCTTAGTGAGTATTTATTGGGATAGAAAGGTTGTTATGGTTAGGGTATGTTGGGTCATGGGATCAAAGAGTGTCCGTATACTAGGTAGGGAAATAGGGATGCTTGTCCCCAGACTCAGGCTACTAGAGCACTAGATCCTTTAGGTCGCCCAGTCCCTCCTCAGGGCGCATCATCTAGCACTGGTAGAGGTTAGCACCAGAATTAATTTTATTCTTTACCATCCTTTCAGGACCAGGAGAGTTCACCAGATGTTGTCACTAGTATGTTTCGTGTCTTTAATCTTGATGTTTATGTGTTGTTAAACCATGGGTAGAATCTCTCTTATGTGACACCGTTAGTTGTTGTAAATTTTAAGGCAGTACCTAAAAAACTCCCTCAGACCTTCTTAGTTTCTGCCCTAGTGGGTGAGTTAATTTTTGCTAAATAGATCTATATAAAGTGTCCTATCACTATCCTTTATAAGATCATATTAGAAGATTTAATAGAGTTAGACATGGTTGACTTTGACATTATTCTTGGTATGGATTTTCTTCATTCCTATTATGCATCTATATATTGTCCCACTTGAGTAGTGAAGTTTTAATTTTTTGATGAGGCAACCTTTGAGTGGGAGGGTAATTCAGTGTCTCCTAAGAGTCATTTTATATCCTATCTTAAATCCAGAAAGTTAATATCAAAAGGGTCCATCTATCAACTAGTTCGAGTCAAAGACACTCAGTCTGAGGCTCCAACAGTTCAATCAGTCTGAGTATTCAATGAGTTTCCTAAAGTTTTGCCCAAAGATTAGCCAAGGGTACCTCCCGATAGGGAAATAGAATTCAATATTGACCTTCTTCCAGATACTCAGCCCATCTCTATTCCTCCATATCGTATGCTCCATCTGAGCTTAAGGAGTTAAAACAGAAGCTTAAAGAACTCTTAGATAAAGGTTTCATAAGGCCCAGTGCTTCTCCATGGGCTGTTCTCATCCTATCCATACAAAATAAAGATGGTTCTTTGCGAATGTGCATTGACTATTGTCAGCAGAATAAAGTCACAGACAAAAATAGATATTATCTTCCTAGAATTGATGACTTATTTGACCAACTCGAAGGTGCAAGTTACTTTTCTAAGATAGACCTTAGATCCGGTGATCACCAGCTTAGAGTACAGGAATGTGATATTCCTAAAAGAGCCTTCAGAACCCACAGACAAATGGTCAGGTAGAGCGGACTATTTAGACCTTAGAGGATATGTTGAGGGCATGAGTTCTAGACTTCAAAGGCAGTTGGGATGACCACTTGCCATTGATTGAGTTTCCCTACAACAATAGTCACCATTCTAGTATATAGATGGCCCAGTTCGAGGCTCTTTATGGGTGAAGATGTAGATCTTTAGTCAGTTGGTTCAAAGTGGGTGAGGCCGCTTTGATTTTGGGCCAAATATGGTGTTTGAATCCATGGAAAAAGTTTAGTTGATTTGAAAGAGATTGAAAATAGTCCAAAGTCATTAGAAATCTTATGCAGACGTAAGAAGGAGAGAGCTTAAGTTTAAGGTTGATGATCTTGTTTATTTGAATTTTCACCCATGAAGGGGGTAAAGCAGGTCAGGGCCATAAAGGCCTATATGAGATCCTAACAACGTTATGGCATGCTCAATTATCTCTTAACAATGCTATGTTAGGCTCTTTAACCATTGTTGTAGCTCATCATATGTATTCCATGCCCCCTTATCCATATCTAGCTACTGACTATGGTACACAACTGTCATTGTTCACACATCACATGTGGATTGGTGGATTTCTCATAGTTGAGGAAGCTTACTCTCGATATATAGGCCCCTACAGGATTTTGAGTCATGTGGAAAAGGTATCATATGAGCTTGAGATACCCGTAGATTAGCCATCAGTTCACCCAATATTCTATGTATCCTTATTGAAGAAGTGTATGGACGATTCAGCTGTTGTAGTCCCTCTTGAAAGCACAGATATTTAGAACATCCTTTCATATGAAGATCTCCCAATAGAGATTCTTGATCACTTGATTTGTAGACTAAGGAACAAAGAAGTTTCCTTGGTCAAAGTTCTGTGGTGAAATCAGTCTGTTAAGGGTGCTACTTGGGAAGCAGAAGCAGACATGCAAACCAAGTACCCTCAGATCCAACCTAAGGTAACAGTCTTCTTTATCTTAGTTCTTTTTCCAGTCTCAGTTTCATCCATATAGTTATCTTTATGTCAACTCATGCACTCATATATTAGTTCAGTCGCTCATTATGTTTTTGATTCAGTCATGCAGTTTTGCTTTTGTTGTTCATGCCAGTACATAGTATCGATTCCTCAGTTTCCTTAGTTTAACTAGTCTCATTCGAGGATGAATGTTCTCTAGGGGGATATATTGTAATACCCTATATTCTTTCTATTTCAATTCAGCTCAAAAGAGGCACACCAAAGACTTAAGACCTAAAATTTTAGCCAAGTGTTGCAGACTTAGTATCATTTTTGGCTTCTAAACTTTGATGATTTTATTCTCTCCTTTCTCGACCTTGGAATGTGAATTTCTTAGTTGTTTCATGATTAGGGTAGTCCATAGTATCTCCGGGGTGAGTTTTGGAATTTTTAGAAAAGGCTTGGGGCATGTTTGGTTGGCAAAAATAGAATGTCAATGTGATAAATACATGTCACGTTGGTGGCCGCATCAGGTAGGTAATGTGATGTGTCGCTAATTGTATTACAGTGAGCGACGCAACGCATTGTGTTGTTAAATGATGGGTTTATAAGGGAAATCAAATCATTTAAAGACTTGTTTCAAATATGAATCCAGTTTTATACATGTGGTATTTTCAATATTTTCACTTTTTGTCATGTGGAAAATTCAATAAGATTTTCATAGATACCAAATTTGCCTAAATCCGACACTCAGGCGAAGAGTTAGAGCCTTTTTAGTGAGATTGTGTATCACCTGAACCATCAGCGCATCACGGAGTAGGTCAAAATGGAAATCATCAAAATCCACTGAGCCTTCGCGATTATGGCGCATCGCGCCCGGGTTCAAATTCATAATTGTTGTTTTTCCGGTGTCTCAACGTGATACCAGCATATCACGATGAACTTCCAGGCAACATCCAGTATTGCAATGATATTTCACCGCATCACGCCATCAGCCCAGTTCCCAGTTAGAAATTTATAGTGACACGGCATGATATCACTACATCACGCCAGTGTTATAAATCAAAAAATTTTCTTAGAAATAAAATGTGCATCTAAGGATTAAAAGGGTCAATTTCTCAACCCTATATAAACCTAATAACACATGATTTAGCCATTCTTGACCCAAAATATACTAGTTTCTCTTAAGAAAAAGCTAGGGTTTCTATTGGGGATTCAAATTTAAGAAGGTTTCACCTTCAATCTTCAGGAAATCACAAACTAAGGTATGCATAGTGTTCATTCATGGACTCATTTCGTCCATGAAGCCCAAGAATCTCTTTTCTAAAGTAATGATTTTTGATTTTCTTTATGAACTTCATGTTGGGTTTATTTTGTTTATGTTGAGAATGATCAACTGAATTCAAATCCATGTTGGGTGATTAATGTTATGTGGAATTGATTTGTATAGATGTATATTCATGTGAACCTATGATAAAACCCTAGGATGATGAAATTAGATGTTGAATCATGATGTGTAATTATTGTATAATGGTGTCTACATATATTATACCTATCATGTGTTTGATTAAATGTTGAAATAGAGGAAAAGTTCCCAACTAGAATAATATTATGAAATCCCCATGTTTGTACAAGTTTATGTATATCACATGTTTGATGAAGTGCTTCAATAAATGAATTGTGAATTGTGTTGTTGGTCATATGTTCACGTAAGTCATGCTATGTTAGTTTCTTTCCATCGAGTCCTGGGGGTACTTGTACCCGAAAATATAGTTGTGTACCGAGAGCCAGTGTCATGTCTTCACGATATCCTCAGACAAGCCATGCTCCATAGAATTCAATCAGTCATGTGACTCAGGAAATTTTAATAACTCAGTAACCTCAGAAAATCTCAGTAGTTTAGTAATCTTAATGATTTAAGTACTCAGTGATCTTGGTAACTTCAGTAATCCTAGTACTCTTAGTAACTTCAGTACTCTCAGTCACTTCTCGGATCTCAGTAGTATTTCGTCAGTCCATAGAACTCAGTGAACTCAGCTCAGCTCAGCTAAGCATTACCATTAGTATCAGTTCAGTTTAGTTAATCATGATCAGTCTATTCAGATGGGAGTAGGAGTTAGCACCAAGTGAGCCCAAAGATGGGAAATCAACTATTATTTTAAGGGTGTGATTCTTAGAAGCCATACTTATGTTCCAGAACTACATAGCCAGCGTAGGTTGAGACATCATAGCCTATTATATGAGGGTACATGAGTTGGCATAACCTTTCCATATGAGGGTTCCTACCATTCTCATTAGAGTAAGTTGTTATATAAGGGTCACTTATAGTTGTCTTTACCAATGGCACGGTATTGACACCCTTCCAGTCAGGGTAGAGATTGGCCCCCAGCTTAGCTATAATGGCATATATGGGGCATGTCTGTTAGATGACTACTTCGTACAGTTACAGTTTTAGTCTAAGTCCCATTCTCAGTAAAAGAACTCAGATAGTTCTTTAGATTTCAGGACTGTCAGTTACAGTACACTTAGATATACAACAAAAATCAGATAGACCCATTAGATTTACGACTGTTAGATACAATAATTCATGTTATCAGTTATATTAGTTATCAAAACTCATGTCATCAGTATTCATCTTCAGGACTATCAGATATAGTTGACCAGACCAGTTCTTTATAATCAAACATGTTAGACACAGTTATTCATGTATCAATAACATAGTATCAATCCCTCAGATATCAGTAATTTCATGTTGTTAGTAAAAATTAGTAGTCCGAACTCAATAGTTAGTCCTAGGACGATCTCAATTATAGTTACATATGCATGCATGTATTCTCATATTTATGTTAGTCTGTCAGTTAGTATTGTTCATGTATATGAGCCTATTGTATTCAACCTACCTCACTTGCATACCAGTATATTCAAAGTACTGATACATTTACGCTATAGTGTCTTATACCATAGGTTTAGAAGCACGAGCACCCGAGAACCAGTAGTATCCCATTTTAGTGATTAGAGTTAGCAGTGAGTCCTCATCCTTCGAGGACATGATGATCACAATACTATTTTAGTTTTTAGTTTATTTCAATAGTTGGAGTTAGTTAGGGATATGTCCCATCAAATCCTTATTCAGATAGTTTAGAGTCTTTCAGACTACAGTAAGTTCAGACAATTATCTCAGTTGTTTTGGTATTGTTATATTGTACTTTTCAGTTATGTACTAGTATTGAACCTTATGGCCTTTCAGTTTATGTTTCTATATTTACGATATTATTACTATCATATAGTGCTCAGTTTACAGATATCAGTCATGGGTTAGCTTGTGGTCCTTTTGGGTCATGGGCACCGTATAGCGTTCTGGGTACCAGATTTGAGGCTTTACAAAATTGATATCAGAGCCTAAGGTTTAACAGTGTCCTAAGAAGTATGAAATATGCATCTAGTATAGTCTTGTACAGGGGTGTGTTGTGCACCACACTTATATGTAGGAGGCTATGAGATGTTTTAGGAATAGTTTCCCTTCTTTCATGTCTCAGTTCTTGCAATAGAAAGGTTCTCTAAGAAACTCATGTAGATTCTCCTTATGTTTCACTTTTGTCAACTTCACCTTACTTTCAAGATAACAAAAATGGTGAAGCTCAAAGTCCTAGAGATAAGGATTTCTCAAACAGTCCCTGCAGACAGTTAGTATGGGATTGCCCACAAGCTCAAAAGTATCCGATCAGTTTAGTTATTCTCCAAAGTTGTACAGCTCTTATCCATGATCATGAGAACTTATATGTCATCAGATCCCTTCTCAAAATCCTATGATAGTATATGACCTAGAATTAGAGACATGAACTCAGGAGTGTAGCAGTTATAGAGTTGGGATAACATTATGTAGGTTGAATAGATTATGTATTCATAGGGATAGATGTACTAGAGTAAGTTATTAGGCTTAAACAGTGTAATCTAGAACTTAAGTTATTAATTTGATAGTAAGTATGAAGGTGTGGATGTGATTGAGGTGATATGGTATTAGTAGTCTCTGAAGAAATAGAAGCAGATAATGTCTTTAGTAAGGTAAGCATGTGTCGAACAGAGTATTAGTAGGTGACAAAGATTGCAATTTAGTTTAGAGTATAGTAAAGTGCTCACAGACTTATGATAATAGCTTAAATATAAGGTGGAGATGATAGATCAAGTGACCGAGTAGGCTCTCAAATCCTAGTAGTAAAGCCAGTACATATAGAAAAGCAGTAAGGGAAGATGATTCCCGACCCATCCTTATCTTAATGTAATGTTTGGTACTTCAGTCGGCATAATGCCTACGCATGATTCATATCTCAGTTCCATGAACCCAGCTTATATTCGCACACTTTTCATAGAATCATGTACGATTCCAGTTCCCATTATAAGGAGTTCTGTTTATTCCCCTCAGTAATACAAATCATGTCCCACGAATACAGAAAACTCCAAACTCAGGTCATGCAGCTCATGACCCATGTACACATATCATGTTTTACAGTATACTCAGCTTTCATGGCTCATTCTATGCCTCTACTGATCTGTTAAATTTAGACTATGTTATGCATATCCTCAGTTTAGACCTCTTCGTGAATCCATGATATTTATATTCTATTCCTCAGGCTTCAGTCACGTGTCAAGTTCAGTTAGTGTCCATTCATGCTTTATGTCCTCATAATTTAACCCTTTAATAGTGTAGTGGAGAGCAGTTTCTTAGAAGAGAGAGAGTGGATATTTCATATTAAGACAAAATTGTTGCATGCTTATTTTACACAAGGGTGTAGTGGTGAAGATAGGATTGAATGTCATGTTAGTGTGCAAGTAAATGGCTAGCAAGTGGTTGTATTTAAAAATTGGGAAAGTACAGGGTGTGAGTGTGCATTCATATCCCAGACTTATGTTAGCCTCCATTGTGTAACTATTAGAATTCAGTTGCTATCTCAGTTACAGTTTCAGTATTCAGTACTCAGTAATCAGTATTCAGTCTCAGAATTAAGCACTTTAGTATCAATATAAATCGTAGTTATCAAAAACTATTATTCAGTCTTAGTTACGATTACAGTCTCAATTACCATCTTATCTATAATATCAGTGCCAGTCCTAGTTCAGTAATCAGGTTGGTAACTCGATTTAGTTTTGGGTTTACTCGACCATAGAGTACAATTATCAGCTACTCAGTTGTCAGCCTTCCAGTACCTCAGCTTACAAGACTATTCTAGAAACATATTGTACTCTTGGTGTTGTATTCTCAAATAATACAATTACCCTCAGTTCATGCTCAGTATCTCATGTCAACTAGTCAGTCCTTATCTCTTATGGATAATGCTCTGTAATTGCAGTCTAGTTATTTAAGACTAAGTACAGTTCAATCTTAAAAGCCCAGTATTCAGCTATCAGCTATCCAGTTAATCAGATAAGTTAATGTATTTATGCACTCATGTTCAGCTTACATGTAAATATTTTTAGTAGCCTCAGTTACAGTGAAAGAGACTTAGTCATTTCATCTTAAATAGTATTCGTTGGCCCCAACTTATCTTACCAAACTTTAGCCATGTGATGATTTTCTTATTCAACTATCTTTTTTAGGCAAGGCCAAGATCTCCTTGTGCCTTATAGT
This sequence comes from Capsicum annuum, assembly GCF_002878395.1. Lineage (NCBI taxonomy): Eukaryota > Viridiplantae > Streptophyta > Magnoliopsida > Solanales > Solanaceae > Capsicum > Capsicum annuum. The sequence goes on along the minus strand of NC_061114.1, from coordinate 174,015,515 downwards.
CATTAGAACTCTAGAGAAAGACTGTCATAGAAATGCTCTAATTGAGCGTAATTTTTCAGCATGAGTTATTCCGTAAAACTAGAAAGTCAATCTATCAGTCAGATGGATAAGTTCACATGGTTTGGGTTTCCGTCCCTTCCATCTAGATGTACTATATTAAGCCTCATAAATGTAACCATTCTAAGATGAACCGACTAGATAGATGCAAGCTCAGCTGAGTTCATGTATCATGCTTCAGTTTTAGATCCAAGAAATTCAGTTAAAACTCAGCTCGTAGATTCCTTGTGCATTGCTTCAGTTTCCTCAACAACTAAGCCAAGTCAGTTTTCTTCAAGGGGCATAACATCCCAAAGGGGAGATACACTATAACCGCCCCCCCCCCCCAAGCTTTCATAACATAAGCATGTCAATCTCTTTTCATGTAATGAATCCAGTTTGGAGTTAGGGGTACTCATAAGTTGACCTTCAAGCTCCAACTTCAGTGGTACTCTATGTATTTAAGACTCAGTTCAGTTCATGAAAATTCAGTTCATGCTCCACATTTTAGTCTCAATTATGTCCACATATTCCCGTTCATGCATACTCCTAGCATAATCATGGGTTCACCGTATTTATGGCTTAAGGTATTCAGTTCATTCTCAGATTTCCATCGCAAACTTGGTACCTTTACCCTTACATATTCTGTTGCATACTCATGAGTCGGTTCAGTTATGTATTCATGCATCATATATGCATGAGTATCTTATTAGTACTCTCAGTCATACATTCATGTATTAGCTCAGTCATAAAATTATGCATCAAATATGCATGCTCAGTATGAATCTCAGTAATGTAAGCCATGTAGTCATGTTTCCATTGTTAATGTTGAGTATGAACTTCTGCTTATCATTCTTTCCATTTCAATCAGTCTCATTCTAGGATGAATGTTCCCAGGGGGAGATACTGTAATACCCCATACTTCTACCTAGCTTAAATTCATCCTAAAAATGTTAAATACTTGTTTCAAATATGAATCCACTTTTATACATGTGGTATTTTTAAGATTTTCACTTTTTGACATGTGGTAAATTCAATAAATTTTCCATCGATACCAAATTTGCCCAAATTCGACACCCAGGCGAAGAGTTAGAGCCTTTTTAGTGAGACAGTATATCACCTGAGCCATCAGCGCATCGCAGAGCAGTTCAAAATGGCAATCATCAAAATCCAGTGAACCTCCATGATTATAGCATGTTGCACCCGAGATTTAATTCAGAATCATCCTTTTTTCCAGTGTCTCAGCGTGATACCACCACGTCGTGGTGAACTTCCAAGACCTATCCAATATTGCAACGCAATTTGACCACATCGCGCCATCAGCCCAGTTACCAGTTGTCAACTTCCAGTGACACGGCATGATAGCACTGCGTCACACCAGCCTGCCAAATCAGAAAATTTTCTCAAAAATAAAATACGCATCCAAGGGTTAAAAGGGTCAATTTCTCAACCCTATATAAACCTAATAACACGTGATTTAGCCATTCCTCACCCGAAATATACTAGTTTCTCTCAGTTTTCTATCAAGAACAAGCTGAGGTTTCTATTAGAGATTGAAATTCAAGAAGGTTTCACCGTCAATCTTCACGAAATCTTGAACTAAGGTATGCAGTGTTCATTCATGGACTCCTTTTGTCCATGAAGCCCAAGAATCTCTTTTATAAAGTCAAGATTTTTGATTTCTTTATGAACTTCATGTTGGGTTTATTTTGTTTATGTTAAGAATGATCAATAGAATTCATATCCATGTTGGGTGATTAAGGTTCTGTGGCATTGATTTGTATTAATGTATATTCATGTGAAACTATGATTAAAACCTAGGATAATGAAATTAGACGTTGAATCATGATGTGTAATTGTTTTATAATGGTGTCTACATATATTATGCCTATCATGTGTTTGATTAAATGCCGAAATGAAGGAAAAGTGCCTAACTAGCATGATATTATGAAATCCCCATGTTTGTACAAGTTTATGTATATCACATGTTTGATGAAGTGCTTTAATAAATGAATTATGAATTGTGTTGTTGGTCATGTGTTCATGTAAGTCATGCTATGTCAATTTCTTTCCATCGATCCCTATGGGCACTTTTACCCGAAAATATAGTTGTATGCCGAGAGCCAGTGTCATGTCTTCACGATATCCTCAGTCAAGCCATGCTCCATAGAATTAAGTTAGTCATGTGACTCAGGAAAGTTCAGTAACTCAGTAACCTCAAAAAATCTCAGTAGTTCAGTAATCTCAATGATTTCAGTACTCAGTGATCTCGAGAACTTCAGTAATCCTAGTACTCTCAGTAACTTCAGTACTCTCAGTCAGTCCTTAAATCTCAGTAGTATTCCATTAGTCCATGGAACATAGTGAACTTAGCTCAGCTCAGCTAAGCAATACCATCAGTATCATTTTAGTTTAGTTAATTAGTTTAGTTAATCATGATAAGTCTATTTAGATGGGTGTAGGAGTTAACACCGAGTAAGCCCAAGGATAGGAACTCATCTATTATTTTGAGGGTGTGATTTTTAGAAGTCATTCTTGCATTCCAGAACAATGTAGACAGCATAGGTTGAGACATCATAGCCTGTTATACGAGGGTAGATGAGGTGTCCTAACCTACCATATGAGGGTTCCCACCATTCTCATTAGAGTAACTTGTTATATGAGGGTCACTCACAGTTGTCTTTACTAATGATGTAGTATTGACACCCTTCTAGTCAGGGCAGAGATTGGACCCCACCTTAGATATAATGGGATATATGGGGCATGTCCATTAAATGAATATTTCCTATAGTTACAGTTTTAGTCTCAGTCTCAACCTCAGTAAAAGAACTGAGATAGTTCTTTAGATTTTAGGACTTTCAGATACAGTCATCTCAGATATAGAACGAAACTTAGATAGATCCATCAGATTTAAGACTGTCAGATATAGTTATTCATGCTATCAGTTATATCAGTTATCAAAACTCATGTCATCAGCATTCATCTTCAGGACTATCAGATACAGTCAACCAAACCAGTTCTTCATAATTAGAACTGTCAGTCATAATTATTCATGTATCAGTAACATAGTATCAGTCCTTCAGATATCAGTAATTCCATGTTATTTGTAAAACTCAGTAGTCAGAACTTAGTATTCAGTCCTAGCACGATCTTAGTTACAGTTACGTATGCATGCATGTATTCTCACATTCATGTTAGTCAGTTAGTTAGTATTGTTCATGCATATGAGCCTATTGTATTTATCCTACCTCACTTGCATACCAGTACATTCAAAGTACTAACGTATTTGTGCTATGGTGTCTTATACCATAAGTTTAGAAGCATGAGCTCCAGAGAACTAGTAGCATTTAAGTTCAGCCATCAGATTTAGCTGTGAGTCCTCATTCTTCGAGGACATGATGATCACATTAGTATTTCAGTTTTTAGTTTATTTCAGTAGTTAAAGTTAGTTGAAGACATGTCCCATCAACTCCTTACTCAGATAGTTTAGAGTTTTTCAAACTATAGTATGTTCAGACAATTATCTCAATTATTTTGGTATTATTGTACCGTACTTTTCAGTCATGTACTAGTATTAAACATTATGGCTTTTTAGTTTATGTTTCCGCATTCACGAAATTATTACTATCATACAGTGCTCAGTTTATAGATATCAGTCATGGGTTAGCTTGAGGTCCTTTGGGGTTATAGGCACCGTGTAGCATTTTGGGTACTATATTTGGGGTGTTACAAACTTAATATTAGAGCCTAAGGTTCAACAATGTCCTAGGTAGCATAAAAGTGGCATCTAGTAGAGTCTTTTACATGGGTGTGTTGTGCGTCAAGCAATCGTTGTCAATATAAAACCCAACTAGGTTGGGGTCGAATACCACTGGGAATATAATGTGAACGTATGTCATTTGCAATTTAATTAACTAATAGTTGGATGTTTCCAGAAAATGGGGGGTTTTAGTTAACAAGTAATTGTTGGTCACTTTAGTTTAAATGTTTGTAATCAAGAGGTTATGATCACTAGGGGTTTTGGTACTTGACAGATGCTACTAGTGGTTCAAGATTCTTACGGTAGGTAGGACAACAAGTTATCTTTAGCGAAGTTATTCTTAAATGTCTCTCGACCTACTTAAGCATTTAATTACCTAATCCTCTCAGACTTAGGGAATTTATATTCACTACCCAGATTTTACCTCAGGTTAACCAAGCTTGTTACAGCCTTGATTATTAAACGGAAGTTTAGTGTTTCCAAGTCCCTATTGATAATTCACTTCCCAGTATATTTGATTTCTTTCTCAAGCAAATCAAAGCAGGTGTTATCTATCATTTACAACCAATAAACAATAATTAAAACATCAGAATTATAAAGGAGTCCTACCACCTTTCGAATCTTAAACACTCAACACCTTATCAAGACCTACCCCTAGATCCCATAATTCAGGTTAAAGACATTTAGCTACTCATGACGTAATAATCGAAGCAACTATATAAATTCATGCTTTGAAAGATGAACTTACCAAAAGATGAATAGAAACTAGAGATTCTTATATTAAATCACCAAAGAAAATCCCAAAATAATGACGATAGTCTCTTTAAAGTAATTGCTTTCTAAAGCCAAAAAAAAGGGAGAAAAATATCAAAGTATCATCTGTCAAAACTCAAGGTTCAAAACTCTGAAGAAAACCCTAATCAAGGATTTAAATAGTTCACCCTAATTATGTAAACAAAATAATAAAATTCAGAAATTCCTCAGATTAGGTGACGCCATTTGTGATAGCCTATCTGGAGGCTAAAGACTTATCATAAATGTCGTCAGCTTCCTTTATTCTTTTGGTACTCGCTTCCTAATGATGACGACAAACTGTGATGCCCTATTGGCTCTTTAATGACCTATCATAAATGTCTTCAAGGCTTTTTCTCAGCTCTCATGTTCTGCCTTAGGCTGACGGCAATCTTGACGACTTATCAGCTCCTTGATGTCATATCACAAAATGTCATCACAGCTTTCAACTTAGGCTAATTCTCTGTCTACTGCTGATGATGAAACTGATAGCTTATCACAGGGTTGACGGCTTATCACAAATGTTTTCAGCCACACTTTGCCTTTATTTACATCAGATTTTAGCTCATTTGCTTCAATTCTTGTTGGTTCTCTAGCATCTTAGCTTCTACTGCAAAATCAAACATAAAGCAATCAAAAACAACAAAAGTTGCTTAAGACTTCCAACTATTCTCAGTTAAAAGCCTCAAATGTGTTAGCATTAGCTCACACATCAACACTCTCAACTTAAAACAATTGTTTATCCTCAAGCAACTCAGCATAACTAAGAGAATACAAAGCACATTTGGAAGTCAATCATCCATATCATCTCAAAACACTTTCACCATCTCCAAAGTTAGTCAATTCAAGTACAATCAAGAACACCAATGCAACACACAGGAATCAAGATATGGCATTAATTCAGCTATAACAACCATGCATATACTAGTATTGCACTACCTGAACAAGTTAGTAATTAGAAATGTAACCAGTGTGCCCTCACAACAAAGAAATCCCCCTTATCTTATATCAGGAATTATATATGTAACCATGGGGACAATTAAAACACTCACTCTCAGAATGAAGCTCCAATCAGTGTATGCCAAGTACCATAGGCTTGACCTTATTTTTATTACCCAGATCTTCAGATAGGTCAACTAGGATCACTATAGGACTTCTCTTAGGCTTGTAATGTAGGCTAGGGGCTGGTATGATACTCGATGGTATTTAAAGTGACTAAGTCTCCTTGACACTACACTAGATTTTTTGGGTTTCACTCATTATCCTTTTCGCTTTCTCTTTTCTTGATCACAATTATTCAGGATGGGTGCAGTCTTTTCTTAATTACTTATTCTTTTTCACAATTTTTCTTTTTCTTGCTCTTTTTCTCTGCACCTAGCTTTTTATTTTTTTTCTTTTATGCTACCTTACTTCATACTCATTCTATATCACGTACCCCAATGATATCCACCCTCAACTTAGGATATTTTCCTAAGTCAAGGTGCACAGTGTCCAAGGAGTACCAGGGCCAAAACAGGTTCATTATTATCTAATGAGAAGGTGAGAGGTGTCATACAAAGAAATATGCTAATTAGGCTCAAAACAGGGATCAAAGGATATGATACACATAGGGAAAGTCATTAGGCTAAAGTGAGCAAATATTAAAACGACCTATGATCCTTTCCTAACCCCTATCTTTTAACCTAGGTAAGACTAATCGGGCAAGTTCTGGCTTCAGCATATAGAGGGAACTAAGTTACATCTCACACACACACTTGACGCATAGGTATATTACATTAACTACTCATTCAGTTCGTGCAACTATTTAGCAATGATTATTATGTTACTAGAACTAACGATCACACTTAAATTCAAATCACTCAATTTAAAGTAGTGCACCACTTGAAGAGGTGTACAAAAATCACAAAAACAATTCAACTTCCTTAAGTAGAAGTATTTCTCCTAGTTGACTCCAAAATTGTACAATAATAAATGTACCCTACCCCCTCAACTTAAAATCAAAGAAAATCTAAATTAAGGGTTAAAGTATACCTGGAAGACATCAATCTCGGGGGTCATGGGTTCCTGAACCTGCTATCGTATCTCCATCAGGAGCCTCTCTCTTTTCTGGTGCAGTTGGTCTATCAGTCTCTGAAGGTCTACTAGTAGAGGCACCTATGGCTCTCGCTCTGATGGATGCCTCCTATCTCTCATTGTCCACTAAGGACTCAATTCTCACCTTTTTTCTCTCTTCTTTTTAGACTTCTTTCTTGCCCTCTTTTTTACTTTTCTTTCTTCATCACTGTCGGGCCTCTCTTTCTTTTCTTTTTCTATCTTCTCACCCTTTTTTTTCTTTTTCTTCACTGTCTCCTCTATGAGATCAAGCATCGAGATTTTTTCCTCAGAATCCTCAGCTACTGGATCTACTGACACCATAAAGTAGTGCTTCTGTAGCTTTCCAACCTTTGCCTTTACTTTTTAAGGTCTGATCTGAATAATGCCATTTCTGGAGATGACCTCTCTCTCGACTGTGCATTGAAGCAATTCTCTAATTCATCAATCTATCCCGATAGAGCCTTGTAAGGATCAAGTACAACTTTAACTCTTTTGTCAACTACAGCTGTGAATTGCTTGGCAAAGAGTTTAAGCTGAGCCTCGCACCACTTGGACTGCTTTGTACTTTCCTGAAATTCATAGGGTTGAAGGCAAATTCTGTTATAGGCACTGCAACTCAAGGAATTATCTCAGTTCTGGGCACTGATAATTCTGCTATTATTGCAAATTTTGGAGGTACAACTTCAAAATTAGTCACCTCTACATTAGGTGCTGAACTAGTACCTATAACCAGTGGATCAGTTGAAATCTTTGTGACCCTGTCAAAAATTAGCCTTAGCTGATTTTCCTCATTTTAGATTGGATTGTGGGTCTTCCTGGCAATGAGTTCTTCTTCTAACCCTACAATCATTGGCACATTTGCTGCCCTACACAACCTTTTAATTAAAAAAGGGAAGGGATATGTTGTATCAGACCTCGAGACCCAAATTTTGATCTCTTCGGTGATAATCTCTTTAAAATTCAATTTGAAGTTAGCCACAAAACTTGCGACTAATATTGATCTATCATCCTTGAGGATATTATCACCATCTATGGGCATCAACCACATACGTACATCTTGCCTCTAAAGTTAGGGAGGCCTTGAACATCCTTTCACTTGGATTTGTTAGCTATTCTGGTTCTCTATCAGCTATGAGTGTGGCTAACCAATTCGGCTAATTTTCCTGATGCTTCAACCAGGCATAGAAAGTAGGTGAAGTGGCCTGAGGAGTGAAGTTCGGGCCATGAAGGAACATGTTCATTGTTGCTTCCAAAACATTCATCATTACGCCCCGTACTGGAACTTTATCCAACAAAGGTTGGTCAGCTGCTTTCTCTCCTTCTCTACATATGTTTTCCAAGCGAGCTTGGTTGTTTGCATAGAACTCCCTAACTAGTGTAGGGAAAAATGAATTTTCTCCTCATGTAGTCCATCCCAAATCATAGCCATGAAATTTTTGCTTTACCTTCGGGTACCTGCTCAACCCCGTAGTGATGATTTTATTCTCCTCAAAGATTGGCCTCTTAACAGCTCTTCTGTTGGTTCTGTGAAGCCCATCAAAGAAGATTTTTTGAGCTTTGGGAGTCTTCCATCTAGTGCCATCTCGGACTTCAGGATTCTTGCATTTGACCATAGTTCCCTGAATCAGACAGTCTTCATTATTTCGTGGCTCAGCAGAAGGGAACTAAGTTGATGGTCCCTCGGATGCATTCCCCTCGGAATCAGGATGATCTAAATCATGCTCTTCAGATTCATCATGTTCAAACTCTTATTACTCAGAGACCGTCTGCTCAGAAGTTGTATGCTCGAATGTTGTTGGATCAGTGTCACTTTCTTCACTCTACTCTACCTCAACTGGTGGGGGTGGTGGATTATTTTTAGGGCTTTGCTTCTTCTTTTTCTTCTTGAGCAGAGGCTCTTCATTTTCATAATCATACTCTTCATTAAAGAGTCTCTGAGGTACACTTCCCTTGGTCACTTTATTTATGAATTTTGAGTTCTTTTCTTTGGGTACCATTTCAAGACTTGTAGTAAGAGAAAAACCATTAGTTGAAATGTCACACCCCTTGAAAGGGTTTAGTAATACTTTAGGTCCAAGGTGTGATGACATTTCTGATAAGCCGTCATAGTTGTGATAGCTTATCATGAATGTCGTCACCCCTAAATAGAACCCACAAAATTCTTATTGAATTCTGAGGACATTTTTGACAAGCTGTCACAGTTGTGATAGCTTATCACGAATCTCGTTAGCTATAAACAAACCCCAACTTGATTTTAACTCAATTTTTGGTCATATTTTTTCTTAAAATCCACTAAATTTTCATTTTTGAGCTGAACTTCTAAACCTTAAGTTTGCACAACAAACCGTAGTTCCAATTTTTAGCCATTTTTGCAAGCTAAACATTGGTTCAAGCTTCTTGGGAACTTAGTTTTTCATCAATTTATCTCTTACCACTTGAATAGAAAGGCAAGGTTTTGAGCATACTTGATGGGAGCCTTCAATGTGGTTACATGAGCAAGAGGAAATAAATAGAGGTTCTTGATTTTGATTGTAAACCTACACATACAAGGAAACTTTCTTTTGTTTTAGTTGGAGAGACTTTGAAAAGGGAATAAAATAACAAAAGATGGAAAGGGACTAAAAGGAAATAAAAACTAAGCGGGAAGGTGGAAAGGCCAAGCTGTGAGCCGGGTCAAGTTTTTTTAATTTGGCCCATAGTTTCAGCTAGTGTTGAACTTTTTGTGATGACATTTCTATTAAGCCGTCACAATTTTAATAGCTTATCACAAATGTCATCAGCCTTAACAGAAATTGCCTTAGAGCTGTTGTTTCTGGAGATAAAGTTGATGGCTTATCACAATTATGACAGCTCGTCAAAAAAAATATTGTCAGGAGCAGTTGGATGGATATATCAATTCAACCTTCTTTGAACTACAACCTAACTATAAAAATAAATAATTTTCTGGAATATAAAATTTTTGGGTTGCTTCCCAATAGCGCCTAATTTACTGTCGTGGCACGACTTGGTTATCTTGACTAATCAGACTTCGCCAAGACAACCTGTTGATACCCCTTTACCATCTTCATAGAATATGTCCACGATTGAGAAAACACTCACTCCTTTGCCGGTGTCATGGATGAGTGTATTTTGAATCTTGCTTCCTTGTCATTGAACCTGATCTTCAGCTCATTTAGTTCCATATCCACTATCACTCTTCCAGTTACAAGGAATGGTCTACCCAAAATAATGGGCACTTGAAGTCCACCTCACAATCCAGGATAACAAAATTAGTAGGCGGAATGAAGTTGGCCACCTTTACCAATACATCATGTATATACCCACTGGCCGTTTTACGTATCTATCTGCCATTACCAATCACATGTTCGTCGGGGTAGGATACCCCAAACACAGTTTCTAGGACACAGCGAGTGGCATTAGGTTTATAATTCACAAAATTCTTTTGTGAAATTCAGGAACCCAATAGTACACGGGATGGTAAACGCTCCCAGATCTGCCTTTTTCTGCACTAAAGACCTTGTAGAGATAGTGCCATAATCAAAGAGATTGTCCTTTGGATAGTATATAACCTTCCATTTCTTATTCACAAGGTCTTTCATGAACTTCGAGTATCCTGACATTGCTCAAGTGCCTCAACCAAAGGCACATTTATTGTTAATTGCTTGAGCATTGCCATGAATTTGCTGAATTTTGCATCATCAACCTTTTTCTTTAACCACTGAGGAAATGGAGGTGGTGGTCTTGGGATAGTTTTCAGAACTACCTCCTTCTCCTTCTCTTTGTCTTTATCCGAAGCATCATCAGAATTATCCAACTTCTCAGACTCCACTGGACCACTTTCTTCTGGTTCAACATCAACTACAGGTTTGCCCACAGAAGGGCTAGGTAATATCTTACCACTTCTAATGGTAATATCCATGCATGAGCCATCATTCTATGGATTTTGGACTATATCACTTGGTAATGTTCCGCTCTTCCTCTGGTTGAATATTGCGGAGATTTGGCTCATCTGCTGCTCCAACTATTTAATTATGGTAGAGTGTGAGTGCACTGATGGATGTCAGATCGGTCTTCATAGTGGTCACTCCAGAGTTTGTAGCTTTCACTCCCTTCAACAACTTAGCCATCATGTCCTCCATGGACATCTTTTTAGAACTTGTTGAAGCAGCCTCATGATTTCCAAGAGGAACATATAGCCCGCTTATGTCATTGTTATTCCTCCAATTTCCTTGCTCCCTATCTTTATAACCAGGCCTATCATATTAAGTTCGACCTTGATTCCCTTGGCTATTGCCTTGGAAACCCCCTAATTATTAACATAGTTAGCCTCTTTATCTACATTAGCCTCACTTCTATCCTGAGATTCCACATCTTTCACCTTTTCAATCTTTCCTAATAGCAATTTCTTGGTTAGTAAATCCATCTGTGTTTTAAGGTGAGCCATGTCTTGGTTATGATCCTCTTCTCTTTTTCATTGTTCCACAATAATACCTACAGAAGCAGTGGGGATGGCCACCACAGAGTCTCTGGTATGCCATTCCTGACTCAATTTGGTCATTCTATCCAGCATCTCTGAAACCTATGGGAATGTAAGATCAACAAATGAACCAGCAGCAGCATTGTCTACAATTGGCTTTGTAATAGAGTTAAGAGCCCTATACAAAATCTCCATCAAATGTATGTCCGTCATGTTGTTGTTCGAACACTGTGTCAGCTACTTCTTAAATCCTTCCCAGGTTTCATGCAAGGCTTCAGTCAGGAGCTACCTAAAGTTGTTAATTTCATCCCTCAATTATACCCTCCTGGAAGGCGGAAAGAACCTTTATAGGAAAGCTCCTTTCAACTACCTTCAGTTAGTTATAGAATCAGGTGTTAGCTTATTTATCCATAATGTTGCCTCCCCAGACAAAGACAACGGAAATAATATCAACCGGATATCATTCTGGCCCACTCTTGGGTTATTAAAAGATTTGTAGATGTGACAAAATTCACCAGATGCAAGTTTGGGTCATCCCCAAGAAAGCCACCAAACAACCCCTTCAGATTTAGGAGTTGAATCATAGTACAAGTAATGTTGAATTTTGCCCCAGGTGCCAACGGTGGAGGAATAATTACAAATATTGCACCTTATCTATCCATTCCATCATCATCATCATTGAGATCATACTGGACCGGCTGGTACTCTTGCCTTTCTCGGAACGGACGGTTCCAATTAACATTACACCGTACTAGTGAAGTTATTTGCTTTGTACGCGCCTTGGGTTACCAGGATTCAACAACTCCTCGTCTCCCAAATCTTCTTCCTCAGGATTTGGATGTCATTCTTGTTGCCAAAAATTTTGCACATTCACCTGAGCTCTAGCTAAGGCTGCCAATCTGTCAGCCTCTTATTGTTCTGCCATTCTTCCAATTTGTTGTGGTTCCAGATTAGTTTGTAATAATGGTTCTTCGGAATTTTTGGTTCTTGGCATACACTATAAAGATCCTGCAAATAAATAAAAACAACAAAATAAACATAAAACTACGAAACTTGACTAACAATCAATTAGCGCACACAAACTTTAGTTTTCAACCATATTCCCCGACAACAACACCATTGTTGATAATGCTCAAATTACACCTCTCAACGAGAATGTAAGCGATCACTGTCAATATAAAACCCAACTAGGTTGGATTTGAATCCTACAGGGAATATTGTGTGAATGTAAGTTGTTTGCGATTTAATCAACTGATAGTTGGATGTTTCTAGAAAAAGAGGGGGTTTAGTTAACAAGTAATTATTGGTCACTTTAGTTTAAATATTTGTAATAAAGAGTTTATGAAAAACCAGAATTATGATCACTAGGGGTTTTGGTACTTGACAGATGCTACTAGTGGTTCAAGATTCTCATGGTAGGTAGGATAACAAGTTATCTTTAGCGAAGTTATGCTTAAATATCTCTTGACCTACTTAAATATTTAATTACCTAATCCTCTCAGACTTAGGAAATTTATATTCACTGCCCAAATTTTACCTCAGGTTAACCAACCTTGTTACAGTTGATTATTAAACGGAAGTTTAGTGTTTCCAAGTCGCTGTTGATAATTCACTTCCCACTATATTTGATTTCTTTCTCAAGCAACTCAAAGCAGGTGTTATGTATTGTTTGAAACCAATGGACAATAAATAAAACATCAGAATTTTCAAGGAGTCCTACCACCTTTCGAATCTTGAACACTCAACACCATATCAAGACGTACCCCTAGATCCCATAATTCAAGTTAAAGGAATTTAGCTACTCATGATGTAATAATCGAAGCAACTAGATGAATTCATGCTTTGAAAGATGAACTTACCAAAAGATGAATAGAAACTATAGATTCTCAAATTAAATCACCAAAGAAAATCCCAAAATAATGACAATAGTCTCTTTGAAGTAATTGCTTTCTCAAGCCAAAAAAAGAGGGAAAAAAATATCAAAGTATCGTGTCTCAAAACTCAAGGTTTGGAAATATGAAGAAAACTCTAAGCAAGGCTTTAAATAGTTCACCGTAATTATAGAAACAAGATAATAAAATTTAGAAATTCCTCGAATTAGGTGACACCATTTGTGATAGCCTATCAGGAGGCTGATGACTTATCACAAATGTCGTTAGCTTCCTTTACTCTTTTGGTACTTGCTGCCTAACACTGATGACAAACAGTGATGCCCTATTAGCTCTTTGATGACCTATCACAAATATCATCAAGGCTTTTCCTCAGCTCTCATGTTCTGCCTTAGGCTGACGGCAATCTTGACGACTTATCAGCTCCTTGACGTCCTATCATAAAATGTCATCATAGTTTTCAACCAAGGCCAATTCTCTATCTACTGCTGATGATCAAGCTGATAGCTTGACACAGGGCTGATGACTTATCACAAATATCGTTAGCCACACTTCGCCTTTATTTACTTTATATTTTTGCTCATTTGCTTCCATTCTTGTTGGTTCTCTAACATCTTAGCTTCTACTGCAAAATCAAACATAAAGAAATCAAAAACAACAAAAGTTGCTTAAGACTTCACAATCATTCTTAGTTAAAATCCTCAAATGTGTTAGCATTAGCTCACACATCAATGTTTTAAGATGAGTTTCCCTTCTTTCATATCTCAGGTCGGGCTATAGAAAGATTCTCTAAGAAACTCATGTAGATTATCCTCATGCTTCACTTATGTCAACTTCAGCTTACTTTCAAGGTAATAAAAATCGTAAAGCTCAAAGTCCTAGAGATAGGGCTTTCTCAGACAGTCCATGCAGACAGCTAGTATGGGATTGCCCACAAGCTCAAAAGTATCCCATCAGTTCAATTATGCTCCAACGTTGTACAACTCTTATTTGTGATCATGAGAACTCAGATGTCATCAGATCCCTTCTCAGAAACCTATGATAGCATATGACCTAGATTTAGAAGCATGAACTCAGGAGTTTAGCCATAGTAGAGTTGGGATAACATTAACCAGGTTGAACAGATTATGTATTCATGGGGATAGATGTACCAGAGTAAATCATTAGGACTGAATAGTGAAAGCTAGCACTTAAGTTATTAATTTGATAGTAAGTATGAAGGTATGGATGTGATTGAGGTTATGTGGTATTAGTTGTCTATGAAGAAACAGAAGTAGATAATGTGTTTAGTAAGGTAAGCATGTATCGAACAGAGTATTAGTAGGTGACAATGGTTGCAGTTTAGTTCAGAGTTTAGTAAAGTGCTCACATACTTATGATGATGGCTTAGAGCTAAGGTGGAGATGATAGATCAAATAACCGAGTAGGCTCTCAGATCCTAATAGTAATGCCAGTACATATAGAAAAGCAGTAAGGGAAGATGATTCCCAACCCATCCTTATCTCAATGAAAAGTTTGGTACTTTAGTCAGCATGATTCCTATGTATGCTTCACATCTCAGTTCCATGAACCTAGCTTATATTCGCACGCTTTTCATAGAATCAGGTATGATTCTAGTTCCCGGCATAAGGAGTTCAGTTTTATTCCTCTCAGTAATACAAATCATGTTCCACGAATACAAAAAACTCCAAATCAGGTCATACTGCTCATGACTCATGTACACATATCATGTTTTATAGTATACTCAGCTTCCATGGCTCATTCTACACCTCTAATGATTAGTTAAATTCATACTATGTTACGTATATCCTCAGTTTGGACCTCTTGGTGAATCCATGATATTTATATTCTATTTCTCTGGCTTTAGTCAAGTGTCATGTTCAGTTAGTGTCCATTTATGCTTTATGTCCTCCTGATTTAACCCTTCAGTGAGCTCTCATTATGAAAATAGTGTAGTGGAGAGCAGTTGCTTAGAAGGGGGAGACTGGATATTTCATATTAAGACAAGATTGTTGCATACTTATTTTACATAAGGGTGTAGTGGTGAAGATAGGATTGAATGTCATGTTAGTGTGCAAGTAAATGGAAAGCAAGAGGTTGTATTTAGAAGTTGGGAAAGTACAGAATGTGAGTGTACATTCGGATCCCTGATTATGTCAGCCTCCATCATGTAACTATCAGAATTCAGTTGCTATCTCAGTTACAGTTTTAGTGTTCAGTACTCAGTAATCAATGTTAAGTCTCAAAATTAAGCACTTCAATATAAGTATAAACCTTAGTTATTAGAAACTAGTATTCAGTCTTAGTTATGATTACAGTCTCAATTATCGTCTTATCTATAATCTCAGTCCCAGTCCTAGTTCAGTAATCTGGTCGGTAACTCAGTTCAAATTCAGGTTTACTCGACCTTAGCGTACAGTTATCAACTACTCAGTTGTCAGTCTTCCAATACCTCAGTTTATAAGACTATTCTAGAAACATATTGTACTCTTGGTGTTGTATTCTCAAATAATACAATTACCCTCAGTTCATGCTCAGTATCTCTTTTCAACTAGTCAGTCCTTATCTTTTATGGATAACACTCTGCAATTCCAGTCCAGTTATTTAAGACTAAGTATAGTTCAGTCTCACACGCCCAGTATTCAGCTATCAGCTATTTAGTTAATCAGATAAGTTAGTGTATTTATGCACTCGTGTTCAGCACCCATGTGAATCTTTTTAGTAGCCTCAGTTGCAGTGCAAGAGACTTAGTCATTTCATCTTAAATAGTGTTCATAGGCCCCAACTCATCTTACCAAACTTTAGCCATGTGATGATTTTCTTATTCCGCTATCTTGTTTAGTCAAGGCCAAGATTTCCTTATTGTCATTAGAACTCTAGAGAAAGAGTGTCATAGAAATGCTCTAATTGAGCATAAGTTTTTAGTGTGACTTAGTTTATAAAATAAAAAAGCCAGTCTATCAGTCAGATGGATAAGTTCGCATGGTTTGGGTTTCTATCCCTTCCATCTAGATGTACTATTTTAAGCCTCACAAATGTAACCATTATAAGATGAACCGACTAGATAGATGCAAGCTTATCCCAATTTATGTATCATGCTTCAGTTTCAGATCCCTGATATTCAGTTAAAACTCAGCTCGTAGATGCCAAGTGCATCGCTTCAGTTTCCTCAACAACTCAACCAAGTTAGTATTCTTCGAGGGGTATAGTGTCCCAAGGGGGAGATACACTATAAACCCCCTAAACTTTCATAACATAAGCATGCCAATCTATTTTGACGTAATGATTCCAGTTTGGAGTAAGGGGTACTTATAATTTGACCCACAAGCTCCAACTTCAGAGGTACTCCTTTATTCAAGACTCAGTTCAGTTTACAAAAATTCAGTTCATGCTCCACGTTTTAGTCTCAGTTATGTCCTCATGTTCCCATTTATGCATACTCCTAGCATAATCATGGGTTTACCATATTTATGACTTAAACAACGGGTTTTTCTTGCACTTACTCAGTTCTATGTTCAAATTACCATTACAAACTTGGTATTCGGTTTATTGTCAGATTTTCATTACAAACTTGGTACCTTTACCCTTACATGTTCAGTCACATGCTCATGAGTCGGTTCAATTATGTATTCACGCATCAAATATGCGTGAGTAGCTTATCAGTACTCTCAGTCATGCATTCATGTATCAGCTCAGTCATAAAATCATGCATTAGATATGTATGCTCAGTATGAATCTCAGTAATGTCAGCCAGGTAGTCATGTTTCCGTTGTTAATGTTTAGTATAAAATTCATCTTATCATTCTTACCATTTCAATCAATCTCATATGAGGACGAATATTCCCCAGGGGGAGATATTGTAATACCCCGTACTTCTACCTAGATTAAATTCATCCTAAAAATGTTAAAGACTTGTTTCAATGATGAATCCACTTTTATAGAAGTGTTATTTTCAATATTTTTACTTTTTCTCATGTGGAAAATTCAATAATCTTTCCATCGATACCAAATTCGCCCAAATCCGACACCCGGGCGAAGAGTTAGAGCCTTTTTAGTGAGACAGTGTATCTCCTAAGCCATCAGTACATCGCGGAGCAGATCAAAATGGAAATCATCAAAATCTAGTTAGCCTTAGAGATTTTGGTTCGTCGCGCTCGGGCTTAAATTCAAAATCATCCTTTTTCCAGTGTCTCAGCGCGATACCATCCCATTGCGGTGAACTTCAAGGTCCCATCCAGTATTGCAATATGATTTCACCGTGTCGCATCTTCATCCCAATTCCCAGTTGGTAATTTCCAGTGAAAAGGTTCTATAGCGCCACGTCGCGCCAGCCTGGCAAATCAGGAAATTTTCTCTGAAATAAAATACGTATCCAAGGGTTAAAAGGGTCAATTTTTCAACCCTATATAAACCCAATAACACATGATTTAGCCATTCTTCACCCGAAATATACTAGTTTCCCTCAAGTTTCTCTCAAGAACAAGCTAGTGTTTCTATTGAGGCTTCAAATTCAAGAAGGTTTCACCATCAATCTTTAGAAAATCATGAACTAAGGTATGCATAGTGTTCATTCATGGACTCCTTTCATCCATGAAGCCTAAGAATCTCTTTTCTAAAGTCAAGATTTTAGATTTTCTTTATGAACTTCATGTTGGGTTTATATTTTGTATGTTGAGAATGATCAATAGAATTCAAATCCATGTTGGTTGATTAATGTTATGTGGAATTGATTTGTATAGATGTATATTCATGTGAACCTTTGATTAAATCCTAGGATGCTGAAATTAGATGTTGAATCATGATGTTTAATTGTTTTATAATATCTATATATATTATGCCTATCATATGTTTGATTAAATACCGAAATGAAGGAAAAGTTCCCAACTAGCATGATATTATGAAATCCCCATGTTTGTACAAGTTTATGTATATCATATATTTGATGAAGTGCTTCAATAAATGAATTATGAATTGTGTTGTTGGTTATGTGTTCACGTAAGTCATGCTATGCCAGTTTATTTCCATCGAGTCCTGGGGGTACTTGTACCCAAAAATATAGCTGTGTGCAGAGAGCCAGTGTCATGTCTTCACGATATCCTCAGTCAAGCCATGCTCCATAGAATTCAGTCAGTCATGTGACTCAGGAAAGTTTAGTAACTCAGTAACCTCAAAAAATCTCAGTAGTTTAGTAATCTCAATGATTTCAGTACTCAGTGATCTCGGGAAATTCAGTAATCCTAGTACTCTTAGTAACTTCAGTACTCTCACTCAGTCCTCGGATCTTAGCAGTATTCCATCAGTCCACGAAACTCAGTGAACTCAGCTCAGCTCAGCTCAGCTAAGCAATACCATCAATATCATTTTAGTTCAGTTAATCAGTTTAGTTAATCATGATTAGTCTATTCAGATGGCAGTAAAAGTTAGCACCAAGTGAGCCCAAGAATGGGAACTCACCTATTATTTTGAGGGTGTGATTCTTAGAAGTCATCCTTACATTCGAGAACTAGGTAGCTAGCATAGGTTGAGACCTCATAGCCTGTTATATGAGGTGGCCTAACCTTCCATATGAGGGTTCCCACCTTTCTCATTAGAGTAATCTATTATATGAGGGTCACTCACAGTTGACTTTACCAATGCCGCGGTATTGACACCTTTCCAGTTTGGGCAGAGATTGGACCCCAGCTTAGCTATAATGGAATATATGGGCCATGTCGAATAGTTGACTAATTCCCACAGTTACAATTTCAATCTCAGTCTCAGCCTCAGTCAAAAAACTCAGATAGTTCTTCAGGTTTTTGGACTATCAGATACAGTAAACTCAGATATAGAATAGAACTCAGATAGCTCCATCGAATTTATGATTGTTAGATATAATCATTCATGTTATCAGTTATATCAGTTATTAAAACTCATGTCATTAGTATTCATCTTCAGGACTATCAGATATAGCCAACCAGACCAGTTCTTCAGAATCAGAACCGTCAGACACAGTTATTTATGTATCAGTAACATAGTATCAGTCCCTCAAATATCAGTAATTCGATGTTATTAGTAAAACTCAGTTGTCAAGACTCACTATTCAGTCCTAGCACGATCTCAGTTACAGTTACGTATGAATGCATGTCTTCTCACATTCATATTAGTCAGTCAGTTAGTATTGTTCATGCATATGAGCCTATTGTATTTATCCTACCTCACTTGCATACCAGTATATTCAAAGTACTAACGTATTTGTGCTATGGTGTCTTATACCATAAGTTTAGAAGCATGAGCTCCAGAGAACTAGTAGCATTTAAGTTCAGCCATCAGATTTAGCTGTGGGTCCTCATCCTTCGAGGACATGATGATCACATTAGTATTTCAGTTTTTAGTTTATTTCAGTAGTTAGAGTTAGTTGAAGACATGTCCCATCAACTCCTTATTCAGATAGTTTAGAGTCTTTTAGAATACAGTATGATCAGACAAATTTTCTTAGTTGTTTTGGTATTGTCATACCATAATTTTCAGTTATGTACTAGTATTGAACCTTATGGCCTTTCAGTTCATGTTTCTGCATTTATAATATTATTACTATCATACAGTGCTCAGTTTACAGATATCAGTCATGGATTAACTTGTGGTCCTTCGGGGTCATGGGCACCGTGTAGCGTTCCGAGTACCAGATTTGGGGCATTACACTCGAGGTCACAAATGTCATGCATTTTATTATTATAAGCCAAAGCTCCTGATTATGATATGAGAATGTGCACAGGTATATGTATCATGTATTTTTTAACATTGTGAATTTTAAGTTTATGTGACACCTGAGATGGATGGAGTAAAATGCAAAAAATAACATATGAGGACTAAGCTTTAGAATAACTTCGGAAGTTTTGACCTAAATCCTAATTCTTGACTCATGAAGATGTTAATATTTTAATAGTAGGTATTATCTGAAAATAAAATTTAGAATATACTTTATCAAAAATCATTACGAGGGTCATCACAATTGCTAATATTGGAGTTTACTAATTCTGAGATTGAAAGAGAGATACTTTACCTGAAAGTAACCGAAAATATATGAAACTTAAGGACTAAAAATTTGATTATCAATACAAGAAGTTCTAAGTCATCGGATGATCATAACCCGCCATCTGTAAAGAATTCAACAAATCATGACAACTTTTATAATATGAATAGGACATGAAATTTCATAAAAATCAACTCACAGAATCAAGAATTAAATAAATATAATGAGGATTCACAATGATAATGCCATAATAACATTAAATTTTTCAGTGGGACACGTATTCATGGATTATTCTTGATGAGAAACTAAAATACAGCAAAACCCATATTTTTCATAAAATCCTAGCTCAGAAGAATGAATTTAATTGAGGATATTAAGTTCACTTAGGGACTCAATGAGTGAAACGATCTCATTGATGAAATCCCACATACCTAGAGGAAAAACCCTTTGAGAAATTTTTGTATTTGGAGCTTAAAGTTGAGGAACCCTAATTCTTGCCTTTGGAGAAACTAATTGCCTTTTTATCTTGTATTTGCTAAGTGTTGAATGAATTTTAAGTTAATGGGGAATTTGGAGAATTTAAGGCTTGTTAATCATGTTTATAATAGCTAAATTGACATAGTTTTGGTGTGTAAAGAGTGGAAAAAGACCAAATAACCCCTTAGAAAACATATTAACATTCTAGAAAAATTCAATCTGACAACTTGGTTGATGGCTTGTCAACTTATTGATGGCTAGGCAACCATCTTGTCACTTTTGAGCGATTGTTTTAATCTTATTGACGAAGTATAACCACTCCAATTGATAGCTCATCAACTCAAGTCATTAGTCTCTGAGATAAGACACCTTAGGTAAAATAAACATAACTTTTACTTATGAATTGGATTGATGAATGGTTGGTGGTTGTTGCACTCTATTTTTTCATAAACAGAGGAATTAGACGTGATAACTCCTTTAGGACAATTTAAAAAAGAATAGTTGTATCATGACCCAATTTCTCAAGCCATGATGGCGCCTACCTTATCCCACTAGTAGTCAAGCCAAGCCATTTCTAGTGGGCAAAAACCATAAAATACCATATACAATGATAACAATAAGCAAAAAACAAAAAGAAGTCATATGAAGTATATCTAAATGATAGAATAAAAAAGGACTAGAATATACAAGCGAGTCCCTCCCAAAACCTAGAAAGGTTCGTACTAGAGATACTACAAAAGGATACCAAGTGTACTAGAGAGAATCCAAAATATACAAAAAATACAAGTAGTCTCGAGTACAAAAGACTAAACCGGAACAGATAGAAGTGATTATCTTCGGATGACGGGAAGCTCACCCTACTCTGGATCAGGACTGCAAAATAGGGATCATATCAAATCCATATTCTAGCACTCGAATCTATATAAGGGTAAAGATGCAGAAGTATAGTATGAGTACCAAAGCAATGGATACTCAATAAGCATCATCGGCCGACTAAGCTTAATATAGAAAAATATAACTAAAATGCTAGGGTGTAGTCTAAGTCAATAGTAAATAGGGATAGAAATGTAAAAAAATAACAAGCTACACAAATGCAATAAATGAAAAGGTAAAAGTAATACAAATAGATAAATAACGCAGTAATAAAAGGCAAACCAAACATAACCTAATTGGGCCCCATAAGCCCGCTAGGCACACTGAAGAAGACAATTTACACAACTATTCCCCCATACGCTGGTGGAACACACAAGAAGTAATATTAAAGAAAAATTTTAAATAATACATAACTTAACCATCCCCATGAAACATTAGTATCCATCCAGATGTGCACTGGGCTTGAACCGGCACCAATAGGTAGTGACTAGAGGCCAAATGTCGGGCTCAAATTGGTAACAATCAATATTAACAAGAGGTCAAATACTAGACTTGAAATAGAAATGGTGGGTAATAACAAGAGGACACATACATAATATACAACAAAACTCATAATCAGATGTCAGATTTGAAACGGAACTTAGAGGAACCACAACTCCCCAAAAAATAGTAGTTAATTACAGAACTTCCAAATCATCATTACCAAATTTCGGACTTGAATCAGAACTTCTAGTAATCATACTGAATTATAAAATTAAAATCAAAACCATACCGTAACAGATGCCACAGTGGTACCAAATTTTGCAATAAATGGCAGAAATAAAGTATATGATGACCCTAAATCATAGTCAAATACATTTAAATAACCTTTTGTGTAACTTAGTTAAAAAGAGGTGAATCCAAGGTTTTGCAACTCAAATATCACATCTAAGCTAAAAAATACTACATCATACTACAAGATAACAGAACCAAAATTTACTAGAACGAGGTACTAACAGGATAAATAAGACATGATATCTATATCAAATAATACACAAACTACAACTACTCGTCCAAAACTCGCATGATAGCAACAATTACTGCAAACAAGCTCTAAAGATAGGGGACGCTTAGCCTACCTAGACATAAAAGGTAAAAACCTCTCTATAAATCCTCTGAATAGTACCCCTTTAGAACAAAAGCTTGAATAACTTGATGAAAATAATTAATTCTCTTTGGAATAAAGTACGATATGAAAACTTGTTGAAGTATCACTTGTTCAATGTGGCTACACGTAGATGTTAGAACAATTGTCATCTGTAAAGAAGCAAAGAAATTCATTAACTCTAGTAGTTGTTAGACTTGACCCGTATATGAAGAAAATGTATATGTATGGAGTGGAAAGTTATTTGCATGAAACATAATTACTCACCCACATATTCGTTAACTGCTGCCACCTAACCCATTGGCTGTGTTATCCCTCCACTTCCATGTGGAAGTAGAGTTTGCATCACTCTTTTATTTAACACAATTTAAGTATATTTGGGAATTGCATAGGTTCGTGGTAAATTAAATATCATAATTTTACTATACCAGAATTAATAGAAAATTATTTCTAATAAAACCTCTGTTATATAATAATAATATGTTAACATATCTAGTTCACTATCTCCATTTAAAATATTAATAAGTTATAAACCTATTTAAAAAGTAATGTAGATATACCATAACTAAAGAATTTTATACATATTTAAAATAATTTTAGAAGTATAATAAATTATATTTCTACTAAATGCTAATTTAGATTAAATATTACATAAAATATTTGCTATACTAAAATTCCCAAACAAACCTCTCAAAAATAGAAGATTACTCCTAACAAGTGATAAATAATTTGGGGCAGTTATAGGAAAGATCTAGATACTGAAAATATATGAAAACAAGAAAAATAATTGTGAGAGTAATTACAAAATCCACTATTGAAGGACTTTCGTCCACAAATTTAAAGGATAAGGAAATATCTGAAGGCTTAAACATGTAGGGATACTGGACCCACAAAATCCACTAGGTTTTTTTCTCAGGGAGATGCTCAATCTCAGGATGATAGTGATGGTGGCAAGTGGCAGAAAAATAAGTGGGGGAGTTTTGGCTCCTTTTCTACTAGTGCTCCTTACCAGTCAGGAGACAGGCATCATCAAGGTGGTGAAATTCTCAAGTGTAGGTTTCCCAAACTTAGGTGAGCAAAGTCCAGTCATTTTTTTCGTATCCTCCTTTTTTGTTCTATTGTCTTCCTCATTGGGGCTATTGCGAGGAAGGAAGGGACAAATGTTTCAATTATGGCCAGGTAGGCTATGGGCTCAAGGATTGTCCAGTCAACAAGGTTTCTATGGGAGCAAATAAGATTCCTGTGGCTTCATCTTCTATTCTTACACCTAGTGGTGTGGCATCTGCTTCTGTTACTGCTTCTGGTTCTAGTATTGGTCGAAATAGGTTGTATGCTTTGGCGTCCCGATAGGAATTTGAGGTATCACCTAATGTCGTTACTGGTATGCTACAGCTTTTCTCTCATGATGTATACTATTTTCTTGATCTATTATGGTTGTGTCTTTTGGTTTCGATCTAAAAGGTATCTCGAATCCTTTTTCTATTACTACTCTGGTAGGTGACTTGGCTATTGCTAGGATAGTCTATATGGGGTGTGTGGTATCTATTGGTAGCAAGTAGACCTTGGTAGATATTTTTGAGTTGGATATGGTAGATTTTAATGTACTTTTGTGTATGGATTGGTTGTATTCTTATTATGCATCAGTAGATTATCAGACCTCTATGGTTATCTTTAAGTTCCCTGGTGAACCAGTTATGGAATGGGAAGGTAGTTCCTTAGCTCCTAGGGGGAGGTTTATTTCTTATATTAGTACTTAGAGGTTAATCTGTAATGCCTCGAGTCTGGTGCCCCAGATGCTACACGGTGCTAACAATTCCAAAGGACCACTAGCTAACCCATGACTGGTACCTATTGTGAGCTCTACAGAATAGTAATACTGTAATACCAATATAACTGAGATAAATGCAGAAAACTAGCGGAAGTCTGCCATCAGGTTCAAAACTAAATAATACTAAATAAAACAATGTTTGAACAAGGTATAACAATACCCAAAACTGAAAAAAATTATCTCAATTACTCTAGTCTGAAAGCCTCTAAAACTGTCTAAAATGTCTAAATAAGGAGTTGATGGGACAATTTCCCAACTAACTCCATCTACTGAAATGTTGAATCTAATGAGAAAATGAAATAAAAGAATATCCTCGAATGATGAGGACTCACTGCTAGTCTACTACTGTTGGCTGAATGTCTGAACCGTTAAGAATGCTCTGGGTCCCATAACTCTGAACCTATGGTATAAAACACCATAGCGCTAAGAAAAGTATGTGTCAGTACGTATGAATGTACTAGTACTCAAAGTGAGGTAAGGATGAATTCAAGGGTTCATATTCATGAACTATAACTGACTGAATAACATAAACTTGACTGCGTGAGAATACATGCATGAATACATAACTATAACTAAAGTCATAAGGATTCTGAA
Source organism: Capsicum annuum (assembly GCF_002878395.1). Lineage (NCBI taxonomy): Eukaryota > Viridiplantae > Streptophyta > Magnoliopsida > Solanales > Solanaceae > Capsicum > Capsicum annuum. The sequence goes on along the minus strand of NC_061114.1, from coordinate 173,990,542 downwards.
TACTGAGCTTACTGATAACATGGATTACTAATAACTGATATAATTGATAACTGATATATTGTTTACTGAGTGACTGTGTCTAACAGTCCTATTTTTTATAAAACTAGCTGAGTTCTGTACTGAGTTGGGTGACTATATTTGATAGTCTTGAAATCAGTAGAACTATCTAAGTTCTTTACTGAGGACTGAGACTGAGACTGTGGGAGGTAATCATCTAACCGACATGCACTTTTTGTAAAAAGATTCGGGGTCCAACCTGTAAACCCAGTTAGAAGGGTGTCAGTACTGTTCCACAGGTAAAGACACTAAAGAGAGACCCTCATCTAGTAAGTTCTCAAATAAGAACGATGGGACCCTCAACAGATAGTTTAAGCCACCTTATTAACCCTCAACTAGCAGGTTTTGATGTCTCAACCTACCTGGCTACATAGTTCTGGAATGCAAGGACTGCTTCTAAGGATCACACCCTCTGCTGGCAGGTGATCCCTCATCCTTGGGTTCACTCGGTGCTGAATCCTACTCCCAACTGTAGAGATACTGAACTGAGTATACTGGAATGAACTGAGTTTTCCTGAGTTTTGTAACTGACTGAGTTCTACTGAGTTCTGAAACTAACTAAGAGTGCTACTAATCGTGAGAAGACTGAGATTGCTCTATAACTGACACTGGCTCTAGCCACACAGCTAAATTTTTGGGTATTAAGTACCCCCAGGACTCGATAGCATGAATATTAATAGGACATTGAACTTTTAGAACACATGACCATAGTCAACAATTTGTAATACAACCATTGAGGGATTTCATAAAGCACTTAATAATCATAATCTTGTACATGAATAGGAATGTATTCTAATATATCACATTTTCACAATTCTAATCTCATGAGCATTCCATCAAACAACTACAAGACATAGCTTTAGCAAGCGAGTCATTCTAAATATGAGAGTATAGCATGGATTCACCATTTAGGTCACAATTGAGTCATACTGCACAATTTTGGTCATTTAGGCATTTTGACAGACACATCGGATGCATAACCTTAGGCTTAGGCATGAACATTAAACCAATACATCATGATTACATTAATAAACTAAAGTTAAATATTTCAACCCATATGCTAACATAATTTCATAAAACATATTAAAGATTCCAACTTGGAAATCATACAGCACATCAACATGGATTTAATTTACCCCATAACATGAAAATCATAATTCAACTTTTTGAAAGAAGATTCTTGAACTCCAAGGGTGGAAGGGACCCTTGGATGAACACTTTACATACCTTGTTTGATAATTTTTTGAAGATTAATGGAGGAAATATTGAGTTCTTGATTTGAAATTAATCACCTAGGTTTTTTTTGTTCTTGAGCAATTGTGAAATAATGAATATAATTAGCCAAAAGAGGGATAAATTTCATGTTATGAGGGCTGAAGGTTGGGGAAAAAATACCTAATTAACCTTAAGGATGCGGCTTCAAAAGATATAAAAACGTACCTAGAGACGCTACAAACGATGCGGCGAGTTGAGAGTAGCAATGCAATAACCGATGCGACACCCCGACATCATGTCAATTTACTAAAAATTTCCTTGAGCTAAGGAAAATTTCATCTGTCGATGCGATGGAAGATGTGACGCGCCAACATCGCGTTGAATCACTATTTTAGTCAATCAAACATGGTCTAAACAAGGTCTGAAAAATCCAAAACTTGTCTGGGAATATCTATTGACCTTCTTGATCATAAATTAATTAAGATATAGGCATTTATAGGACTTTAAGGTCGCGAAATGAGATTGCCAACTTTCAAAGGCTAAAATAGACTAAGTCTGGAAACTTAGCTAGGATTTTCTAAGTCTTGGACTCCTTAACAAGCTTAAAGGACTGAATTAAGCTAGAAATTTTGCGGGGTCTTACAATCTCTCCCCCTTAAGAACTTTCATCCTCAAATGAGACTAAATGAACTGAGAGTACTAGTAGGCTGAATCTATTTACTAGACATGAATATCTAGGACATAATTGTAGGACTAATCTTACTAACATGATGAATTTCATACCGAACATCCATATCTAATGCATGAACACATGACTGAATTGATTCATAAATAAATGACTGAGAGTACTGATAAGCTGATCATGTATATCTGATACATGAATATATGACTGAACTGACTCATGAACATGCGACTGAACATGCAATGGTAACTGATACCAAGTTTGAAATGGAAAACTGAACATGAAACTGAATAAGATTAAGGAAAGCCATTACGTTGGGCTGACTCTAGATTAGCAGAGAAAAGGTGAGGATACTTGGTCTGCATGTCTACTTCTTCTTCCAAAGTAGCCCCCTCGATGGACTTATTCCTCTAATGAACTTTAACTAGAGGGACTTCTTTGTTTCTCAGTCTGCGAGTCTAATAGTCAAGGATTTTGACTGCAATCTCTTCGAAAGAGAGGTTGTTCTGAATATCTAAGCCCTCTATAGGAACTACGACTATTGGGTCACCTATGCACTTCTTAATCAAGAAGACGTGGAACACTGGGTGGACTGAAGATAGATCTGAAGGAAATTTGAGATCAGAAGCTACTTTGCTGAAGTGACTGAGAATTTTAAAGGGACCGACATATCAGGGACTGATCTTTCCTTTCTTGCCAAACCTCTTCACTCCCTTCATGGGAGAGATTTTTAGATACATATAGTCACCAGTCTCGAACTCGAGATCTTTTCTGTGCATATCAAAGTATGAATTTTGTTAGCTCTGAGCTGTCTTAAGACTTTCCCCGATCAACTAAACTTTCTCCAAGGTATCGAATACAAAGTCAGGCCCTACTACTATGGCCTTCTGACTTTGAACCAACTAATGGGAGATCTACATCTCCTATCGTAAAATGCTTCAAATGGAGCCATCTTAATGCTGGAATGATAGCTGTTGTGGTATGCAAACTCAATTAAAGGCAAGTGGTCATCCCAACTACCTTTAAAATCTATTGCACACGCTCGCAGCATATCCTCTAAAGTTTAAATTGTCCTTTCTATTTGACCCTCTGTCTGCGGGTGAAAATTTATACTGAGGTGTACTCGAGTGCCAAGACCCTTTTGGAATGCTTTCCAGAAATGAGAGGTGAACTGGGTACCTCTATTTGAGACAATAGATAATGGAACCCCAAACAATTTGGCCAACTCTCTAATGTAGAGTTTGGCGCAATCCTTGGTTGAATAAGAGGTATGGACTGGAAGAAAGTGAGTTGATTTGGTCATTCTATCTGTAATGACCAAAACTAAATCATGCTGACGACGAGTACGAGGGAAACCCATCACAAAGTCCATGTTCACTTATTCCCACTTTCAAGTAGGAATACTGAACTCCTGCATGGACCCACTTGGCTTCTAATACTCAATCTTAACCTGCTGACATGTTGAGCACTTAGCCACAAACTTTGAAATATCCCTCTTCTTCCCACTCCACCAATAGATCTCCCACAAGTCGTGGTACATCTTAGTGGCCCTTGGATAAATCGAGTAATGTGCACCATGTTCTTTTGCAAGAATTCACTATCTTAAGTCATCAACACCTGGCATACATAGACGACCCTGACAACGCAGAACGCCATATCCCCCTTAGGATAAAACCTCTACTTTATGATCCTTGACTGATTCTTTCAACTTGACTAAACTAGGATCTCTATCTTGTTTTTCCTTCACCTTAGAAACTAGAGATGATTCTGAACTACTCTACACCCATATACTACCTTTAGCTGAATCATATAAAAGGATACCTAGTCGGTCTAAACAATGAACTTCCTGAGCTAACTTCTTCTTACTGTCCTAAACATGAGCAACACCGCCCATAAATAGTCAACTGAGAGCATCAGCCACTACATTGGCCTTGCCCGAATAATAAAGGACACTCATGTTGTAATCTTTAAACAACTCCAACCACCTTCTCTGATGGAGATTTAGCTCTTTCTGAGAGAATATATACTGAAAGCTCTTATGGTTTGTGAACACATCAACGTGCACCCCATATAAATAGTGCCTCAAAATCTTTAAGGCAAAGACCATTGTTGCTAACTCGAGATCATGAGTAGGATAATTCTTATCATGGGGCTTAAGTTGTCCGGAGGCATAGGCTATGACCTTACCATGCTGTATAAGGAAACAACCCAACCCTACTCTGGAGGCATCACATTACACAACAAAGCCATCTGAACCATCTGGTAAAGCCAAGACTGGGCTGAGGTAAGTCGACTCTTCAACGCCTAAAAACTCTTTTCGCAAGATTATGACCATTGGAACTTGAATTTTTTCTGAGTCAATCTAGATATAACGGATGTAATAGACAAAAATCCCTCAACAAACCATCGGTAATAGCCAGCCAACCCAAGAAACTCCTGATATCTAATAGAGAGATAAGTCTGGGATAGTTTCTCACTACTTTGGTCTTTTGGGGATCAACTCTAATGCCATCACTGGAAATAAAATGACCAAGAAATGCCACTAACCTTAGCCAAAATTTGCACTTACTGAATTTGGAAAATAACTAATGATTTTTAAGAGTCTGCAATACTATTCTGAGATAATCTGCATGATCATGCTTACTGCGGGAATAGACAAGGATGTCATCTATAAAGATTATGACAAACATATCCAAGTACTGCTTGAACACATGGTTTATCAAGTCCATAAAAGTTGTTGGGGAATTGGTAAGACCAAAGGATATGACTAAGAATTTGAAGTGACCATATCGAGTTTGAAAGGCTATTTTCAAAATGTCACATTCTCTGAATCTAAGCTGATAATAGCCTGATCTAAGGTCTATCTTAGAAAATTAACTACCACCCTGAAGTTGGTCAAACAAATCATCAATTTTAGGAAGTGGATACTTATTTTTGACTATGACCTTATTGAGCTGACAGTAGTCTATGCACATTCTGATAGAACTGTCTTTCTTACGCATGAAATAAGACTGGTGTGCTCCACGGGGCCACACTGGGCCTGATAAATCCCTTATCCAAGAGATTCTTCAATTATTCTTTTAATTCTCTGAGTTTCGCTGGTGCTATTCTATATGGTGAAATAGATAGGGGTTGAGTATCTGGAAGAAGTTTTATTTCAAAATCAATTTCCTTTTCTGGAGAAACGCCAAGAATATCTTTGGGAAAAATATCTAAATATTCATTCATATCTAGGATTGATTCAACATTGGGAGTTTCTGATTTAGAGACTGACTCGTGCGAGGTGATAGACACATCCCTTAGAAATCATTTTTCTCACCCTTAGCTAAGAGATAAGCTGACTCCTGAATGCTGAAGTACTACCCCTCCACTCTAGGATGGGTTCATTCAGAAACTAAAACTAGACAATTCTATTTCTGCAGTCGACTGTGGCATAGTAGGAATGAAACCAATCCATGCCGAGAATGACATCAAAATTAGTCATTCTAATTTGACTAAGTCTGCTGAAGTGACTTTCTGAGATACCATAATTGGACAGTTTATGTATAACCACCGGGCTATGATATATTTAGCCACTGGGGTAGATATAAATAAAGGCTCTGCTAGAATTTTGGGACTGACTCTGATATCAACTGTTATATAAGGAGTAACAAAAGACAAGGAAGCTTCTTGATCTAGCAAAGCATAAACATGTATATAAAAAATCTGAACATACTAGTGACCATATCAGGAGAACTTTTTTGATCCTATCAGGACTGAAGAGCATAAAGTTTATTTTGGTGTTTCCCACTAGTTGCACTGGATGAGGCACCCTGCTGATTCGAGCAATCGAACTGAGCTGGAGGATAGTTACACTGACCTTAAGAACTTGACTTGGGACAATCTCTAACTCTGTGTCCTAGCTTGCCTCATCCAAAATAAATATCACTACCAGCTCTACAAATACTATGATGATTCTTGCCATAAGTTTGATAAAGAGGATTGGTTCGAGCACTACTGACACTACCCTGAGACTTAGAGCCTGGGGCCCTATCTCTATTGCCATCTCTGAACTTTGACACTAGAGCACTAGTTGAGGATGGAGCTGGAGCTGAAGATTTAGGATGAAATTCAGAATGATTCCCACCCTCTGACTTAGGCTGATTGAAATTAAAGCAACCTATACTAGCTCTCTTATTCTGCTTTTCTTTCTCTTTATTTTTATACTTCTGTAACTGTTGAGCATAGATTATGATCCTAGCCAAGTCCATCTTACTAATCAACATCATGGTTCTACACTCTTTGACCATACTATCATTAACTCCAGACACAAACTTACTCATTTGGGATTTGCTATTGGCCACCACATGAGGAGCATATCTAGATAATTAAGTAAACTTGAGATAATACTTTGTCACTATTATGTTTCCCTACCTGAGGTTGATAAACTCTAGCACCTTAGATTTTCTCAGCTCTAGGGGAAATAATCTATCTAGAATAGTAGTGGCAAACTCCTTCCATTCAATGGGCCCTGCATCTGTGGCCCTCTTTGCTTTCCACTAATTGAACCAAGTGTGAGCCACATCCTATAATTGATATGCATCTAGCTCAATATTCTCACTAGCTGTTACTCCTATAATGTCTGTAATCTTTTATACCTGATCAAGATACTCCGTAGGGTCCTCATCTAACTTAGACCTGGTAAAAGAAGGAGGATTCATTCGGGTGAAGTCCTAATCCTGGCTGCAATAGAATTGACCACTGGGTTGGTTGGAATTACAGTTGGGAATTCATTCTGGGCAGCAACTAAATTGGATAGAGTAGTGAATGCAGCTCTGAATTCTACATGAGAGACGTGTTTGTCCAGGGGATCTTCCTGAACGGGTTAAGGTATGGACTAATTTCCAGTTCTCCTTCTGTTTTCAAGGCATGTTCTGTAAACAAAGGGGAGAAATAGATTATATTAAGAGTTTAACTTGAGCTCAGGATCACTCGCATGACATGAATACTGAAAGAAGGGAAATTATTCCTAAAATATCCCATAGCCTCCTGTCCATAAATGTGGCATTCTATACATCCATGCACAAGACTCTATTAGATGTGAATTTCAGACTTCCTAGGACATTGTTGAACATTAGGCTCTTATAACAAGTTTGTAAGGCCACGAGTCTGGTACCCCGGATGCTACATAGTGCTAACAATCCCAAAGGACCACTAGCTAACTTATGATTAGTACCTGCTATGAGCTCTGGATAATAGTAATATTGTAATACCAATATAACTGAGATAAATAAAGAAAACTGGCGGAAGTCTACCATAAGGTTCAAAACTGAATAATACTGAATAAAACAATATCTAAACAAGGTATAACAATACCTAAAATTGAAAACAACTATCTGAATTTCTCTAGTCTGAAAGCCTCTAAAACTGTCTGGACTATCTAAATAAGGAGTTTATGGGACAATTCCCCAACTAAATCCATCGACTAAAATACTGAATCTAATAAGAAAATGAAATAAAATAATATCCTCAAATGATGAGGACTCACTTCTAGTCTACTATTGTTAGCTAAATGTCTGAACTGCTAAAAATGTTTTGGGCCCCATACGTCTGAACCTATGGTATAAAAACCATAGCATAAAGAAAAGTATGTGTCAGTACGCGTGAATGTACTGGTACGTAAAGTGAGGTAAGGCTGAATGCAAGGGTTCATACGCATAAACTATAACTGACTGAATCACATAAATAGGACTATGCGAGAATACATACATAAATACATAACTATATCTGAAGTTATAGGGATTTTGAATATCGAGTTTACTGATAACATGTATTACTAATATCTGATATACTATTTACTAACTGGATGTGTCTGATAGTCCTATTTCTGATAGAACTAATTGAGTTCCATACTGAGCTGGGTGACTGTATCTTAACGTCCTAAAATATGTAGAACTATCTGAGTTTACTCAAGACTGAGACTGAGATTGAGAGAGGTAATAATCTAACCGAAATGCCCTTTTCCTGAATGGATTCAGGGTCCAACCTGTAACCTCAGTTAGAAGGGTGTCAGTATCGTGCCATGGGTAAACATACTAAAAAGAGACCCTCATCTGGCAGGTTCTCAAATGAGAATGGTGGGACCCTTAAATAATAGGTTAATCCACCTCATCAACCCTTAACTAGAAGGTTTTGATGTCTCAACCAATGCTGGCTACGTAGTTCTAGAATGTAAGGAGTGATTCTAAGGATCACACTCTCTACTAGCAGGTGAGCCCTTATCTTTAGGTTAAGTCGATGTTGAATCCTACTCCTAACTGAAGAGACACTGAACTGAGTATACTGGATTGAACTGGACTAAGTTCATTGAGATTACTAAGTTTTCCTGAGTTCTATTATTAACTGAGTTCTACTGAGTTTTGAAACTGACTAATAGTGCTACTGATCGTGATAAGACTGAGATTACTCTGTAACTAACACTGACTCTACGCATAAAGCTAAAACTTTGGGTATTAAATACCCCCAGGACTTAATAGTATGAATATTAATAGGATATAGCACTTCTAGAACACATTATCAAAGTCAACAATTCATAATACAATCATTGAGGGATTTCATGAAGCACTTAATAATCATAATCTTGTACATGAATAGGAATGCATTCTAATATATCACAATTTCATAATTCTAATCTCATGAGCATTCCATCAAACAACTACAAGGCATAGCTTTAGCAAAGGAGTCGATCTAAACATAAGAGTATAGCATGGATTCACTATTTAGGTCACAATGGAGTCATAATGCAAAATTTTGCTCATTTAGGCACTTTGACAAACACATAGAATGTATAACTTTAGGCTTAGGAATGAACATTAAACCAATACATCATGATTAGATTAATCAACTAAAATTATAGATTTCAACCCACACGCTAACATAATTTCATAAAACACATTAAAGATTCCAACTTGGAAATCATACAACCCTTCAACAAGGATTTAATTCACCCTACTACATGGAAATCATAATTCAACTTTTTGAAAGAAAATTCTTGAACTACAAGGGTGGAAAGGACCCTTGGATGAACACTTTACATACCTTGGTTGATAATTTTTTGAAGATTAATGGAGGAAATCTTGAGTTCTTGATTTGAAATTAATCACCTAGGGTTTTCTTGTTCTTGAGCAATTGTGAAATAATGAATATACTTAGCCAAAAGAGGGCTAAATTTTGTGTTATGAGGGCTGAAGGTAGGGGAAAAAATACCTAATTAACCTTAAAGACGCATCTTTAAAAGATAGAAAAACATACCTAGCGACGCTACAAACGATGCAGCACGTCGAGAGTAGCAATGCAATAACCGATGTGACACGCTGACATCGCATTGGTTTATTAGAAATTTCCTTGAGCTGAGGAAAATTTCATCTATCAATGCGATGGATGATGTGACATGCCAACATCGCATCAACTCACTATTTTAGTCGATTGAAAATGGTCTAAACGAGGTCTAAAAAATCCAAAACTTGTCCGAAAATATCTATTGACCTTCTTGATCATGAATTAATTAAGATATAGGCATTTATAGGACTTTAAGGTCACAAAATGAGATCGCTAACTTTCAAAGGCTAAAATAGACTAAGTCTGGAAACTTAGCTAGGATTTTCTAAGTCTTGGACCCCTTAACAATCTTAAAGGACTGAAATAAGCTAGAAATTTTGCGGGGTCTTACTTAATCTCTAAGATTTTTCTTTATCACTTGGTTTAGGTTAAAGATTCTAACTCAAAAGGTCCTTCTTTGTCTTTGGTCCCTATGGTTAATAAGTTTCTAGAGGTCTATTTGGATTATCTTCCCGGTGGTTCTCCGAATAGGGAAATAGAGTTTGGTATTAATTTGCTTATGGACGCTCATCTAATATCTATTTTTCCATATAGAATGGCTTCAGCTGAGTTGAGGGAACTCAAGGAGAAACTTAGGAATCTTCTAGATAAGGGTTTTATTCATCCTAGTGTTTGCACCAGTGTTGTTTGTGCGCAAGAAGGATGGTTTCCTACGAATTTGCATTGACTATAGGCAGTTAAACAAGGTGACAGTCACGAACAAGTATCCTCCCCCAAGGATAGATGATTTTTTTTGACCAGTTGCAAAGTGCCAAGTTCTTTTTTAAGGTAGATCTGTGGTCTGGGTACCATCATCTTAAGATTAGGGAGGTGGATATCCCTAATATGGCTTTTCGTACTCGATATGGGAATTTTAAGTTCTTGGTTATGGCATTTGGATTGACTAACGCTCCGGCAGCATTCATAGACTTGGCATTAATAGAACTCTTGCATGTTTTAAAATTGATAAAGGATATATACATATGTTAAATGGTTTAAAAGCCTAAAGAATAAATGGTTTCTCTTTCAGGGAACATAGAAGTCTCCCAAGTGGTTTAATATAGTATATGGAAGGGCACTTGAAAGTCCCCTTAACCTTAATGGTTTGGCTATGGATATTACTTACAAGTAAGGGGTGGTATGATGATACCACTAATATTGTACTTTATTAATAAATAGATAATAGTTTGGTTATTTGGAAATTGGTTTTAATTGGACATTAATGGCAGGGTGTGTAGCAAAGTCGTGGAATATGGTGGTCTCAGAGGGACAAAAATTTAAATCTCATATTTGGAAAAATAAGGGGTCTTGATTACCATGTGAGTGTGTCATATTTTATATTGGGGGATTTAATATTCATCCCATGGGATATTTCCTAGTCGTGCGGCTACATGCACTGGGACCCTTTCAGCAGAGGAAGCAGAACCTATATAGCCCTTGGGTGGTTTAAGATGGCCAAGCTACCCAGGTAAAAGTTTTTTAAGGCATGCTAAACATTTTTCCCTTTCTCGACACTTATATATGTATCATTGTATGCATTATGGATGGTTTTACTTGATTTTATAACTGGCATTATTTTATCCTTATCCTGAGATTTATGCTAGCGGTCATTCGCTAACCCCCTATACTAGTGGTTGTATACCTATGCTATGCAAGAGCCGGCTATTCTACTCCTTCTATTTAGCACGTGGATTTGGTATCAGTATTTGGACTGAAGTGGTGAGATTTCATCCTTTTGGTAGGCATTATTTCATGTTATAGATTTTTTTAGATACTTTTCTTTTACTTTGGATATTGGTTTTGGCCATGGTTGGGGGCATGTCCCAACTAGATTTATTTACTCTTTTAGATAGAGGCTTTGTGGTACTTTTGGGGGTTGGTATGGGCGTGATCGGTATTGGTGTTTGCCTTGACATCGGTATTAGTGTTGGGGTTTACATCTTTGGATTATATTATTGGTTGTTCTATCCTATTACATTTTGGGATTAATCATATCATGTTTTTGTATTCTCTGTGGTTTATGGTCTATGGTTTTGTTTGGTATGGTTGGGCGGTTGGTGTGGTATGGTTGGACTCAGTTGGGTCGGTCACGGTTGTGATCCTATCCTAGAGTCTTAATGAGAACAACAATGTTATCTTGTTATATATATGAAATTCAGCCCACCTAAGGATGGATATAGGTGGTTGGGTTGGGTAATAGGGGTCGATCCCCAGTCCTGGATGGACTTGGGATGCCCATTTCGATAAGGCACGAGGTTGGGTAATGTCAATTTTGGAGATAAAGTAAGCTCCCAGAGTCGGAGTTGTCCCTTATCCTTTTATTTATCTATGTCTAGTCCTTTGTTTCAAAACATATTGTGTTGACTATTCTAAAACTTATTGACTATACCAGGTCATAGGATGGACTCCTATGTTATGGCTACCTTCACACTATTTCTATTGTATTGCTTATGTATTAATTGTATTGTCTAATTCACCCTTTTGGGGTATTTTCCACAAAGTTATCCCGTTGCATATAGCTCTGGGCTATGGTTCGACTTACCTATGGGCAGCATAGAGTAGGTTCCATCATGACTCGTAAATCAGGTGTGACACCTCAAAGCCTCAAAATAGTATCCCACTGGAATACGGACTGGAATAACTTAATGAAAATAATTAATTCACTTTGGGATAAAGTATGATATTACAACATTTTGTGAAGTATCACTCGTTCAATGTGGCTAAATGTATATGTTAGAACAATTGTCAAGTGTACAAAAAAAAAATTTCTCCAGTAGTTACTAGCCTGGACCCACATATATGAAGAAAATGTATATGTTTGAACTAAAGTGGAAAGTTATTTGCATTAAACATAATGACTCACCCATATATTCCTTAATTGCAGCCACCTAACCCATTGGTTGTGTTATCCCTCTACTTCCACGTGGAAGTGGAGTTTCCACCATACTCTTTTACTTAACTTATTACACGTATATTCGTGTATTGCATAGGTTCGTGGCAAAATAAGTATCATAATTCTAATATACCATAATTAATTGAAAATTAATTCAAATAAAACCTCTATTATATAATAATAATAATGATAATAATAATAATATTTAAATAAATCTAGATTCACTATCTCAACTTAAAATATTAATAAGTTATAAAGTAATATAGATATATCATAACTAAAGAATTTTATACATATCAGAAACATTTTTAGAAGGGTGATAAATTATATTGCTATTAAATGTCAGTTTGGATTAGATATTCCACAGTATATTTGGTATCGCTAAGATTCTAAATGAATTGCCTGAAAATAGAACTGCCAGTCCTAGCAAGTCATAAATAACTAAGGCAGTTATAGCAAAGCTCTAGACGCCAAAAATGTATGAAAACCAATAAAATGACTGTGAGTATCATTACAACATCCACTACTAAAAGGATTTTCGTCCGCGACAGTAAAGGATAAGGAAATACCTGAAGGCTCAATAGGTAGGGATATTGGGTCCATATGATGCTCTGTCTCCAAAGTAGCCTCCTCCACTAGATGGTGACACCCCACTGAACCTTAACTACTAGAATGTACCTGAAGGGAAATGTCTGACATCTCTTTACAAAATGGACATTGGTTCCTCTGCAAACACCAACCTCTCCTCCAACTGAGCTAAGTCCCACTGAAGCTTGTGTGACTCATCTGGAATGTATTTTCACAACATAGATACATGAAATACTGGTTAGATGGCTGAGAAGGAAGGAGGTAAATCCAACACATAATCCACCTCCCCAACTGTCTGTGGGATCTTAAAGGGTCCAATATATTTGAGGCTAAGTTTGCCCCTCCTCCAAAACCTTATCATGCCCTTTATTGGAGATACTCACAGGAAAACCCTATCACCAACTCTAAACCTTAATACACAAAGTTTGTAGTCAATATAACTTCTCTATCCTCTTTGAGCTGCTAATAACCTGTCCTAAATCACCAAAACTCGATCGAATGACTCATGAATCAAATCTATGCCACGACGCCTAGCCTCAGAAGTCTCAAACCAACCAACATAAGATCAACATCGCCTATTATACAACATCTTAAATGGGGCCATCTAAATACTCAATGAACGTAGTTGTTATATGAAAATGCTTTCAAAGATAGAAGTTGGTCCCACTGACCCCCAAAATCCAACACAAGAAATACGGAGCATGTCCTCTAAGACCTAAATAGTTTTCTTTAACTTTCCATCATTATGGGTATGAAAAGTAGTGCTAAGGTCAACCTGGGTGTCCAACTATAATACCCCGAAAAATTTTTCATTGAAATTTTGTGTGTAAACTTGTTGGGTTCTATCTTCTAGAATGAATTATGAATTTTTCATGCGAAATATCTTAGATTATGACCCACCATTACATAGCGTATCGAATAAGCTTTCCAAAGATATATGGATCATCCAAAACGAACACCCGAGCGACGAGTTATGAACATTCCGATCGAACCGTGAATAGTAGTGAATAGTAAAACATACAGGAAAAAGTACTAAGGCCTGGTGTATTTTTGCTCCAACTTTAAACGATCATAAATCCTTGTACATAATGATCTGGGTGATCTACTATATATCAATGGAAAGCTCTGTAAGTCCTCTTACCAATGAAATTGGTTTCATCCAATTTGTCTTTTGGAGCAAAAAGTTATGGTCGTCAACTTCATCCTATCAAAAGTGAATTTTTGGGTCAACTTCAAATGATCATAACTCCTCGTACACAATGATATGGGAGAGATACTATATATCATCCAAAAGATGTGAGAGTCCTCTTTTTAATGAAATTGGTTTCATCCAATTTGAATAATAGAGTAAAACGTTATGGTTGATCTACTTCAAACTATCGCAACAGTCCACCAAAGGACAAATTCGAGAATTTTTTTTATTTTTAGGGGCGTTTTGCTGATTCCCCCTCACCCAAAATCCATCCAAACCCTATATTAAAGCATATTAGAAGCATTATATGTTATATTTCATCAAATTACCTTAAAAAAAAACCCTAAGCTCCTACATCCAACTTCAAGAACCTCCAAAGTTCACCATTAATTCGGCAAATTTATTCAAGATTCCAAGTTCCTAGTTCAAGAACTCTAAGAACCATCATTCAAAGGCACAATTAACATCTCAAAAATGAGTATCGATCTAAAGTTCATCATTCAAGGTATGTGGGGTTTTTCAATAAGAACTCTCTTTCGTTCTTGTGCCCAAAAGTAATTTTCTTTACAAAGGCATGATTTTTATTTGATTTTTACGAATTTGAAGCATGAACTCATATCTTATGATGATTATTATGAAATCTTGATGTTTATGACTTTGAAAGATGAATTTACATGTGTGAAGATAAAAAGCATGAATCTTGTATGATATTTATCATGATTTTTATATTTGGGTCGTGAATCCCCATTGGAAATTTTATTTTTTTGAGAAAGTGTGTGTTATAAGCACGTTGATGTTGAATATTTGAAATATTTTGAATGATTTTACCTTTTGGTATTAATGGAATTATTTTGAACTCGAGTGTGAAAGAAATCCACAACGTGGTTGATTTTGATAGATGGGAAGCATGATGGCTCCCGATGTATATTTATATATTACTAAAATTGTTTTATGGTGGATTATCTTTGAAATAATCTAAGCTAAGTCTGGGAGAAATCTTTAGCATCGAGTGGGAGGTATAAAGCGACCTTACTTCCCTAGAACTACGTGCCCCCGTAGGAGTGAGCCTGAGGCTAATTTATATAGTGATCACTGGTTTGTGTGGATTTTATATCGATAGTCCTACTCCGATGGAAAGGATAGGAAGGCTCTTCCCAACGTGGGTTGTACGTTGGACTCTATGTAGCACACATGGTTTATGTCATTTATAGGATCTCCCAGTGTATGTGTGTCTCCTTATGTCTATGGTGAATGGTGAAGTGATTTGAAAGTGGAATTGTGAAAGTTATTCTTTCAAAAGTTGTAAATAATATTTACATTATAAGAATTGATATTCTTGATGAACTAAAAGTGATTGACAAATTATATGATGACTCACATGTGTTATTGTACTTATTTCATCCTCTCATGATTATGATGATTTTCTTCGGGCTATGTAAGTCTTTCATACATCCTGAATATTTCTTATAAATATTTATGATGATAATGTTTATACAACTGCATACACCCACATATACTCGGTTCCTTTCTATGGTACTAACCCACATCTTTGGATGTGGGCTGTATTTTCTCAAAATGTAGGTTCAGGTGCTCAGTTCCAGGTTCGATAGTGGTTCTTTGGGCATGCTATTCTACATCCTCTGTTGTGGTGAGTCCTCATGTTCTGAGGACGTGATGTTTGATGTTGGTTTCACAGAATTATTTACATTTAATAACTGAGTATGAGTCAGTTGGGGCATGTCTCAATGGCTCACTGGTTTTATTGATTTTCTTAGAAGCTTCTCAAACTAGTATAGATGTTGGGAGTTGACTAATAAGTCATATTTTGTTATCTTTCTAAAATTCTTTTATTCTTGGATGATGATTACTCTGTTGATATTTGAGAGTTATTTATGGAAGCCCCATTGATTTTTGTTGAACTGAATAAAAATGGCTTAAAGGGTTAGCTTGGGGCTACTCATATCCTTAAGCTTCGTGCGACGCTCTGGGACCTATTTTCTGGGGCGTTATAAACTTAGTATCAGTGCCTAAGGTTTTAAGGTGTCCTAGGGAGTCTGACAAGTCGTCTTAAGTAGAGTCTTGATCATCAATGTGTAGTATGCCACATTTATGAGCAAGAGGCTACAAGACGTTTTAAGAAAAAGTATGATTCTTTCTTTCAAAGGTCTATCGTGCTTAAAGTATCTCTTTGCTATTGATTCGTGCTCTCCTCTTTCAGAAATATGTTTCCACATCGAGCAAGAAGAAATAATGATGGTCAGCAACCTCAACCCGCTGACCCATTGAATGAAAATGTGTCTCATGCTGAATTTCGGCTAGCCTTTCAGGCGCTGGCCCAAGCTGGTACTACAAATGTTCAGGCCAACCCAGCCCCAGCTCCACAGCAGCAGAGAGGTGATTCAGCTGCTAGGATCAGTGACTTCATGCGGATGAATCTACCAAAATTCTATGGGTCCAAGTCTGATAAGGATCCACGATTGTTTTTAGAGGAGGTGCGGAAGATTACTCAGGTAATGCATGTATATGAGGAACATAGTGTAGGGTTGGCTGCGTATAGGTTTAAAGACCTTACTTATGATTGGGTTGTTTCTTAGAGGAAAGGTAGAGGTGAGGGAGCTATCCCTACAACTTGGCAAGAGTTCCAGGATGTATTCTTGGATAAGTTTTTCCCTTTGGAGATGAGGGAGGCGAAGGTGGAAGAGCTTATAAACCTGCGACAGGGCTCTATGACTATTAGGGAGTACTGTCTAAAGTTCAATCAGTTGGCTAAGTATGCTCCTGACTTAGTGGCTGATAATCGGGCTAGTATAAGTAAGTTTGTGACTGGAGTGTCTAGTTATGTGGTTAAGAAATGTAGGTCTTCTATGCTGAATAGTGAGATGAATCTTTCGAGGATGATGACTCATGCCCAATAGATTAAGGCAGACAAGATTAAGAAGAGAGTTATAATGAGAGGGAATAAGAGAGCTAAGTCCGAGCAGCACAAACAAGGTCAGATTAGATCATAGAGAGGGAGTCGCCCTCAGTATTACGGTCGTTTGTCTATGCCAGAATTGTCATCTACTAGTGCTCCCGTGCCTAGAGGTAGGCAGGAGCAAGGTAGAAGATCATATGCATCTAGGTCCCAGTACAGTGCTGGCAGTAAGCCAAATTGTCCCCTGTGTCCTAAGTGTGGTAGGGCTCATTCGAGTGAGTGTTGGGGTGAGAAGATAGGTTTTTTCTGGTGTAGTGACATGGGTCACAGAGTTAGAGATTGTCCACAGGATGGACAAGGGTGTCCTGACTATCTCCCTCAGACCCAGACTCAGACTGTTAGTGCTCTAGTTCCAGTGACTCGTCCAGCCCCAGCTCAAGGTGCCTCTTTTAGCAATGCTGGCGGGCAGTACCAGAATAGATTCTATGCTTTACTATCTCGCCAGGAACAGGAGGAATCTCCCGATGTTGTTATTGGTATGCTTCGTATATTTCAGTTTGATGTGAATGCTTTGTTGGATCCTAGATCCAGTTTCTCATATGTTACACCTTTGATTGCTGTGATTTTTGAAATGAGTTCTGAGATTTTTCCTAAACCTATCCCAGTTTTTACCTCAGTGGGTGATTCAATTGTTTCCCAGAAAGTGTATAAAAAGTGTCCTGTTACTGTTCTTCATAGAGTCTTATTGGCTGGTCTGATTGAGTTAGACATGGTAGATTTTGATGTGATTTTGGGTATAGACTGGCTGTATTCTTCTTATGACTATTGATTGTCGGACTGGAGTGTTCAAGTTTCAATTTCCAGGTGCATCCGTGTTTGAGTGGTCTAGGAAATCTATGTCACCCAAAAGTCATTTTATCTCTTACCTCAAAGCTAGAAAGCTTATTTCCAAGAGGTGTATTTACCATTTGGTTAGAGTCAAAGACACTTAAGTCTGAGACTCCAACTCTCTAGTTTGTTAACGTCGTTAATGAGTTTTCTGATGTCTTTCTGGATGATCTCCCAAGGATACCTCCTGATAGAGAGATAGAGTTTGGGATTGATCTTTTTCCTGATAATCAGCTCATTTCTATTCCTCCTTACCGTATGGCCCCTTCAAAACTTAAGGAGTTAAAAGAGCAACTTAAAGATCTACTAGATAAGGGTTTCATAAGGCCCAGTGTTTCTCCTTGGGGTGCTCCTGTGTTGTTTGTGAGAAAGAAAGATAGCTCTTTGCGTATGTTAATTGATTACCGCCAACTGAATAAAGTCACCGTCAAAAATAAGTACCCCCTTCTGAGAATAGATGATTTGTGTGACCAATTGCAAGGTGCAAGTTATTTCTCAAAGATAGACCTTTGTTTCGGCTATCATCAACTCAAGGTTAGGGAGTGTGACATCCCGAAAACCACTTTCCGAACTCGTTATGGCCATTTTGAGTTTCTTGTTATGTCTTTCGGGTTAACTAATGCCCCAGCAGCTTTCATAGACCTCATGAATTGAGTGTTCAGACCATATCAAGATATGTTTGTCATAGTGTTCTTTGATGATATACTGGTGTACTCCCGTAGTGAGGATGAATATTGTGATCATCTCCGAACTATCTTACAAACCCTTAGACATCACAAGTTGTTTGCCAAGTTTAGTAAATGTGAGTTTTGGCTAAGTTCAGTTGCTTTTCTAGGTCATATCATTTCTTCTGAGGGTATTAGAGTCCCCAAAAGACCGAAGCTGTTAGAAATTGGCCTAGACCTATTTCTCCGACTGATATCTGAAGTTTCTTGGGTTTAGCTGGCTATTACCGTCATTTTGTTGAGGGTTTCTCCTCTATAGCGTCTCCTATGACTCGGTTGACTCAAAAGAAAGAACAGTTCCTATGGTCCAAATCTTGTGAGAAGAGTTTTCAGGAGTTGAAGACTCGACTCACTTCATCCCCTATTTTGACTTTGCCTGATGGTATTGATATTTTTGTGGTGTACTGTGATGCTTCGAGAGTTGGGTTGGGTTGTGTATTGATGCGCAAGGGTAAGGTGATAGCTTATTCTTCTAGACAGTTGAAACCCTATAGGAAAAATTACCCCACCCATGACCGTGAGTTGGCTGCTGTTATGTTTTCTTTGAAAATCTAGAGACTTTATTTGTATGGTGTCCATGTTGATGTTTTCACTGATCATACGAGTCTGCATTATGTGTTTACCTAGAGAGAATTGAATCATAGGCAGAGACAATGGTTAGAACTGTTAAAGGACTATGATATAAGTGTGTTGTACCATTCGGGCAAGGCCAATGTTGTGGCGGATGCCCTAAGTAGAGTGTCCATGGGTAGTGTTTCGCATGTGGTAGAAGGTAAGAAAGAGTTGGCTCGTGAGGTACATCGTTTGGCTAGATTGGGGGTTAGGTTTTTTGACTCTGCTGAAGGTAGTATAGGAGTTCAGAGTAGTTTCGAATCCTCCTTGGTTTCAGAAGTAAAGGAAAAGAAATACTTAGATGCTAGTTTGGTCAGACTGAAGGAGTCAGTCAAGGACCAAAAAGTAAAGGTTTTCTCCCAAGGGGGAGATGGTGTGTTGAGATTGCATGGTAGATTGTGTGTCCCGAATATTGATGATCTGAGACAGAGGATTATGGCTGAAGCGCACGGGGTACAATATTCTATTCATCCTGATGCAACCAAGATGTACTGAGACTTGCGGGAAATCTATTGGTGAAGTGGCATGAAGAAAGATATAGCAACATTTGTAGCTAAGTGTACAATATACCAACAGGTTAAGGTTGAACACCAAAGACCTGGTGGTATGATGCAAGAGTTTAGTATTCCCACCTGGAAGTGGGAAGAGATAAATATGGACTTCGTGATTGGTTTACCTCCTTCCCGACACCATCATTATTCCATTTGGGTTGTGGTTGATAGGTTGACTAAGTCCGCTCATTTCTTGCCTGTTCATACTTCATATACTACTGAAGATTACACTAGATTGTATATCCGAGAGGTAGTATGTGGGGTTTTTCAACAAGAACTCTCTTTCTTTCTTGTGCCCAAAAGTAATTTTCTTTACAAAGGCATGATTTTTATTTGATTTTTACGAATGTGAAGAATGAACCCATATATTATGATGATTATTACGAAATCTTGATGTTTAAGATTTTGAAAGATGAATTTACATGTGTGGAGATATAAAGCATGAATCTTGAACGATATTTATCATGATTTTGATATTTGGGTCGTGAATCCCCATTGAAAATTGTGTTGTTTTTTAGAAAGTGTGTGTTATAAGCACGTTGATGTTGAATATTTGAGATATTTTGAATGATTTGACCTTTTGGTCTTAATGGAGTTGTTTTGAACTCGAGTGTGAAAGAAATCCACAATGTGGTTGATTTTGATAGATGGAAAGCATGATGGCTCCCGATGTATATTTATGTATTACTGAAATTTTTTTGTTATGGATTGTCTTTGAAATGATCTGAGCTAAGTCCGGGAGAAATCTTTAGCGCCGAGTGTGAGGTATAAAGAGACCTTACTTCCCTAGAACTACGTGCCCCCATAGGAGTGAGCCTGAGGCTGATTTATATAGCGATCACTAGTTTGTGTGAATTTGATATCGATAGTCCTACTTTGATGGCAAGGATAGGACGGCTCTCCCCAACGTGGGTTGTACGTTGGACTCCATGTAGCTCACATGGTTTGTGTCGGTTATAGGATCTCCCAGTGTGTGTGTGTCTCCTTGTGTCTATGGTGAATGGTGAAGTGATTTGAAAGTAGAATTGTGAAAGTTATTCTTTCGAAATATTTAAATTTAAATGATATTTACATTATGAGAATTGATATTCTTGATGAACTGAAAGTGATTGACAAATTATATGATGACTCACATGTGTTATTGTACTTCTTTCATCCTCTCATGATTATGATGATTTTCTTCGGGCTATGTGAGTCTTTCATACATCCTGCAGATTTTTTATAAATATTTATGTTGATGATGTTTATATAACTGTATACACCCCCATATACTCGGTTCTTTTCCATGGTACTGACCCACATCTTCGGATGTGGGCTGCATTTTCTCGGAATGTAGGTTCAGGTGCTCAGTTCCAAGTTTGACAGTCATTCTTCGGGCATGCTGTACTACATCCTCTGTTGTGGTGAGTCCTCATATTCCGAGGACGTGATGTCTGATGTTGGTTTTATAGAATTGTTTACATTTGATAACTGAGTATGAGTCAGTTAGGGCATATCTCAATGGCTCGCTGGCTTTATTGATTTTCTTAGAGGCTTGTCAAACAAGTATAGATGTTGGGAGTTGACTAATAAGTTGTATTTTGTTATCTTATTCTTGGATGATGATTACTCTGTTGATATTTGAGGGTAATTTACGGAAATCCCGTTGATTTTGTTGAACTGAATGAAAATGGCTCAAAGGGTTAGCTTGGGGCTACTCGTAGCCTCAAGCACCATGTGACGCTCCGGAACCCGTTTTTCGGGGCGTTACACCAACTCCTCTTGAAATATCCTTGAGAAGCTAGAAGTGAACTTAGAGCCTCGGTCTAAAGTAATGGACACAAGAATTCCGTGTAAGCGAACCACCTCTTGGATATAAACACGGGCTAACTTCTCAGTACTATAAAAAACTTGAACGGGGATAAAATATGCAGACTTGGTCAATCAATCCATGATGACCCAAATGCTATCAAAGCCATGGGAACTCCGAGTCAATCCACCTACAAAATCCATAGTAACTCATTCCCACTTCCACTTTAGAATGGGTAGCCATTGAAGCAATAATAGGCCTCTAGTGCTCGACCGTTACTTGCTAACAATAAAGGCACCGGGCCATAAATCATGCAATATCTCTCCGCATACCAATCCACTAGTAATGCTGCCTCAAATCCATGTACATCTTTGCTACCCCAGGGCGATTAGAGTATCCGGAGCTATGAACCTTGCGATGAAATAAGTGAATAAAATATCCAACCCTTGGAGAAAAATACGACAATTAAACCACAGGACACCCTTATAATCTATGGTAGCCCTCCGAGACTCACCTTCTCTCAACACCTACCCTTGAATGCTACAAGGACTTTTATCCTCAAACTAACGACCCTGAATCTGATACAAAAGGAAATCTGGCCTCAACACTACCAATAATCCTCCAAGGGTCAAAAATATACAATCAAACCATCAAGTTAGCTAAGGACTGGAGGTCCAAACCAACGACTGCTGAGAAACTAAAATGAAGGCTAAGTTATCCATACTCACTAACGTTAAGCTCAAGAAATTCACTACCATATTTGCCATGCCAGGAAATAGAGAATAGATATATCATAGTCCCTTAGAAACTCAATCCATCTACGATTTCGCGAATTAAGCTCCTTCTAGGTCTTAATATATTGAAGAATATGGTGATCAATAAAGATCTCAAATTGAATGCCCATATAAATACGACCTAAACACACGGTTCATCATATCCATAAAAGTTGTTAGGGCATTGGTCAACCCAAAATACATCACCTGGAAATCGTAATGATTGTAATGAGTCTTAAAGGCTATCTTAGAGAGGTCTGTATCCCTAACCCTAAACTAATTATAAACAGACCTCAAATCTATCATAGAAACATTTATTGCATCCTCAAGCTGGTCAAACAAATTATTGATACAAGGCATAGTACACTTATTCTTCATAGTCACCTTATTTAACTGCATGTAGTCGATACACATATGTAGTGAAGTATCTTTCTTCGTTACAAAAAGAACTAGAGCACCCCATAACGATATACTTGGTCTGATAAAACCTTACCCAGAAAATTTTAAAGGTGACTATTTAGCTTTATTAGCTTAGCAAGAGCTATAATATATGGAGCCATAGAAATTCAGTTGGTTTCCCAGTTCGAGGTCAATAATAAACTCTATATCATGCTCAGGAAGAAGGCTGGGTAGGTTGGTCAGAAACATATCAGAAAACTCATGAATAAATGGATGGGGTCAATCGATGGACTCTCAACACTAACATCCCAAACATATGCAAGAAATTACTCAATACCCATTGATATCAATCTTCTAGCTTGAATGTAAGATATAATCCCCATCGGTGCACAACTAATAGAACCCTTCCAAACAACTGGGGTTATGCTAGGTAAGACTAAGGTACTAGGACTATAAAAATAATCTAAGACCTTATGTAAAGAAGATAACCAATCCATACCTAGAAATACATCAAAATCTACCTATATATATGATAATGAGATTAATATAAGTATCGAACTCCTGAACAGTCACAAAACAAAATCTATATACTCAATCCACTACTAAAGAATCACCCACGAGGGTGTCTACACCCAATGGAACGTATAAGGACTCGAAAATAAACCCAAACGCAATGCAAAATAAGCAAAACCATATAAAAATATGGAATAGGGATCAAACAAAGCAGAAACTGGTTGATGGCATACGAAAATCATACCTGTGATCACAGCATCCGAAGCCTTAGCCTTTGGTCTACATGGTATTTCATACAAATGAATTTGTCTACTACTAGTCTAGGTGCATGTCCGACCACCTGTCCTACCTTCCTTTGGACCACCTCTAGATTATTGGGGACCACCTCTATGACCCTATGCACCACCCCTAGCTAGAGGTGGCACTGTTCTAAGTGGTTGTGTAATCTAAACTAAAGGCTCAATCATCCTACACTAGGGACACTCACGAGCAAAGTGACAAACAAACCCAATAATCATAACATGCATCGTGCACCCTACACTTTCTAGAAGGTCTGATGGATTCGAAATGACCACCCTGACTCGATGCTCCTAATTGAATATACCTTTGTGATTGAGTACTACTCTAACTATTAGAACCACTATAACTGGGTTGACCCCTATCTGATATCTAAAATGATGTCTAAACTAGTTGACTAAACTAACTCTGATATTGATAAGGCTTCTGCTAGGGTACCTATCGTAAAACCTCTGCCTGCTTTAAACTTGGGCCTTAAGATCCATTTCCTCAATAGAATAAACATTCTTAGAAATCTCTAAAAAAGACTTCCCTGAAGTCACCAAACTCTGTGTATCCCTATGGAGTGGTAATCTGAATCCCCTACTGAAGCTTTGAATATGCTCATACTCTATAGGCAGAATAATAGTGGCATGGATGGATAAATCACAAAATCTCACCTCATACTCATCCACAAACATAGAACCCTATCTCAAAGTAGTAAAATTTTCCTGAAGATGAGCGCGCATACTGTGAGGCATATAATTCCCTAAGAAATCCTCGGAGAACTTAGTCCCAGTCACCAGTAAAGATCCAGCTGGCCTGGAATCAAAATATCCTCTCCACCACCTTCTCACTATTATGTCTAGATAATAAGCAACAAAGTTCTTTCAATACAACTAAACCAACCCCAAATTTTGTCACCTATCCTTACAACTGGATAGGAACTCACAAGCATCCTTTCCTAGGGTCTCGATAAACCTGGGTGGAGTCAATCTCAAAAATCAGCCCAACATCTTTTGTTCCTCTAAGGACATAACTTGAAAATCAACCCAGTATATTTTGTTCCTCTAAGGACATAATTGGTCAGGCTACTATCATCTATGCGACTATTGGTGCTGGCGGAACCTATATCCTAGGCTCTTACAGCAGATAGTGCCCCTAAATTAGCACTACTCCATGCTACTAACTGAGCTTCCTTGATCAAAGAACAACTAAATAATCTCAATAATTGTACCAATGCATCCTAAAGAACCAAAGAAGATATAAAATTGGGTGGAGCATGGGTTGTCCCTTAGCCCACCTGCTACTGTAGTGGCAGAATACCTAGAGCTCTCTCAGTTTTAGGAGTTATGATAGGATTAGGTGATGGATCTCTAACCTGATCTCAAACTAGGCTTGCTACTCTATCCTTCCCCTGATATTTAGGTTGTCCTTAGTCCTTAATCAAAACTCTAGCAGTGGGCTCAGGGTCTTGATCCCCAGCTCTCTCACCTTGCATCCTAGCAATTTGCATAAGGATTGAACCAATAAATATTAAAAAACAACTCAGACCCAATGCACGAAAATGGATTAAGAAAATGAGATTTTCCCTAAATATGCTTAGTAGCCTCTTGAAGATAGGATACAAACATCTCATATCAATTCGCGGGACTCTTAATAACAGCTCCAGTACCAATAGTACTACTGAAACCAATACTCTAATACCAAGCTATCGTGACCCAATTTCTTAAATCATGATAGCACCTACCTTATCCCACTAGTAGGCAAGAAAAGCCATATCCCAAAAGAATATGTAATAAGATAACGGAAAGAACCCAGAAAAGACCACATATAATAAAATAGTAGTAATAAAAAAAATAAAAAGAAATCATATAAAGTATATCTAAATAAGAGAAGAAAAAAGGACCAAAATATACAAATAAATCCCTCCCAAGACTTGGTAAGGCCAGTACTAGAGCCACTATGAAAAGATACCCAAAGTAAATGATAGAATCCAAAATATACAATATATACAAGCAGTCTCGGAAAGTTATTTGCATGAAACATACTGACTCACCCATATATTCCTTAATTCTTATCACCTAACCCATTGGTTGTGTTATCCCTCCATTTTAACGTGGAAGTGGAGTTTCCACCACACTCTTTTACTTAACCCATTATACGTATATTTGATTATTATATAGGTTTGTGGTAAAATAAATTTCATAATTTGAATATACCATAATTAATAAAAAATTATTTTTAATAAAATCTCTATTATATAATAATAATATTTTAACTTATCTAGATTCACTATCCCAGCTTAAAATATTAATACGTAATAAACCTATTTATAAAGTAATATAGATATACCATAACCAATAAATTTTATACATATCAAAAACATTCTTAGGGATTCACTACCCCAGGATAACTCTTTCCCAACAAAATGACCCCTAAGTGATAAACAGTTAGGGAAAAGATCCTATTTTATTGATAAAGCATATATGGTAAGGAAAATATAAATAAAGATATTAGATAAGTGAGAAGAGAGAAATGGAAAAGATGATATAGTCAAAGGATTTACCTAAAATACCCCAAATAATTAAAGTACTCCAAATAAAGAAACAAAAAGTTGATTCAGGACAAGAATTTGATTTTATCCTATTTAGATCAAAGCACGGCTTACTAATAGATGAAAATATTGTAAGTTGGATTGTCGTATTCTCCTCAAGTCAACTTCCATCATTTTCATCTATCTACCCACCTAGTTTAGTTATTAAGTTATCAAAATTCCTTGAAGTACACTAAAGAAAATGATAAAACTAACGTTCTCGAATATGTCTATCCATCCCAACTTATTGTCTAAGAGGTATTGGACTTGCAATTTTGGATTTAGACCTAGAAAACAGAAAATCTTAGGATGCCTAATTAAACTTGGAATTAGCATTGTACATCAAGAAATTAATTTAACCACGAAGAAAATTAGATTAAATATGCAGGAAATTAAGTGAACTATGTAGGAAAATAGTCTAAATATGCAAAAAATTAGTTTAAATACATAGAAAATTAATTTAACTATGCAAGAAATCAATTATCCTAAAGCATGATTTCTACATTATAATCAATTAATTAATATATTGAAATTAATTAACAATCATAAAGCATGGCCTAAGTGATAAAATAATTTAATCAACATGTTGATCCAGAATGACCCAACCGACCAGGGGCCTTGTCGCAATGGGCATCCCAATTCCAACCAGGACCAGAGACCATCCACTATTACCCAACCCAACCACCATCAGCATACCTTGAATCTGCTAAATACCAAATAAATAGCAAGATAGCATAACTAGACAAGGACTGACTTTGGGATAGGTCTATTACTAGACCAACCCTACCAAGTTATCCCATCCATGAAACCTCACCAACCAAACTACCAAGCCAAACCAATAACAAATAAGGGTCATAAACCAGGCAAAAACAAAATGAGATCCAAAATATAATATTATTAATCTCAAAATGAAATATGATGGAACAGTGAGAAATTATGTCTAATGATGTCAGCCTCAATTCCAATACCAATATTAAGGTCGACATCAATACTGATCCCAACCCATTCCAATTCATAGTAGTATTACAAAACCTCTAACCAAAAGAGTAAGAATATCCAGTTGGGATAGGCCCCCAACCATAGCCAAAACCAATATCCATAAATAAATCAAAATGTCTAAAAATATCCATAACATAAAATAGAGCCTTCCAGAAAGATTGAAGCTCACCACTTTAATCCAACAATTGTCCCCGAGTCAATCACTATGTAGGAGGAGTAGAATGGCCGATTCTTACATAGCGTAGGTATAAAGTAGCTCAAAAATGGGTTAGAGAGTGATCGCTATCATAAACTCAGGATAAGGATAAAATAATGTCATTTATAAAACTAAGTAAAATCATCCATATGTACACAAACCATACATATATATATACACATGCCGGGAAAGGGATCCGGGTTTAGCATGCCATTAAAATCTTTACCTGGATTGTGTAGCTTTGCCATCCTAAACCACCCACGGGCTATATGGGTTCAGCTCCCCTTACTGAGAAGGACCCAATGCAAGAACCCGCACTACCAGGGATAAAAACCTGGGATGACTAGTAAATTCCCCAAATATAAAGTGTGACATCATGTACATGGTCACCAAGACCAAATCTCACATCAGCAAATATGAGTTTTGAGTTTTGGTCCCCCCAGGACCTCCACCTTCCGCAGCTTTGCTACACCCCACCATTATTGCCCAATTAAAACTATTTCAAAGCAATCAACCAATACATTTACTATATATTAATTGAGGCCATTAGTAGTGGTATTTTCATACCGACTATAGTTGTAAGTTTTGTCCATAGCCAACCATATCTAGGTTTAAGGGATTCTATGTACCCTTTATGATTTCTAATTAACCAAAAACATGGCCACCAAGGTCTTTCTAATCCATTTAAAACCACTTAAACCATTCATATCATTTAGGGTTTAATTACCAAGTTTAAACCATGCATATGTTCCATTGAAAAACCAATATTATAGTGAAAACATTGTTAAAGGCATTTTATCAAACACATTGGCGGCATAGTATTTCCAAAACCAAAGTCCATTACCAAAGAACCATTCCCATTCAACCAATTATCCAAAACTACCATTAATGCACATAAAATCCTGATTAAAACATGGTAAAACCATAACCAAGCATTTATATCCAAAACCCTTTAATCATAGTTGAAAACCGAAAATCATGCAATATTCAAATCATAAAAATATTGAATAAACCATTCCTTTAATTGGAACTAACAATGAGGGAAGACAAAATTCCTTAATTGACAAATTAGATGGAGAGAAACCACTAACAAGATCCCTAATTTAGTCCTCTAGTTGAAACCCTAGCTTCCTTGCCCGCAAGTATTTGAGAGAATTATAGAGTGTTTAGGAAGAGTTTCTAAGTTTTAATGAAGAGAATAATAGGATAAATAGATACCTAAGTGAGTTAGAAGTTGTGGGACATTATTAGGATAAGTGGGGAAATGTTTAGAATACCCCTACTTAAATTGCATAAAATCCCATCATAGCGGTACGGCTAACCCTCATGAGTTATACCTTTGGATACGAGTGGCACCCCCCACTCATATCCTAAGCCTTAACCCTTGGACCCAAAACTTTCCAGTGTGTGACTCATCCTACCCAATTCGTATTGACAGTATACAATCCATATCCTTCACCCGTATTTCTAGCAAATAGAATCACAGAAGGTTTGAACATTGCCCACCATATGAGTCATGGGTATGACTCATTCCTTGGCTTACATTTCCAGGTGAGCCACTCGTACTTATATCCAACTTAAGTTACCAAGTATAAGGTTAAGTAAAGAAACCAAATGATTCATATCCAACCATATGAATCATACCACCAAGTCGTACCCATTCTAGTAACCAAAGTCCATCCCACCAACTAACATTGGTTAGCATACGAGTGGACCATACCATTCAGACTCCAACATATAACTCATACCTATGAGTCATATTGGGTCCAGAGATCAGAATTCAAGGAGATTTTCTAAGGTCCAAAAACTAGGGTGTTTCACAGAATGTCAAAATTTAGTTAGTAACGGGGTTGTTTCAGTTTCATGGTATGTATATCTTATTTTGATCCTTTATTTGAAAAATATTGAAATAAGATCTCAAGGATTAATTTATTTATAATGACCTTTTTTGAAAATCTAATATCATCATTGAGTTCAAAACATCAAAATTATCCTAGTGGCGTATATGTTTTTCTTCTATTGGGTCTCAAACGAATTCCAAAGGTCCATTTAGAACATTCAAAACCATGAAAAATTAGTTGGTGCGCCACTAATATCTAATACATGGATCCTTATTTGTAAATATGGGCCCCTAGTTGTAAATGCATAGAAGAAAATCACCCTTCATCTCAATTGTGAGGTGGTGGTTGTGATCACAAAGGGTAATAAGGTCCTTCTTCGTAAGTAGGATGAGGCTATCGCAAACACAAAATCCTGATACATTATCCTTCATAAATGAGAAGCCTTGGATGCAAATGTAAAGGCCAATTTAGTGGCCTAGTTAGAATTGAACCTCGTGAATGCAAAGGTTTGACCACATTCGCAGGGTGTTGTTCACCAAATAGTATAGATACTTCATTTTCATGATTTTACGCCTTTTTTGTACCTCCAAGCTTTGAAAAAAGATGATTTTTTAGATTCAATATTGATTTTCATGCGGGTAATTTTAAACTCATAATCTCAATATTCTTCATAGACTATATCTTTGAAAACACCTTTAAATCTTAATCTCAATGTGAAAAATATTGGTCTTTATTGATAAATTTTAAAAAAAGTTCTTCAACATTTTGGACCTCAATTTTAATCGATTTTTGCATAGGTTTTTCTTGTAGACACCTATAACCTTAGGAAATTTATTTTTAAAATAAAATTCTAGTTTTACCTCTTTTATTTTCAAACTCATTTTTGACCCAATTCATGGGAAATATAGGTATCGTTAATGTGGAGATTCCACATTTGAATGTATAGTTGATTGTAAGGTTGTTCGTATGTGGAAGACTCTGTATCGAGGCACTTTAGACTGAGATTTCATATTTTAAAGGTAGGATATGACTTGACTTCTTGAATATTGATTTGGGTAGTAAATGAACAAGTAAATCATGTTATGGGTTGAGAAAAATATCCATGGGATTTATATTTTGAGATTTTTTGTTACCATTTTGTGCTCATGTGGGGGCTTATATGTTGTTGTGGTTGGTTTATGAAATATGATATTGTGTGTTCCTATGTGGGGAATTTTTTCGATATCATTGGCCTTATTTGTGCATCTAAATATCTCTATTCTAAAGATGATGCCCATGTGAGGGCTCATTTTGCTAATATAGGATTTATTGTAGCAATGGCTATTTTCATCATGATAAAAAATCGAGTTAAGTGTTGATATAATATTATGATGTATTGCATGCATATTATTCTAATGGTTCCTAATTAGAGTTGATAATCACCGGATGGCATTGCAGTTTTATCAACCTGATCATATTGGTCCTATTGTTAGTTCATCTGAGGTTACTCAGGTTGGCTAGTTAATAAGGATAAATCCCCCAACCTTTACCAACTCTAAGTTTAAGGAGTGTCCAAAGGGTTATTAATTAGATGGAGAAATTTTCAAGGTGATGCATTCTACTAATTTATAGGGTGTAGAGTTTGTTATCTATCAATTAAAGGATGTGGCTTACCAGTGGTATAAGGAGTGGGAAGTAATAAGGGGTGATGATGCCGAGTCAGTGGTGTGGGATGAGTTTTCAAGTGTTTTTATTGATTATTTCTTTCCTCAAGAGTTGAGAGAAACTACGGTCAAAGAATTTGTGAACTTGAAGTTGGGTAAGACGAGTATGAAGAAGTATGCTCTGAAGTTCTAGCAGTTGTCCCATTATGCTCCGAAGTTAGTGTCTAATATGAGATCCAAAATAAGAAATTTTTCTTTTGTTTTGTCCCATAAGTTGGTGCTGGGGTGTAAGGTTGCTAAGCTGAATAATGATATGGATATCTCTAGGTTGGTTATTTATATGCAATAGCTGGAGGATAAGAAAAAAATAGGTAGAGATGGGATAGAGGTAGAGCAAGAATTTTAGATATTCAGAGTAGGATACGAGTCAGTAGGATAGTAGAAGAGATGGTACACAATGGACTAAGAAGAAGAATTAGAATTCATATTCGACAGTTAGTGCTCCTTATCCTAAGCCTTCTGGTGATCGTCATTTTTAGGCTAGCAGTGGTCCTAAGGCACAAGGTGCCCACCTTATCCTTATTGGCAATTTTATGGGTAGCATCATTGTGGTTATTATGAGGAGGGAGGAATTTTGGTTTCAATTGTGGTCAGCCAAGTCACCTACAATAAAATTATCTCGTAGATAAAGTTTCCACTGGATTTAATAAGGTTTCAATCGCCACTTCTTTGGATCCTTCACCTAAGGGTGATAATTCAGGTACCAGCACTAGAAGAAATAGTCTTTATGCCCTTGCTACCCATCAGGAGTTTGAGGCATCACCAGATATTATCACTGGTATGTTACAACTTTTCTCTCGTGATGTTTATTTCTTGCTTGATTTGGATTCTACCCTATCTTATGTGACCTCTTATGTGGTTGTACTCTTTGGTTTTGGTCCTAAAATATTTTTGACCTCTTTTTTGTGTCTACTGTAGTCGGTGATTCTATTATTGCTAGAAAAGACTATAGGGATTGTGTAGTGTCCATATTTCAAACAGACACTGGTGGATTTGATAGAACTTGATATGGTGGACTTTGATGTAATCTTGGGGAAGGATTGGATTTATTCATGCTATGCTTCTTTAGTTTTAGGACCCAAAAGGTCAGTTTCCATTTTCCTAATGAGGTGGTGATTAAATGGGAAGGGAGTTCCTTAGTACCCAAAGGGAAGTTTATTTCTTAACTTAGAGCTCAGAAGCTAATTTCTAAAGGGTATCTATGTCATCTAGTTTGGGTTAAGGATTCTAACTCATAGAGTCCCTCTTTGCAATCTGTCCCACTGGTTAATGAGTTTCTTAAAGTTTTTCTCAATGATCTTCCTAGAATTCCTCCCGTTATGGAGATAGATTTCTGGGATTGATCTTCAACTAGATACCCATCTCATTTTCTTTCCTTCTTATGGAATACCTCAACCTGAGCTAAAGGAACTAAAGGCACAGTTGAAGGATCTTCTTTATAAGGGTTTCATTCATCTTAGTATTTCTCTATAGGGTGCTCCAATACTTTTTGTATGAAAAAAGATGGTCTCTTCAAATGTGTATAGACTATCGCCAGCTAAATAAGGTTATAATGAAAAATAAGTATGCTCTTCCTAGGATTGAGACATATTCGATCAGGTTTAGGGTGCTTGATATTTTTTTAAGATTAATCTATATTCGGGCTATCATCAACTAAAAATTAGGGAGGTTAATCTTCCCAAGGCTACTTTTCAAACCCAATACGACCATTTTGAGTTCTTAGTTATGTCATTTGGGTTGACTAATGCTCTGACTGCTTTCATGGGTCTTATAAATTGGGTGTTCAGGCAGTTTCTGGATTTGTTCGTTATAGTCTTTATTGATGACATCTTGGTGTACTTTAAGAGTATGGAGGATTATGCCAATCACCTCTGAATTGTATTGCAGACTCTTAAAGACCAAAAATCGTATGCAAAGTTTTCTAAGTGTGAATTTTAGCTAAGTGTTGTAATCTTTATGAAGCACGTAGTTTCTAATGAGGGGATCAAGTTGGATCGAAAAAAGTTTAGAAAGTTAATAAATGGCCTAGAACCATGACTCCAACCCACATTAGGATCTTCTTGGGCTTGGCAGGGTATTTTATGGTATAAGTCAAATGGTCGTCAACACTTTTGATCACACAACTCAGGGACAACATAAGGAGGTCCAAGCCTTGATCTCCCTAATGATCCATGAATGTGCTTGTAGGACCTTTTTCAAGATCCTAATTAAGGAATTTAATGTTTGGAAGATAGCTTGGAGCCGAGGAAAGCCATGGTACAAGGAATAAAGAGACCCCTTATGGGTTATTTCCAAAATAGCCACTTTTGGTCTATTTTTGTAGTAGGCTAGTTGTACAAAGGCAACTACTATAAATAGGTTCCTTAGACATTTTATCAATTAGTTTTTGTTTAATGACGATGATGAATTCATGAAAACTCCATTGGGAGTGCTGAGTGCTTGGAACAGCCAATGTTGAATCTTTTTTAGAAATGGTGATTGCAAGGGAGATCCAATCCCCCTTTCGGTAAACATAACATATAGGTGCTCGTAGGTAAATAATAAGGGACGTGTTGGGTCTTTCTATCTTCTATACTTTTAATCTTTTTACTTTTTGTTTGTCAATTTCATTATTTCTTTAGTGATTGTGTTTGTTCTCATTGTCCTATACTACTCTTATATCACTTGGTATAACAGTCGAGATTGATTTCATTCCTACAAAGTGAATCTTGGGTCTAGACATCTTAGAAAATCAAAAATCACAAAAAAATTACTATTCACATTTTAGGTCATAGGTCATATTTTGAGTTTTTGATTTTTGTGTTTTCTTGTTTTTCTAGTGTGTTAGATTTTCATTCCCTAACACTATTAGAGTCCATACATCAAATTTGAGCTAAATCAAAATAAAATTGAGCCTTATACAATCATTGGAAGCTTTGATTTGAAAAGAAAAAGATTAAGGTGTATTTTAAGATTTGAAGTGTTAGATGAGAAGTTTGAGCAAAATAATGTATGGAATGAATTTAGAATGATGAAAGGAACATAGGTTCGAATTTTTAACTCACTCTGAGCTAAGATATTCTTGGTTTGTTCTTGAGAAGATTGGTATCTACATGTTCAAGTTCATCAAAAGTGAGTCTTTGATCCAAAAAAGAGGAAGAGAAAAAGTGAAAAAGTGTTGTACCAAAGCATATACAAGGGATTCCAAGAATATTCCAAAGAGAAGGACCACAAAGGGGCATTTTCGCCCATTCAAGAGGTTGGTTTGGCTGACCTACACCTAAGGTGCCTTGGAGCTATGCCTGACCTGCTAAAGTAGGTCCAAGGCAGCTCAAAATAGTGACATATCAACCAGTTGCATCTAGCCTACCCTCTATTTGCTTGACATGCTGCAGAACCCCCAGTGCAGCTCAAAAAAGTGAGCCATCAACCAGTTATGACCAGCCTGCCCTCCATCTGCGGTTGACATATTGCAGTTTCCCCAGCACATGCCAAAGTAGTAAGCAATACCACTTCCTACGTCTAAGGTACTCCACACCTACTGGAGTTGGTCTTAATGCAGCCCAAGCGTAAGTCAGCCTTCCTCAACACAGAGTTACCCTTCCAACGCATATCAAATTCCAAAATATGAAATTCAAGTTTCCAAAGTCCATTTTAACACTTCAACTACTCCATTGCTCAAATTTTAATTCTTTAGTTTAATTTTCTTGATTCCAAACCTCTTCTTTTGATTCTTAAAATAATCATCAATTAGTAATTCATTTACTAAGTTGATGGATTAGTTATTGAGTCAAAATTCTTTCACCGTCCTATTTCTTTAGAGCTTTTCTAGTTTTTATTTCATTGTATGTTTTTTATTCAAGTCCGTAAATAGTTTTATTTCTTTGAGTCATTCAAACAAGAATCCACTTCGGCTGCAAAGTAGAGGTTGACACCTTATTGTCCACTGTAGTATAAGCTACTTTTTAATATTCGCCGCTCTAATTGTGAGGATCACAAAGATGAAATTATTACAATTTTTGGTGAGGAGATTTACTACTAATCTTGTTTGTTCATTTTGTAGGTACAAAGTGATACAAGGAAGTATATCTTTGATAGCCTCAAACAATTGTGACTATGACATAGGAGATGATGATTGTGGTGAAGATAGTTATTGCTATGAAAAAAATGGAGATTATGGTGGCTATGAATATAGCCATGATCAAGAGATGTATGAAAATAAGGGCTCCTATTCCAAAGAAGAATGTAAGATAAATAATGATCCTAGTTCTTATAGTGAGTATGGAGATGCTGAAGAGCCTTGTGATGGTTCTTATGAGGAAGATAGGGCATGTAAGGAGTATTACACTTCCCACTCCAAGCCTAAAGGAAGAGTGAAGATTTTGGAGAGAAAAGGTTTTCTTCACCCAATATGAATATTATGAGGAGGTGTGGTATGACATCTTCCCCTCGGAACAAGGTTATTTATGCTTGGATACCGATTGGTTTGCACAAAATAGAGTTCCAAATATGCAAAATTGAACTAAGATTGTAAAAGACCAATAGGGAAATTATCTCTTTCCATCCATTCTTCCCAAATCTCACAGAGATATCACAACTTACTCCAAGACTAAAGAAATTGAGAGACAAAAGCTTGAGAGAAGTAAGGGGTGCAAGGTCAAACTTAAGAGAGGAAAAAGAAGAGGAAGTGAGGAGTGAAGTGATGGGATTGCCACCAACCGGAGCTAACATTATTTGTCTTTCTTTTAATAAGGACATTTGTGTGGGTACCAACATGGCAAGCGAAGGAGAACAAGTGTCAAAAGAAAATATTCCCTTTGAAGATTTGATGAGGATAACCTTAGATGCTTCCAAAGCTTGTGGAGGACCTTCAGACCAAGGTGAAGAATAATATGATCAAGACTTAAAGGTAAAATAGCTAATGTTTACACTTTTGTGCATAAGAATAACGATTGTATGGATAGTAGCCTATTAAGTGTGAGTAGTAAATTACTTACATGTGAGTCTAATAATTCTCTACCTCTTTATAATGATGTACATATTGTGAGTACGGATGCACTAGTTGATCCTATTGATGATCGGATTGACTCTTCTTGTAAGATTAATTTGGGTCCACCTAGTGTTGAAGCCATTATGTTGAACGATAGTACATTATCTTATGAAAATAATATTGATCAACATGTGTGAAAAATATGTCCAACACTTGAGGATGTGTGTGATGTGATTAATTAACCTAAAGTGAGTGATGAAGTTAAAAATATTGATCAAGTGAATAGGAGTAACCCTTTGAGCATTTCCTCTAGTGAAGATCTTAATGTTAGTTTTGCTCATAGGGATTTGCAATATCTTTGATTCTTGATAATTGTCTTATATAAAGTGAACTTGCATGTTCTACATCCTTTTTATGGATAAACCCTTCTCTATTTAAGAGCAGTATCTTTTTTCAAGATGACAAAATCACTCCTAATGAATTACCAAGTGATATTGATAGGATGGATGATATAGCACATCTTGAGGGCTATATCTTATATGACAACCCACTATGGTGTGACGACGTCCCTCCTAAAGATAAAATCTCTTCTTGAAAGATGAGAGTACTCTTAAGGGAAAGAAATGTGAAGTCTTGGAAAGGAATAATCAATTGGGTGATGATAACTTTGATTTGATTGAATATTTGAGAAACCCAATTAATCGTTGTTCCTATGAAAATGCTTGTGGTTGTGATCCTTTGTACAACACCGCCTTTGTTTGATAATTATGAGAACGAATTGCTTGCTTCATGTGAAGACTTAAGCAATAATTCCGTTGAAATTAGTCGTGGTATATGTCTACTTGAGGATTCTTTCATTGAAAGAGAAAGAATCAATTTTTTTAGAAATTGCTTATTCTTCTACTTTGTGTGCTCCTATTGTTGAGAATACTTATGGAGATGATCTTGAATCTAATAGTGAATACATACATGAGGACACCTTAGTTGAAGTTAACTTGAGTGATACCTTTCTCTACTTTTGCTTTGTTTTTTTATGATTCTTATGCTAATGTGGAGAGTATATCTTTTAGTTTGGGTGAATCCTATGGGGAAAAAGTGTGTTTTCTATACCCGTGTCTATGGACACTCAATCCATTTTACCTCGGTACCAAATTTAGATATGGTGACTTTGGCACACCCAACTTATTGCTTGGTCTCTAAGACAAAAAATGTTTGAGTGAGGATGTTGGTATCCTTCCCTATGATGGAAAGTATTTCTTGGGGATTTATGATCCACTTGATGGACTAACATTGTGTAAAGGAAAGATCTCCAACAAAGATGAGAGATTTGTAAAGAAAGGGAGTAGTGAAAAGCTCCAAGAGAATTCACCATTGTGTGCTTCCACTCTTTACCAAGGTTCCACTACTTGTAGGTCAAGAAGAAAGTCTTATCTTGAAACTACATTAGATGAATTCCATTCATATGATACCCTTCTTCAATACTTGAGTGGAATTGATGACCTCCTTCTCAAGGGTGGTACCATTCTTGAGGACCCGCGGTAAAATATGTCATTTTCTCCTTTTGGTGGTGCTTATAAAGTTGCATCCTTACCTAACACACTTGCCCTTGAATTGTCTGAATCCCAACTTATGGATGCCAAGTTGATTATTTTTTTGAAAGGAAGAAGTCCTATGGGCTTAAGTGTCTTGACTCCATCCTTGTGTGCATTATGTGCTGACTCTTTTGAGACAAATGGCATTCTTATAAATAATAGCACCTAATATGATGCCTTTACACTTGATTCCTTTCTATACTACCTTTTTGTGTATGATGACATCCATGCTGGTCTTCGATTTATTTTATGTAAAGGTAGGAAATTTTTTTGTTGATCTGCATGGTTGAGTGACAATGCTATATGGGTTTTATGGACAATCAGACCAATTAGGGCACCACTCTTTATGTGGTATCTGTAAGAGATATTAAAGAAATTGTGTCTAATGGATTGTAAGGTGAAGGTAGTCTTACCTTTGTGTATTTTTCAATATGTGTCTAATTTTTAACATGAAGGATTCTTGGTTATATTTTAAGTGTGCGCAACCTTAGCTAGACTCTATGATTGATTGTGCTAACTGTAACCCTCATTGCATAAGGATATCGTGTTTTTTGTCCTTTATTTGGTTTTACAAGGATTGGATTCAAGTTCAAATCCTTTTCAAGAAGGGGAGGATAATACAAGTCAAATGAGTGTCAACGCTTTTGATCACACAACTCGAGGCCAACATAAGGAGGTTTAAGCCTTGATCGCCCTAAGGATCCATGCATGTGCTTGGAGGCCCTTCTTCAAGCTCCTAATTAAGAAATATCATTTTTGGAACACAACTTAGAGTTGAGGAAATCTGTGGCGCAGAGAATAAAGAGACCCTTTATGGGTTATTTTTTAAATAACCACTTTTGGGCTATTTTTATAATAGGATAGTTGTGCAAACAAAACTACTATAAATAGGTGCCTTAGACATTTCATTAGTTATTTTTTGTTTAATGACAATAATGAATTAATGAAAACTCGATTAGCTGTGATGAGTGCTTGGAAAATATAATGTTGAATCTTGTTTAGAAATGATGGTTGTAAGGGAGATCCGATCACCATTTTGATCAATGTAAGAGATAGGTGCTCATAGGTAATAAATAAGGGACGTCTTTGGGTTTTATACACCCTTTGATTTCCTTTTAGTTATCTTCTTGTGTCTATCTTTCTATCATCTATCCTTTTAATCTTTTTACTTTTTGTTTGTCAATTTCATTGTATCTTTAGTGATGGTGTTTATTCTCATTGTCACAGACTACTCTCGTATCATTATAGGAGGTTTGTGGAGATTTTTTTATCCATTGTTTCCCCGCTGATGAAATTAACTCAAAAAAGGTTAAGTTTTTATGGTCCGATGCTTGTAAAGGTAATTTTGAGAAGTTGAAGGATAAGTTGACTTTTGTGCCAGTTTTGACCCTAGCCGAGGATACTGGTGAGTTTGTTGTGTATTGTGATGCATCCTATTTAGGATTGGGTTGTGTGTTGATACAACATAGTAAGGTTGTGGCCTATGCTTCCAAGCATCTTAATACTAATGAGAGGAATTACCCAACTCACAATCTAGAGTTGGCGATCGTTGTCTTTGCTTTAAAAATCTAGCATCATTATCAATATACGGTGCATATGGATATTTATTCAGACTACAAGAGCTTGCAGTATGTATTTATGCAAAAGTAATTAAATCTTAGGTAGAGGTGGTGGCTAGAATTTCTTAAGGATTATAACATAATCCTTCACTACCATCGAGGTAAAGTTAATGGTGTTGCTGATGCTCTTAGCAGGTTGTCTATGGGAAGCTTATCTCATATTGATAAGGAGAAAAGAGGGTTGGTGAAGGATATTCACAGGTTGGTTAACTTAGGAGCTCATCTCTTGGACTCTGAGGATGGATAAGTGATTATTTAGGAAGTGGTTAAATCATTTCTTGGGGTTGAGTTAAAGGATAAGCAGGTTTTGGATCCCATACTTATGAAAATTAAAAATGATGTGGGTTAGCAAAAGGTTATGTCTTTCGAGACTTGGGGAGAGGCATTCTAAGCTATTAAGAAAGCTTGTGTGTTCCTGATGTTGATAGGCTGCATGAAAGGATTTCGAATATGGCTCATGATTCTAGGTATACAGTTCATCTAGGTTTAACTAAGATGTATCATGATTTGAAGGAAATCTACTGGTGGAATAATATGAAGATAAATATAGAAAACTTTTTGGCTAAGTTTATGGTTTGTCACTAGGTCAAAATAAACATTTGAGGCTTGGTGGCATGTCTCAAGAGATAGAGTAGCCCATGTGGAAGTAGGAGATGATTAATATGGACTTTATCACGAGTCTTTCACGGTCTCGCAATAGTATGATTCTATTTAGGTTATTATGGATAGAATGACTAAGTCTGCTTACTTCTTGCTTGTGAGGACTAACTACTTAGGAGAGGATTATGCTAAGTTGTTCATTCAAGAGATAGTTAAGTTGCATGGAGCACCTGTGTCCATCATTTCATATTGAGGTACGTAGTTTTCTTCTTACTTTTGGTATTCATTTCAGAAAGGTTTGGGTACTCAAGTAAACCTTAGCACCGCCTTCCACCCTAAAATAAATGAATAAGCAGAACATACTATTTAAACCTTGGAGGATATGCTAAGGGACTGTGTGATTGATTTTAAGGGAATTTGGGTTGACATTTGCCTATTATTGCATTTACTTACAATAATAGTTATCATTCTAGCATTCAAATTTTAATCTAAGGCTCTTTATGGTAGAAGGCGTAGGTCTCCTAATAGGTGATTCAAGGTAGGTGAGTGTAATACCCCAAACTTTTCTTAAGCCTAATTTCATCTCTATAAGATTAAGGAATGACTTCCAAAGTGATTAATGTTTAAATCATATAGAATTCTCCTAATTTTGACTTTTTATTATGTGGAAAATTGAATTATCTTTCCAACGATATAAGATTCGCCCAAATCCGATAACCGGGAAAGAAGTTATGGCTAATTGAAGTTCCTATCATAAAGCACCATCATTCAGACCCTTAGCGCATCGTGGAGAGGAGTAATATCCCAATTGTCAATTTCAAGTAGCCTAGCGCGATTGTAGCACATTGCTCTGAAGTTTCAGGTCCCAACCAGTGGGACAACACGATGGCTCCACGTCGTGGTGACCCTCAGATTCCCATTCGTCAATTTCTAGTGAGCCACCGCAAGTGGTACATCGCGGTGGCCCATAAAATCGGGCTCCTAGTTATATTTTTCCAGTTTTGTTCAGAAGTTAAAAAAGGTATTTTAGATTTTCTCCAAGCTACTTAAATCGTCTAAACACCTGATTTAAGGTCATTACAAGCATCATATACCATTTTTCTCAAAATCCCTCAACCAAAAACCCTAGTTCATCAAACTTCTCCTCCAAGAAACTTACGATTTCTCCATTAATTCTCCAAATTGAGTCAAGATTCCAAGTTATCATTGCAAGAATTCCAAGAACGCTCATTCAAGAGTTCCAATAACATCTGTCAAGCAAGTTATTCATCCCAGTTTATCAATCTAAGGTATGTGGGGTTTGAACAAGAACAATCCTTGCATTCTTGTGCCTAAAAACACCTTTTAAGATATAAATTTCTGATTTTTACTATGATTTCCATGAACATCAAGTTAGGGTTTATACCCATTACCATTATTTGCAAGATTATGTTATTTCCCTTGGTTTAAAAGTTGAATTACATAATTTTATTTATATTTTTGTGCCTATTTCTGAATTTTCCAGATTTTAAGATGATTATGAATTTTTTGTTATCAAAGAATGAATTTTGAGATGTTGAAATCATGAGATTCATATTATGAGTTATTTTTCCAATATCTTGATTGAGATGGTTGTAAGATTTTTAAGATAATGGGTGAGCATGAAGTTTAAATATGATTTTGATGCATTAAAGGTTTACATTTTGAGTCCTAAGTACCAGTGATGACTCTTAACTTGAGATTAAAGTATGGGCCACTAAGCCCTACTTGAGAATTGTAATTTTATGAACTTCTGTGCTATAAGCACCTATGATTTGAGTACTCTGAGATTATTGACAAATATTTGACCTTTTTGGTCCTAATAGAGTTGGAATCCACATTGGTGTTCCATTAAAGCAATTAGTAATGCATTTTAGTCTTCAGTATAGACCCTTGAATTATTTGAGGTGGATTTCCTAACAGTTGTGAGCTAAGTATAGGAGTAGTATTTAGCACCGAGTTGGGTATGATTCCGAGGTCTCATACCCCAGAACTACGTGCCACCATAAGACTATGATCTATGGGCCCAAGGCTGAGATAGTGATCACTGAGTTGAGGTTATACTCCCTGGCAAGAGTATGACGCCTCTCCCCAGTGTGAGGTTTCTTTCTTAGGAGGACAAGATGTTGGACTCCATGTAGCTTACATGGTTTATGTCAGTTATAGGAAACTCCCGAGAGTCCAAAGTTATGTAATTCCAAGAGTCACATAGTTCTCAAGTCTTAAAGTTTCAAAGAGTCCTAAGTCCTTGAGTTTTAAAGAAGATTTATACTCCATGAGATAAAAGTATGAGTTTGAAAGCATTGTTTAAGGTTTCTTTAGCCTTCAAGTATTGAGAATAAGAGGAGAGTAGAGATTTTATAAGTAAATAGAATGACTCATGAGATTTGTACTATATGCTTCATTATACATGATTTATGAGATTCAGATTTCATCTTTCACTCAAGCTATGTGAGTCATTTATATTAGCATGCAGATTTTCTATAAAG
The DNA here is from genome assembly GCF_002878395.1 of Capsicum annuum. Classification (NCBI taxonomy): domain Eukaryota; kingdom Viridiplantae; phylum Streptophyta; class Magnoliopsida; order Solanales; family Solanaceae; genus Capsicum; species Capsicum annuum. The sequence continues at coordinate 173,948,497 of NC_061114.1, read as the reverse complement.
ATTGATGATAATATTTAGTTAAATGCATACACCCCCATATACTTAGTACATTCCCAAGTGTTGATCCACATATATGTTTATGTGCTACATTGTCTCATAATATAGGTACAAGTTGTAGTATGTGCATTCAAAATTAGACAGTTGCAGATTCCAGTGAGCAGATGATGAGTCCTCCTATTTTGAGGACTTCAAATAGATTCACTATTGTTCTTTACTTTCTTTTCTTATGTATTGATTAGTGATAGTTGGGGTCGCGTCCTTGCTATCTATAGTCAGTATTAGTAGAGGCTTCATAGATAGTCAGTAGATTAATGTATTTAGTTTCAGTTTTCATTGTAAAAACAGAGTTATAATCCAGTGAGTTCAGTTTTGTATTTATTACATTCAGAAAAGAGTTATCTTCCACTGATATTGTATAAATTTATGCATTTTATTCTGTTGCTTATGAGTTTGTCAGTAGAAGGCTTAGCTTGGGGTCACTTGTGATCCTAAGCACCGTGTGATGTCTCGAGACCCATTTTTAGGGTGCTACAGTGAGACTAGGTTATTTGGTCCTAACTTGGTACACCAAGCCATAAAGAAGATGAATGTTATTAGAGAAAGACATAAGAATGCTCAAAGTGTCAAAAATCTTATGCGGATGTGAGGCAGAGGGAGTAAGTGAGTAGTTTCTTGAAGGTTTCTCCTATGAAGGGAGCCATGAGTTTGGTAACAAGGGGAATTTCAATCCCCATTACACTGGTCCATATTATATTTTTAGGAACATTGGGAATATTTTGTATGAGTTAGATTTACCAGTAAATTTAGCTTTTATTCGCCTATTTTCTATGTATCTATGCTTAAAAATATGCGGGTGATCCTTCTTTGATAGTTCCTGTTGTGTATGTTGGTTTTTTGAATTTGTTGTCTTAAAAGAAGGTCCTAGTTAGATCTTAGCTAGGTAATTTCATTGGATAAGTATACAGGATGTATCTTTGGTAAGGGTTATTTGGAGAAATCAGAAAGTAGATGAAGCTATATGGTTAGCTAAGGAAGATATGAGAACCAAGTACCTGTTCTTGTTCACCGCATTAGATAAAAAGTACTTAAGATATGAGTTTTATTTTCATCTTGTCACATTATGAATATGTCTTTTGATTCTACTGTATTCTTGCTATTGTCATGCTAAAAATGTCCTAACTCCTCATTCAGCGACGAATGATCCTAAGGGGGATAATATAAGACCTCGCAAAATTTTGATAATTTTTTTTACCCTTCCATATTCGTAATGTCAATTTTTGACTTGAATTACGATTAGGGATTTTAAAGGGGTGTTTCAAAAAGTTTTGAAATTTTTGAAAAGGGTTCGACGCTATTTTAGAACTCCAAGGCAGTAAGCCTCTGGGATAAGGGCGTGGCATGGATGCTAAGCTCGGCAATAGAGGTGTGCCATGCTGCTATGTAATTTTCATCCAGCTTTTTTTCACTCAAGGTGAGGGGATTTTAGTATTTTACCCCTCACGCAACTTTTAAACATAAAAGTTACCTCTTTTCTTCAGTTTTCAAAGATCAAACTCTACTCTTTTCTTTTACAACTCTCCAACCAGAAAACTTCAAGGGTTTCAGATAGAATTCACCATTCAAGCTACAAACTTCAATTTCTCTTTGAATTCATTAGTATTTCAAGCATGTTTCTCATCCTTAATTTGAATTTTCCATTGTGGCATTGATTTAATCACATTTCATGTGATTTTAAGTGTTGGGTTTGAGATTAGGCTGAGGGATTTTGATGGTTATTACTTGAATTATATTTCCCATGATTTAAATATGTTATTTATACTTTGAATGATGGTTTTTGATGTTGAATGGGTGCATTGTTATAAAGGCTGGAATGGGGAACATGGTTTCCCCCAAATTGATGAAAATTTGGCTTGATAATGGTATTAACCTCAACCCACTTTTATAACTTTGGTTTTGAATATGAAATTTTCATAATTTAACTTACTTTTGGAACATTGCATTTCATTAAAGGATAATAGATAACAAAAATGATTTTGGGATGCCTTGGTGGCTACGGATTTGAATTTTTAAATGGAACTTGGAAGTCTAATGGTTATATGGATTGGTTTGACATAATTAAACTATCTTGAAAACATATTGGTATGACGATACCATGTTGGGAAATGCCTTAATACATGACACCTTGGTTAATGGTTAGTTTATGCGCAAATAATTTTATTTTGACTTAAAGGAAATTATGTAGCTCACCATGAAAGTTTAGTCCCGAGGGGACCAACATTGGTAATCATGTTTACCGGTGTGGGAGTCTATATGACTATGTGTCTTGATACACATTATATTTTGGATGGCTATCTCCTTGGCGTCTTTAGCCTTTCCTTAGTTTCCTTGGTTTGTGTGGCTAATATGCTCTAGGGCCCTTCCAGCAAGGGGAGCTTAACCCGTATAGCTCGTGGGTGCCTTTAGAACAGAGCAAGCTACGCAGTTCAAGCTAATGGTTAAAACATTTATGTTCATGACCCTTGTCCATATCCCTACTTTAAATATATATATATATATATATATATATAAATGTTGTGTATATGGTTTATAACTTGTTTGGTACTTGGCATTATTTTATCCCTTTCCCTAGAGTTACATGCTAGTGCTCACCCTACTGACCATCCCCAAAAGCTATATAATTTCATGATGTAGGTTTGAAGGAATTTTTTGTTGCATCTGTGCAACGTTAGGTGACTTGGTACTCTTTTGAATTTGCTGTGAAGTGGTTAGCCTCCATCTTCTAGAGGGCCCAATCATTTCTCTTGTTTTCTTTATTTCTTAGTATTTATTTTTGGACTCTTTTATCATAGTCGGGGGCTTGTCCTGACTTAGTTGGTATTCCTGTCTTAAACTCTTTTATGGAAAAGTGTTAGGATTGATGGTTGTTAGTTTTGATTCTGTGAATTTCCATTTGACTTATCTATTCTTCTTACTATTATTTTGGTTGGCTTCAGCTGTTTATTATTATTCTCAAAAGGTTAGTCTAAGGGGGTGGTTTCCGTCCCACGGTGGACTTGAGATACCTATTAAGACTAGGCCCTAGTTCAGGTCGTGACAGGTAGCTACAAGCTCAGCAGGTGTATACGGAAGTTCATGCAATGACTTTCATCATTCATCCCATCCATAATGTGTTACATTGTATTTACATTGACATTTTGCCTATTTTCTTTGGTTTTCTTGACGTGTATTTTATTTCATATGTTTCTCCTTTATATCTCTGTTATTGATGTTTTTGTGTACTTATGTATATTAGAACTATTAATAGAGACGATTTGAGCTACCATTTAGGACTTTATGCTTTCAAGTGACGTTCTTATATTATATTTTACTTATCTTATTTTCCTCTTTGCTTAATTGGCTATGATACCTACTAAGTATAAATGGACCGTACTGACTCCTATTATGCCTTTTTGGTGTACATCCTAGCATGAGCACTACCCATGGCAGTTGATTCATGTTTTTTGATATTTTTATCAAGGTATTGGGTTGCTCTTTAGATCAGAGTCGACATCTTAGACATCCTCTTACTTTATTATGTCTTTACTTTTTTTAGAAAACGACTTTGTATTTATTTATATTCAAATAATGTATTAGATACTCTATACTTTGACACCAGTTCTTGGGGTCTTATGTTTTATTTTTAGATTTCAATTTTATTTTTCTGTTTATTTGTTTGACTATATTCTAGATGTCTTGCCTTATTTATTTTTGAGATTTCCTTTATCAGTTTGAATGATTGACTTACTTATCAAGGCTTAGTCATGATAAGGGTCATCATGACGTAGTTTTTGGATTGTGACAAATTGGTATTAGAGTAGTCAGGTTCACCAGTCTCATTAGTGTAAGAGCAAGATGTCTACTAGAGTCTTACAAATCAGCACGTAGATGTTTGTATCTATCTTAAAGAGGCTATAAGAAGTCTTTGGAAAAAGTTTATGTATTTTGATTCCTTGTCATGTGGGTTATTTATACCTTATGTTCTAAGTTGTGTTCCACTTTTTTGCACAAATAGTGAGGACTAGGTCCCAAGAGGTTAAGGATATTGAGCCAGCACCCAAGGAGGGAACCTAGTCTAGAGGGAGAGACAGGGGTCGTGGATGACCCAGAGGTAGAGGACAGGCATGGGCAGCATACCCTATCAAAGATAGTGTAAGGTGAACCTCCTTGATCCTGAGGATGAGTGTATAAGAGATACGGGGCCATCTTAGGTCCCATAGGTTTCAATTTCTACCCTAGTTCTAAAGGGTTTATTGATTTAGTTATTGCCTTATTTGGATGGTGTTCCCTTGAGTGAACCTAGTGTTCCTCTGATTTTGAGTATGGTACTACTGTCAGTATCAATATTTTCTTATGGTATTTCTCTGAGTGTGGTTCCATTATTCATACTAGTATCTACTTATGATATTCCTCAAACTTTGAGTAAGGTTTCAACTTATGTGCCAGTATCTGACCATGGTATTCCTATTTCAAGGGTATAGTCTTCATCTATGGTACCCCCATATATGTATTCTCAATCTTAATACTTACTATTCCTTTAATTTCTTCAGGTACACATGTCTTTTAATTACAAAAAGAGATTTCGGAGGTTCATTCAATTGGGTTCGCTTAAGTTCAATGGTACTCTTAGTGAGGATGTCTATGCATTTTTGGATGATTGTCAGGATAAGTTAGATAATATTGGATCCCTTGAGTCTCATGGAGTTGCCTATACTACCTATCAATTGGCAGGTGTGGCTTGGGATTAGTAGAGGTCATTTAGTAGTTGTAGATCTTTGGGTTTGCCTGCTATGACTTGGACTTTGTTATCTGAGGATTCTTGGAGAGGTTTGTTCCATATAGTTTGAGGGACTAGATTCATGATGTGTTTGATCATTTGTAGAAGGGATCTATGTCTATCACTGAGTATGAGGCTTATTTTCACACTTTATCTAGGTATTTAGATGCTAGCATCTCTTTTGATTTTGAGTTGATTCAAAGTTTGTGAAGGGATTTGAGAGAAGTCTAATGGGCTTGTTTTTAAAGTACTATTGAGCATGTTAAGATGATCGAGTTGATTATGTAAGCTACGTAGGAAGTCACCAAGAAGGTCCATCATGGTAAGTCCAGTGGACAAGCCTCCTGAGGTAAAGGTTTTTTTTTATAGAGGATATTATACTTATCATAGTAGGATCGTTCCGGATGCTTTACAAAGATCTGGTGGTAGTTCTTTAGGTTTAGCGACTTTGGATGTCCAGGCATCTAGCCATGGTGGTCATTCTAGTTCAGTTGTACCTTTTTGAATTGAGTTAGGACGTAGAAGGTATTTTGTATGTAATAAACTCGTCCATGTGGCTAAGGATTTTTCTTGATATTTCTTAATACCTATTCATATATCAGTAGTGAGGGATAGTTCAGAAAGTGGTACGGGTACTGCTAGAGGTGCTCAGGTAATCGTAGTGGTGGTCGTAGGGTTACTCAATCTAGGAGCAAACGTAGTTAGTGCTATGATATACCAGCTAGGCCTGAGTTAGAGTCCCCTGATATTGTTATTACTAGTATCATCTCAATTTGCTACAAATCTACTTCCATATTATTAGACCCTAGATCAATTTTCTCCTATGTGTATATACATTTTGCTTCTGTTTTTATGTTTCATGTGAGCCTCTTGCTATGCCTCTAATTTTTCTACCCCCATAGGAGATTCTTTAATGTTAAATCAAGCATACAAATATTGTGTGGTCACCTTTGTATATTATGAGACTTAGGTAGACTTGATTATCTTAGATATGGTTGATCTTAGTATTTTATTGGGTATGGATTGGTTAGATCCTTATCTTTGTATTGTAGACTATTATACCAAGATTGAAACCTTAGTTGTTCCTGGTGTGTCAAGGTTAGCTTATAAGGGTATGCTTAATTTGGGTCCAAAAGGTGTTATATCTTTATTATATTCTCAATGCATGGTAGAGAGAAGATGTTTGTCCTATTTAGCTTATATCTGTGATATTTGTGTTGCCTCACCACCTTCTATAGATTCTATTTAATTAGTTCACGAGTTCATGGATGTGTTTCCTAGATTTGTGTGGTTCCCCCAGATCGTGATATTGATTTTTCTATTGATGAAGAGCCAGACATCAAACCTATTTCTATCCCTCCCTATGGGATGGCCTAGGCTGGGTTAAAGTAATTAAAGGAGCAGTTGTAAGATTTGTTGAGTAAGATGTTTATTAGACCTAGTGTTTCTCCTTGTGGTGCATTGTCCTTTTTGTGAGGAAGAAGAATAGTTTAATACACACACACACATATATATATATTGATTATAGGTAGTTGAACAAGGTAATGGTTAAGAACAGGTATACTTTTCCTTGAATTAATGATCTATTTGACCAGCTTCAGGGTGTTTTGGTGTTTACTAAGATTTATTTGAGTTCTGGATACCATTGCTTGAAGATTAGAGCATCGGATATTCCAAAGATAGCATTTTGGACTCAATACGATCATTATGAGCTCTTGGTCATGTCTTTTGGGTTAAACAGTGCCCCACCAGCATTCATGCAGTTGATGAACCGAGTATTTCAACCATATATTAACTCAGTTTGTTTTGTATTTAGAGATGACATCTTTGTTTGATCCAAGATTAAGGTGTACCATGTGAAGCATTTAAGGATTGTGTTTCAGAGCTTATGGATGAGAAGAAGTATGCTTCATTTTCTATGTGTGAGTTTAGGTTGGATTCTACCTCTTTCTTAGGTCATGTGGTAACTAGGAATGGTACTATAGTCAATCCGACTAAGATTGCAACAATTCATAACTAGGCTAGACCACCTTCTCCTACCAAGATTTAGAGTTTCATTAGTTTAGTGAGTTATTATCGGCATTTTATAGAGGGTTTCCCTTTTATTGCATCTTATTTGACAAAATTGATTCAGAAAAAATGGTTTTCAGAGGTTATATGCTTTTTAGAAGATCTTTTAAAAGCTCAAAGAGTTCTTGACTTCGGATCCTATCTTGACTTTACTCAAAAAGGGTATGGGTTTTACCATATTTTGTAATGCTTAATGTGTTATTTTGGGTGCAATGTTGATTTAGAAGGGTAAGGTGATTTCTTATGCCTTTTTTCAGTTATATGAGAGAAATACCTCTACCCATGATTTGGAGTCAGTAGTTGTAGTATTTGTGTTGAAGTTGTGGCATCATTACTTATATAGAGTGCCCTGTGAGATTTTCTCAGACCATCATAGAATCAGTATTTCTTCAGTCAGCGAGACCTTAACATGAGGCAACTGTGTTTGCTTGAGTTTCTTAAGGATTATGTCATCACTATTTTGTACCATCCAAGCAAGGATAATATGGTTGCGGATGTCTTGAGTCATAAGTCAACTAGTATGGGGAGTTTAGCTCATTCATTGACCCATGAGTGGCCTTCAGCCTTAGAGGTGTAGTCTTTAGCTAAATAAATGGTTTGGCTTGATATTTCAATACTCGGGCTATCTTTTAGCCTTTTCTCATGCTAGATATTCCTAGATGGAGCAGATTCGAGCTATCCAATTCGATAATGATAGTTTAAGGGTAATTTGAGATAAGGTGTTAAATGGCAAGGCTAAGGAAGCCTCTCTTAATTATGGTGGTATATTGAGGATTGATGGATGAGTTTGTGAACCAAGAGTCATAGATTGGTTGAGATTGATTTTAGAGAAGGCTCATTGCTCTAGATATTCTATCCATCAAGGTGTAACCAAGATGTATCATTATTTGAAGCAAAATTACTAGTGGGGTGATATGAAGAAAGATATCGCAAATTTATAGTTCATCGCTTGTATAGTCATCATGTGAAGGTCGGGCATTAAATATTGGGTGGTTTTCTTCAAAGATTACCCTTTTCGAGTGGAAATAGAAGTGGATCACTATGGACTTTGTGACTAGGTTACCTTGTACTTCTCGTAGCTCTGACAATATTTGGTTTATCATGGATCAGTTGACTAAATCAATCTATTTCATCCCCATTAAGATTTTTTTCAGTGTTGAGAGTTTGGCCCATATCAATGCCCGCAAGATAGTTCATCTTTATGGGGTACCCATGTCTATTATTTTAGATAAAGAGTTCTTGTTCACTTCTAGCTTCTGGCAAACTTTTAGGAAAAGTTGGGTACTCGGGTTGACCTTATCATAGCTTTCCAACCACAAATGCTTGGTTTGTTAGAGAGGACTATTCAGATTTTGGGTGATATGCTCTAAGCATGTTATGGATTTTAGATGTTAATGGGAGCATTATTTGACCTTGGCTGAGTTTGCTTGCAATAATAGCTACCATCTAAGTGTCGAGATGGCCCATTTTGAGAAGTTATATGGTAGGAGTTTTTGACTCCCTATTGGTTAGTTTGAGACTTCATAGGTTAGACCCTGTGGTACAGACTTGCTTCGTAAGTCTTTAGATAGAGTTTGGGTGATTTAGGAGAGACTTTGAGTGGATCAGAGTAGGAAAATAAGTTATGCAGAACGTAGGCTATGTGCCTTGAAGTTTGGGATTGGTGATCAAGTCTTCCTTCATGTGTCGCCCATGAAGGGCGTCATGAGGTTCAGGAAGAGAGGCAATCTTAGCCCCAGATATGTTAGTCCTTTTGATATTTTTCATATAGTTGGGAAAGTTGCTTATGAGTTAGCCTTACCTCTAGACTCTTTAGCCATTTATGATCTTTCATGTGTTTATGCTTTAGCATTATATCCCATATGAGTCTCATGTGCTTATTGGGATTCAATTCAATTTAATGAGAGGTTGACCTTTGTTGAGGTGCTAGTGTCCATTTTAACCAGGGATGTGAGACAATTACATTCTAGAGATATTCATGTGGTCAAGGTTTAGAGGAGACACCATCCTACTAAGGAGGAAACTTGGGAGGTCGAGTCCAACATGCGTAGTACTTACCCTTGGCTTTTTATCAATTTAGATATTTTCTTGCCTTTAGTTCAAGGATGAACTAGATTTTAAGTAGTGGATGTTGTCATGACCTGAATTTATGAGTTTTCCATTTCTATGTGTTTTTACCACTTTCCCTTTCATGTTGATTTTGAGGTTCTAGAACGGTTGACATGGTTTTAGATGTGATTAGAAACAATTTGGATAAGTTTATGGTTTTTAGAGGCTTCAGAAGCCATATAGTTGACTTTAGTAAGCATTTGTTGTTATGAGTGTCGGATGGTAAAACAAACTGCACTAATAGATCTAGAATGTCCAAATTGGGTTAGTATTAGGGCTGGTTCACCTTTGAGGCATTTATATCTCATTTTTACCATTCATTTGAAAAATAATGAAATAGGGTCTTAGGGGTTAATTTACTGATAATGACCTTTTTCAGAAATCTAACATCTCAATTGAGTCTAGAACATGAAATCAGGAAAGTAGCATATATGGTTTGCTTCTGTCGGGTCCCGACAAATCCCAAAGGTACGTTCAAAACATTGATAACCATGCAAAAATAGCTGGTGCATAGCTGATATCTGGTGCATGGATCCTTCTTCACAAATACGAGCCCTTGGTTATGAATGCAGATAATGAAATCACCTATCATTGCAATCGTGAGTTGGCATCTGCAATCGCAAAGGGAAATGGGATCCTTCTTCGCTAATACGGTGAGAATGTAGCAAACTGTAACACCTTGGAAAATGGGTCCCGGAGAGTCACACGGTGCTTGAGGCTACGAGTATCTCGAAGCTAACCCTTTGAGCCATTTTCATTCATCTTAACACAAATCAACGGAGTTTCCATAAATAACCCTCAAATATCAACAGAGTAATCATCATCCAAGAATAAAAGAATTTCAGAAAGATAACAAAATATGACTTATTAGTCAACTCCCAACATCTATAATACATGCAGCGCACACCTTATCACATAATATAGGTTGTGCGGCACACTATTTATCGCACACATTAGGTTGTGCGTCGCACACCTTATGGCATAAGTTAGGGTGTGCGTCGCACACCTTATGCTGCATGACACACTCCACTTTACAAAGCCATAACTTCTTCCTCGGGTGTCAGATTTTTGCAAAATTGGTATCGTTGGAAAGATAATTTGAATACCTTTCATTTAATAAATAGTAGACACTCTAACTAAATATATGCAAATAGTAATTATTGATTTAAGTTGACCTAAGTTTCAACACTCACTAAAATTCAAACGATAGGAAAACTTTCAACTTGTCCTTGAGCTTGGGGACCTCTATGATCTAAATTCATGCTCAAATAGGTTTTCACACTACATAATTTATTAACACACTAAACTTGGATTGTATTTATGGCTTTTGGAACCTTTACGTGAAGGAAATGATGATTTTTGTTCTCATCCGAAATGTGGGGTGTTACAATATCTCCGGCTAAAATGGGAGAACTCAAGAAGAAACTTAAGGATATTTTGAATAAGGGGTCTATTCGTCCTAGTGTATTCCCATGGGGTGCACTGGTCGTGTTCGTGTGCAATAAGGATGGTTCCCCTTAGATGTGAATTGAATATCGGTAGTTGAATAAGTAACGGTCAAGAACAAGTATCCTCTTCCAAGGATAGATGAATTGTTTGATCAGTTGCAAGGTGCCAAGTTCTTTTTTATGATATACCTTTGATCTGGGTATCATCAGCTTAAGATTAGGGATGAGGGTATCCCTAAGATGGTTGTGTGTTAGGTCATTCAAGTTTTCCACAAATCACCTATAATACCCTGCCAAACCTAAGAAGCTCTGAATATCGATTGGAGTCGTGGGTCTAGGACACCTTTTCACCACCGCAACCTTGAAATGATCCACCATGATCCCCTCACCAGAAATAAAATAACCCAAGAAATTTTCATCATTCAACAAAAATTCACACTTAGAGAACTTGGCATACAACTGATGTTCCTTCAAGGTCTGTAAATCACACAGAGGTAATTGACATAATCCACCTTACTTTTAGAATACACCAAGATGTCATCAGTGAACACAATGACAAAAAGATCCAAGAACTGCCTGAAAACCCTATTTATCAAATTGATTATAGGCGATTTGTGAAAAGATTTTCTTTGATAGCTTCTCCTTTGACTAAGTTAACTAAAACGAAAGAAAAAATTTCTTAGGCAGAAGAATGTGAAGGGAGTTTTGAGAAGCTTAAGGATAAGCTAACTTTGATTTTGGTTTTGACATTGCTTTAAGGTAAAGAGGCATTTAGGTAGTACTTGGTTGTGTTTTGATGCAGCATGGGAAGGTGATTTCCTATGCTTCCAGGCAGCTGAAGGTGCATGAAAGGAATTATACTACTCATGATTTGGAGCTGTTGGCAGTGGTTTTTTCTTTGAAAATACGGAGGCATTATTTGTATAGAGTGCGCATTGACATCTTTTCTGATCATAAGAGTCTGCAGTATGTGTTCACTCAGAAGGAGCTAAATCTCAGGTAGAGGATATGGTTGGAGCTTCTAAAGGACTATGATACAAGTCTTCACTATCATCCAGGTAAGGATAATATTATTGTTGATGCTCTTAATAGGTTATCCATGGGGAGTTTAGCTCATGTCGATAAGGAGAAGGGGGAATTGATTAAGGATATTCACCTCTTGGCTAATTTGGGAGTTAATCTCTAGGACTTCGAGAATAGTGTATTGGTACAGGAAGCAGTTATATTGTCTCTCAATGCAGAGATTAAGGAGAAGTAAGTGTTAGATCCTATCTAAAAGAAAATCAAAAGTGATGTGGGTGGGCAAAAGGTAATGGTATTCGAGATAAATGGTGATGGTAATTTACGATACCAAAGGAGGTTGTGTGTTCCTGACGTTGATGGGTTGCAACAAAGAATATTTTCTAAGGTGCATGAATCACTCTATGTTGTTCATCCCGGTTCCACGAAGATGTATCATGATCTCAAAGAGATATATTAGTGGAATGGTATGAAAATAGACGTGGCTGATTTATAACCAAGCATATAGTGTTTCAACAAGTTAAAGTTGAGCACATGAGACCTGGAGAGTTGTATCAAGAAATTAATTTTCCTAAATATATATGGGAGGTGATCAATATGGATTTCATTACCGGTCTTTCTCGGTCTTGGAACCAATTTGATTCAATTTGGGTCATCGTGGATAAGATGACAAAGTATGCTTACTTTTTGCCTATGAGGACTACCTTTTTTTAAGGAGGATTATGTGAAGTTGTGCCTTTAGAAGGTTGTGAAGTTGCATGAGGTACCTATTTCGATTATCTCTGATCATGGTATACAATTTTCATCTTATTTTTGGTGATATTTTCAGAAGAAATTGGGTACTAAGGTGAGTCTGAGTACTACTTTTCATCCTTAGATGGATGGGCAAGCAGAGAGGACTATTCAGACATTAGAGTATATGCTTCGAGCATGTACAATTGATTATGGTGGCAATTGGGTTGAGCATCTACCTTCGGTAGAGTTTGCTTATAAAAATAGCTATCATTCTAGTATTGAGATGGCTTATTTTGAGGTATTGTATGGTAGAAGGTGTAGATCTCCTATTAGATGGTTTAAGCTTAGTGAGGTGGACTTGTTTGGTCTGGATTTGGTTTATCAGGCTATGGAAAAGGTGAAGGTGATTTGGGATAGGCTTAAGGCTGCCCAAAGTTGCCAAAAGTCCTATGCGGATGTAAGGCATCGAGATTTAGAGTTTAAGGTTGGGGACAAGGTGTTCCAAAAGGTATCTTCCATGAAGGGAGTGATATGTTTTGATAAGAAGGGAAAGCTTAGTCCCTGGTTTATTAGTCCCTATGCAATTTGTTGGAGACTTGGTAATGTTGCTTATGAATTGGAGTTGCCTTCTAGTTTGAGCTCCATTCAACCAATATTTCATGTATCTATGTTGAGAAAGTGTCTTGGTTATCCTTCTTCGGTGGTTCTCTCAAAGGTCTTGGGTATCTCGAATTCATTATCTTATGAAGAGGTCTTGGTTGAGGTACTGGATCAGCAGGTGTGTTGGTTGTGTACCAAGGATATGGATTCGATTAAGGTTCTATGACAAAACCACTAGGTGGAAAAGGATACATGGGAAGCAAAGGAGGAAATAAAGTCCAAGTATTTGCATCTATTTTCTGCTCCTGGGATACTTGCGTAAGGTATGTGTTCTTGAACACATCTTTATTTTTTGAGTTTGTTAAAAGAAAGATTAATATCTTTCCATCTATGTTTTATAACTTAGTTAAAGATTGGATTGATATTGGATAATACAAATGAATCATGCTTGTGCTTACCCCACCTTATCCGTCATTCAGGGAAGAATGTTCCTAGTGGGGCAGACTAAAACACCCTAAGTTTCTAGCCCTTTGAAAATTTTCTTGATTTCTATTCTCTGGACAGAGTACGACTAGGGGAAACTACTCATACACTGGGATACGAGTGGTATGGTTAGTCGTATGCTGACCAGTGTAGGTTGGTGGATTGGATTTGGTTTTTGAAATGGGTACGACTTGGGTGGTATGAGTCATACCGGTGGATACGGGCTGTATGGTTACTTTATTTAATCTTATGCTTGGTAACGTAAGTTAAATTTGAGTACGAGTTGCTCATCATGAGCTGTAAGCTAGGTACGATTCGTACCATGGACTCGTATGGTGGTCAGTACTTAATTCTCTTGGGAATCTATTTTGCTAGGGGTACGGATCATGGGTACTAGTCGTATACTTAGATACGATATGGTTTAGGGTGATTCGTATCTTGGACATTTTTTGTTCCAAGTGAGATAGCCTTAGGTACGAGTGTTGGGTACCACTCGTATTGGAGGGTACAACTGGTATGGATAGTTGTACCCACCTGATGGGATTTTTGGAAGTTTAAGTGAGGGCAATCTGGATATTTTTTCACTTAACCTAATAAGTCCACACGACTTATATTTCTATTGGAAGGTTATTTTCCCTATTATTCTATTCATTAACACTTAGAGACTTCTTTTTAACACTCTACAATTCTCTCTAAAGCTTTTGGGTAAAGAAAGGCTAGGGTTTCATCTTAAGGATTAATTTGGTGCTTGTGTTGGTGATTTTTCTCCATCATCTTCTTGGTTTAAGGCATGTTCTCTTCCCTCATTATTAGTTCCAACTAAAGGCATGGTTTTATACAATGTTTTTGTGGTTTGATTTTTGTATGATTTTGAATTTTGAATATAAGTTGGGGGTTTTGGTTATAAATGATTGGTTATGCTTTTTCCAAGTTTTAATTATGCTTTTATATGCTTTAATGGTGGTTTTGGATAATTGGTTGCTTGGGAATGGTTATTTGGTAATTGGCTTTGGTTTTGGAAATACTATACCCCTAATATGATGATAAAATACCTATGAGAATGTTTTCACTACATTGTTGGATTTTAATGGAACTATTGCATGGTTTAAACTTGGTAATGGAACCCTAAATGGTTAAATGATTTGGAATGTTTAAATAGAATGGTTTTGTGGTTATGGTTATGGTTAATTGAACTCCTTGTGGGTTACATGGGACTCCCCCAAGAAAATTAATAATTAAACACTTATGGGGTACATGGTACTCCCCCAGGTAACTTAATAATGGAACATTTATGGGGTATATGGGACTCCCCAAAGTTAACTTGGTATATGGGTACATAGGAATCCCTTTACCTTCAAAGGGTTAGATAACTGCAATACTTACAAGTTACAGTCGGTATGATAATACCACTACTCATAGCCTTGGTAAATAATAAATTGAATAATGGATTGGTTGGTTGGAATGGTTTTAATTAGGCAATAATGGCGGGGTGTGAGAGCTAACCATGAAAGTGGGAGTTTAATGAACGAACACTAGAAACTGATGTTTGCCCACATAAGGGGTAGGGCATGGTGACCCTTTTATAAAACTATAAGGTACACGAGAATACTCTAAGTACATTTTACATATGTATAATGTAGGGTGGGGGTACTTGGGAATCCTTTTCTCTTATGGTATCTCCATTTTGTATGGCTACACTCATCAAGCCCCGTTCAGGGGGTTACACTGGACCCGTATAGCCCGTGGGTGGTTAAGGAAAGTTAATCTTAACATACCCAGTTTAATGGTTTTAAATGCATGCTAAACTCAGTTCCCTTTCCCAACATGGCTATCTATATATGTATGGTCTGTATGCATATGGTTGGTTTACTTGGTTTTACTAATTGACATTATTTTATCCTTATCCTGAGTTCTTGCTAGATTTCACCCGTTAACCCATCTATGGGTTGCTATATCCTCATGAGATGTACGAACCGACCATTCTACTTCTCCTGCTTAGCTATCGGACATTCGGGATTAGCTACTAGATTGAAGTGGCAAGTTTTCATCTTTCCGGAAGGCTCTATTTCATTGACATTATTTTATACTTTGGTTTATTTATGGATATTGGTTTTGGCTATGGTTAGGGGCATGTTTCAACCGGATTTTTGTGTTCTTTTGGTTAGAGGCTTTTGTGGAACTACTATGGATTGGTATGGGTGGGATCGGTATTGGTGTCATCCTTAGCATTGGTATTGGTATTGGGGATGACACTGTAGGACTAAATTTCTCACTGTTCTATCCTCTTTTATTTTAGGATTATATATAATTGTTATGGAACTCACATGGTTATGGTTTTGTTGGTTTAGATATTGGTCAGGTTCGGACAATTGGACTTTGTTGGGTTGATCTCGGTAATAGACCTATCCCAGAGTTTGTAAATTGGATAGTTACTCTATCTTGTTATATGCTAGAAATTTAGCCAACTAAGGGCAAGTGGAAGAAGTTGGGTTAGGTAACGAGGGTGGTCTCCGATCCCAGTTGGACTTGAGACGCCCATTATAACAAGGCACCAGGTTGGGTCATGTCAATAAGTAATGTTATGTAAGTTGAGAATTACAAGGTTTTACTTAGTAGATAGGATAGATTGTACAGTAGCCTAATCATAATGTACATGTGAGGATAAGTATCCGTATAGGGGAAGATAGAATTCCAAGTATAAGAGTAGAAGGGTCAATCACTAGTGTTTCAAATAGGGAACGTGGGAGAGCGGGAGAGAACTAAAGGCACGAATAGGGGTCGGAAGTAGGGGATCAGCATTGTCGCCTTATCAAGCACCTACAAACTAGTTGAGATTATACCAATATAGACATAAAGATATTTGTATATATAAGATACAACTAATAAATGAGTCTCAAGCTGATAAATAAAGATTAGAAATATTAAAAGTGATTTGGTACCATGCAGATAGTACAGATGAAGAAGTAAGGGTTATTTCCTCTATGCTTATATGTCAAAGAATATAGTTATCGCTTTTGGGTACTACTTGTGATTTTAATGGCATTGCATATTCATATATGTTGATGATACCGATGGTGATACTGATGATGGTGAATTGATGATACTATGTATGATGATGAGATCATGATGTTCATAATGTTTATAATGTTAATGTTGAAGTTGATGATGGTGAGTTGATGAAATCATAATGTTCATGATGATAATGATATTGATATTGATGATAAGTTGAGTAGGGAAGAGAAGTTGACTATATTGCATTCATACATTCATCATCTGCATTTGAATGTACTTTTGTATTTATATGTATGGGTAGTTCCTTGAGTGGATCAAGTTATGTTGATGATATATCATGTTCTCTTGTGTGGATCGACTTTGTGTTGACATTGCATGTTCCACCTGATAAACACAATTAGATTTGCTATGGCAGTCAAATAATGAGCAAAATAGGCTAAAACTACTGGTCCAAGGTAATGATATAGTGAAATTGCTAAAACTTTCGATACTTAGTCCAAAAATAGGGTTGCATACAATTGAAACTAACCTTGTAATATGGAATGTTTATAAAGTACAATGATGTACGAAAACGTTAAATGATAGGTAGGTCACAAAGATGCTAAGGGTGATAGATTGATGAGAGTTTAAGTAAAAGTATTAAGAGTTAGTAACTAGAACATTACTTGAAGCTATGATTTCTTCTAATATATTGTTATTATTATTTGTCTATAATCCTGATAAGTTGATGATGCTTACTAGTATGTGTGATTATACTAATACTAAACTTACTATATCTCCTTATAGATTATAGCCATGATGCAGGTCAGTTAGATTTTCTATAGAATCTATGGTGATTATTTTGTAGAAGCTCTCTTCCTCTCACTATTACGTGTATTCTGGGTCTTGAGGTTTTTTGTTCCTTGTATAGTGCTCTTGTAACGGTATAGGCTAGATTTTGGGGATTTACTTTTGGTTATTTTCTGCATTGTATTTAATTATCAATTATAATAAACTAAAATTATTTATGAGTCAATTAAACCTCATTATTTGAAATAAGAACTATTTTGACTTCCCCATTAAATGAATAGTCGGGTGGTAAGGTTCTCCTATTTAGGGTAGACTTGGGCAGGTCCTCTCACGATACATGATTCAAATTGTTAAAAATAGTGGCTCAACCCATACATGCTCAGAATAGTTCAATAATACAATATCGATAAAGTATAATGATATCAACACCACATATAAGGAAGTCCAAAATGACGTAATCATATATATATAAAAGAGATGAAATATAGTGGAATCTCCATTACATGGTATGTAATGCAATGCTCAAAGGCCACCTCATATACACCCTCCGAGCCTATGCCTCCAATAAAGGACCCATGAGGGGTTCACAACAAGTATACTAATCAGAAAATCATCAATCTAGATAAATGTAAATATGCATGATCATGGCAAACACAAATATTTATCACAATTATATCAACAATGTAAAAACTTCAATGTCAATTATTCAGTAATCGTGTTATAAGTCAAGATATGACAGAAATCCACACAAACCCTTACAAAGGCATTAAAATAGCTAAATAAAAAATCAAATATGATACAAATAAGGTTAATCTAGGTCCCCACACGAGCATCACACATATAATAATCTCTTTAAACACTAATAATACTCAAGCAAGACCGATACCAGCCTTTATATGGGAAACACAATAATAATAGTCTACCATCGTAGTCAAACAAAAATACTATTATCCCCCACATGGAAAACATAATAATAATAATTGACTATAAAAGTGTCATCAAAATGATACTTCACTACTCATAACATATTTTACATGAAAAATTAACTACCCATACGGTCTGAAGGAAGTTAAGCCATAAACTACCTCAAAAGCTAAAAACTCAAGCATGAAACCTTCAATAAGGAGTCTTTCCTTCTTGTGCAGCATTGGACCCAACCTATCAAAAATGTAGTCTACACGTAAATAGGAGTCAGTTGATACCCATATTATAACACTTTTTCTTTGGATCCAAAAAATACTTCTAAAAAAACCCAAAATAAAAGGGTAAAACTAAAATTTTAAAAAAAATAATCAAGTTATCTACTTTATGGATTTTAAATCTAAAACTCCATCAAAAAATAAGTTGAAATCGAGCTTGAAATCTAAGAAAACCCTATTTTTTCACTTTGCTGGGTAAAATCCAAAATTTTAAATTTAAAACCTACATTTTGAAGATGCTTAACTAATAAAATCAATGGGTAATAGTATAAATTAGGTTTATAATCTTACCCCAATCAAGTTCTAAGAAAAAGTCTCCTGAAATCGATAAAAATTGAGGTCCCAAGACCAAAATGGTGAAATAGAATTAAAAAAGGAATTCCACTAATTTGCTTAGCGATTTTGCTTAAGATGACATTTGGAAACTTAAGCGATAATTTCTTAATCAACAAAACCTTCACTTAAGTGTAAGTTACATGTCATACAAACTATCGCTTATATTGATATAGTTCCACAAAAATCAACATTGCTAAAGTAGGGGTGGGAACAGTTTAAGAGGCATCATCCTAGTTGATTCGGCTTGCAAAAATCAACCCAAAGTCCTCTTAAATAGCAATGATAATGTGACTAATGGTCTGTTTTAGTGGATGCACCAGAACAATTGAGCAAAAAGTAAAACATGGTTAGAAATCTTTTTAAAGAAGTCCTCGAGATTCGTTTGAAACCCAACAGAAATAAGCCAATTATGATACCAGACTAATTTTGAAATTTCAAACTCAACAAAACCATCAAACATTTCAAAAGAGGTTGCTCAACAAGTTGTCCCCCCCCCCCCCCTTCCCCCTCTAAGAACCCCTTTAATCCAAAATAATTAGTTTCTCGTCCAAACACTCAAAACTTAAAATAAAGTTTCTTAAACCATACCAATGTCACTACTAATACAAAATAGATGTTCCAAATTTAATGGAATTAGAGAAAAAATCTCATCTAACACTCGAATAACAACATGTTAACCTAAGTCAACTTTATCACTACATAGTCTACTCAAAACCACAAATCCACATAAGTCACTCCCAAATGCCTCAAAAATTATGTTAACTATTCCCACAACTCATATAAAGAGATCTAGTGCTCCATTTTAAAAAATGTCAACATGAGTTAATGTATAAAAAACTACAAGAAAGTTCAAAATAGTCAGAATATCAAAAAAGTAAAAATTCACCACTAGGATTATTACATTCAACATTCTGCTCGAAAGAGTCACTATATTACCTGTACAAAAGCATACACTTATATGTGCATTTGGATGCAACTTACCAATACCCCCTCCCCCAAATCCCCGACCACCAAAGTTCTTTAATGATGTTGGAATTAAATTTAAAGTTAGGATTTCTCAAAAATATTTTAATTATAAGACCAAGCTTTTGAAATAATATTCTGAACTCCATTATGCTTTATTCAACATTTATCAAAATAAACTTATTTTTTATTTTCAATCGGATCATATCAAATTATAATATTAGGATAGAATGATCGGATGCCTAAGTTTTAATATGGTGTACATTCATATTCTCAAATTTAATCTTCCAATTAGCAGAAACTAAGGCTCGATCAATTCTTTTTTAGATTATACCCTCAATTCATAGCTGCAACAACTATTGGGGTATCAAGTTGTTGAATCATACTATGCAAGTTTAGAAAAGGGTGGTAGTGTTGAGGTTGAGGAGGTTGTGACTATTTTTTAGAATCAATTTGGTATCATTCCAGATTGCTCAATTACTGAGGTCATTCATCCATGAGAAGATTAGTGGAGCAATTTAGTTAGAGGGAGAAAAAATTGTACATAGTGTTTATTGATCTTGAGAAGGCTTATGACAAGGTCTCTAGGGAGATTTTTAGTGGTCCTTGGAGGCTAGTGGGGTGTCTGTGATGTATACTAGTCGATTCAAAACATGTAAGATGTCATAAGGACTCATGTAAGGACAGTAGGAAGAGATTCAAAGCACTTTCCTATTTTGATAGGGTTGCATTAGGGATCGACTCTTATCCTATTTTTTTGACTTGGTGACATATGTTTTGATGTGATGTATTCAAGGGGAGATGCCTTGGTGTATGTTATTTGTTGATGATGTTGTATTGATTGATGAGACTCGGGGAGAATTTAATAATAAGTTAGAGGTTTGGAGATAGACCCTTGAGTCTAAAGGATTTAGGTTGAGCAAGACCAAGATGGAATACTTGGAATGTAAATTTCTTGATTTGTTGCACGATGATGATGTGGTAGTGAATTTGTATTCTCAAGTCATTCAAAATATGGAGAATTTTAAGTATCTTGGGTCTATGATTCAGGAGAATAGTGAGATTGACGAAGATGACACTCGCCATTTAGGGAAGGATGGTTGAAATAGAGGCTTGCTTTAGGAGTCTTGTGTGATAATAAGGTTCCTCCTAAACTTAAAGGCAAGTTATATAGAGTGGTAGTTCAATCGGCTATATTGTATGGAAAAGAGTGTTAGCCAGTTAAGAACTCCAACATCCAAAAGTTAAAGGTGGCAAAGATAAGGATATTGAGATGGATGTGTGGACTTATCATGAGGGATAGGACTAGAAATGACATTATTCAGGAGAATGTAGGAGTGGCTTTGGTAGAGGACAAGATGTGAAAAATGAGGTTGTAATAGTTCGAGCATATAGTAAGGGGGCACAAATGCTCCACTATGAAGGTGTAAGAGGCTGGCTTTGGATGGTTTTAGGTGGGGTAAAGGTAGGCTAAAGAAATATTGAAGTGAGGTGATTAGGCATGACATGGAATAGTTAAAGCTTAAGGAGGACATAACCCTTAATAGAAAGGTGTGGAGTACGCAGATTAGGGTAGAGGGTTATTAGGTAGGAGTACGTCCATAATAGTAGGGAATAGTCCTTTGTTTGTATATGTGTCTGTAGTTTCTTGTAGTCTCTTGTTTGTGATGCTTTGATAGTTTATAGTATTACCTTATGAGTGTTTTGCTTATTTAATTCTCTAGAGGTGTGATATCCCTTTTTTGTTTTTTACTTTTATATTTTTTGTTTGTTATATTGTTATCTATTCTGGGGGTTTATCGAAAATAGCCTCTCTACTTAATCTATGGCAATGGTATCTCTACTTCATCTAAGGCAATGGTATGGACTGCATGCACTTTAACACCCCCCTCCCCACCCCCCACACCCCGACCTCACTTTATGAGAATACACTAGGTAGGTTGTTGTTGTTATACCATCGTTTTACCTATAACACCACCATGTCCAATGTTTTTCTTTAAAACCTTAGTTCTAAATAAAGTCCTTAAGATATATAAAGGTCCAGCTATCTCTACTCTTTTCCTCTTTATTTATCTGAACCATCAATAGTATCATTAAAGTTGCCCGCTCTAACCCATAAAGGACCCTAATTTATGGATTTTTGAAACTAATTTGTGCATTTAGTATCGACTTGTCTGTTTATATGTACTTAGACTCACAAACATAAACTAATATTTGCAATTAGCTAACACATCTTGTATCAAAGTTGCAATATAAAAAGAATAAGAATGTAATTCACATGCTTGGATATTATTATTCCAAAATAAATCTAAACCTCTTCATTATCCCACCAACTCCACATTTATAGCATGCACCATATTTAATTGTCTTTGAACCCTTTTAATAGTTCTTTCTCAATTTATTGTTTCACTTAAGAAAATCATGTTTGGAGAGTGGATAGAGATGCATATTCTCCTAAAAAAGAAATTGTCAAGGATCCCCTCAAGCTTAGACAATTTGACACCATAGCCCTCATTGTAGAGAGGAAGCCAGTTAGGGCAGGCCTTATGCTCCACCATGATTTTATTCTTTTTATTTCTATATCAATAATAAAATAATCAACACTCTTTCATTTATCTCTAGTATTTTGTATGACTTCATCTATAACAACAAAGTGACTGATATTTTAATTCAAAGTCTTTATTTTATATCCTTATGTAAACTATAAGAAGCACAAACTAGTCTAGCTATTTATTTCTAGTGTATATTTTTTCCCCTCATTATGTTTATCATTCATAGGTTGAAAGGGATTATTATTTTCATACAAAAGTTCAACTCCTAACGACTTAGATGTGCCTTTAGAATAAGGCACTGTGCCTAAACTGTCCATTTCAACAAATGATACAAACTCTCCTGTATAGCTCTCTGTTTCTTTCATTTTTTTTATGCTTACTAGTTAGAATCCTTATAGCGATATTGTAAGATTGAAGAGTAAAACAAGAAAAGCTCAAGTGAAGTTGCACGGGACTAGGAAAAAGGAATCAACAATAGAGACTTGGATCCACAAACCTTCACTTAATAGCTTGAGTCGTAGATACAGAAAAGCCAACATAAAATCAAGAATAAGGGTTAGATTGTAAAACTCATGAGACTCGGATGCTTAATTAATGATAGTTATCTAATAGGAGAAAATCATTCATTTAGGTGAACTTAACTTATCAATGATGCATTCTAAGCACTGGAATAGACACCAGTTTTGAGAATCTACAAAGTTATGAAATCATAGGGAACATAGTCCTATTGTCTCTTCATTATTAATCTCAACTCAATTCAATTCAACAATTGTTACTTGGTTACATACTATCTTCAAAGATTACTTTCAAAAATCCTTATATGTCAAAAATAACTGTTAATAGATTAAATAACTGCACCGACTGAGCTTTTAGTGATACTTCCTATAGATCGACCCCAACCTTGGTTGGGTTCTATCATTGATTCAACGACCGCATTATACTCTATATCAAGGTATAATTTTGGTGACATCAAATATTTGTGTTGCTCTCGAGGAAAATGACTTAGTATTAGATCAATTGTATTTACTAAAATATTAGTCTTTATTTCTTAATTTACTTTTTTATTATTTTTTGGGTAAACACTGGTGAATGCCAACATAAGGAGTTAAGTCAATACCCTAATACCATTTGATATTGAAATTGAAAGAACATTAAGAAATTTAAGGAGAATGGATAATCAAGGCACTCTTGAGGCTCTGGACAAAGCTATAGCCCAGATACTAGTTGAAGAATAACAAATACAAGAAGCAGTAGCCCAATAGGTTACTGCTAATGAGTAAGCTCAGTAAGAAGAAGAAGCCCTTTTGGTTGCAGATGAGGAACAAGCTGGGCATAGAAGGAATTGGGGATATGAGCATCCTCAGTGTTGTGTCCCATAGTTTCGTGTTAAATACAATGGCACTGACTTGGATGATGAAAAAACAATCAATGCTATTATTCCAACCCTACTGCCAGCTAGTATAAAGTTTGTCATCAACATTATGATACAATTGTAAAATTTGAAAGGAGTATTTACTGGTCACACAACTATTAATGAAAATAATAATATGTTAGAGTGCATACCCTACTAATTTTAGTGTTTTACTCCAATAGTTTCCTATCAGTGAAACAAGTCAACTAACGTGGTTCACGGAAGTAAAAATGAAGATAATTATTTTTACATTGAAAACACCCGGCTCAAGAAAGGTGTAAAAAACTATGACCTGTACCTCTAAAGGATTTAACCCCAACTTCACTAATACTCTTGAGCCTCAACAATCAAAAAATTATAAGACTTCTTGTAAACTAGGAATTAAAGTTTCTAACTCCTATTTCTATAATAACACAAATCTTCCCAAGATAAGTGTACCCAAGTCTTCGAATTCCCTAACTTAAAGACACAGCTCCTAACTCAGTTTATAATTCATTGAGACTAGAACAAAGACTCATTACAACTCAAAAGACCAACCTACTACAAAGTCTATGACTTGCTATGTAAAGGACCAGGTTCTTCTTCAAGTTTGATGAACTGATTTGCTGATTGATACTTTTCTTTGTCAGTGCTTTTTTTCAAACAATTGAATGTCATTTGTTGTATTTAATATAACTCCTGATTGAGTCCTTTATATAATGTATTCTTCTATCTTCATTAGGACTCTACTAGGTAGTTTCGCTCTTTGTTGCAGCCGTCTGTCACCTTGAACGAATAGGACTCTTCTAATCTATCCCCTAGTTTGGCTGGACCTCCTTGATTTACTCAATCTCTAAGTGTTAGATTTATCTTCTACTTTTTATCCTCTTTGCTGCTTGTGATAAGTGTTGAGAGCATATCTGAATCTCTTTGCTTATCCACTTCTGACTTTATGCATGTTTATCTTATCAGTAGTCTTGCCTGCGACTATTCTTTCTACACTTGTGTGAACCAGCATACACAACATATTTCATTCATATGTCCATATTCAAAACTTTAGTATCCTAGCATAATATAATAAACTTTGGAAGGATTTGAAAATCCTACTAGATACTTTTCATGAGCCAAGATGCTATCAGACTATGCCTATTTTTTTTGGTTTCGGCTGGTAAAGCTACTTTATGGCTAGAAGAGTTACAAAGTGGATCAATCACTACATGGCAAGAGTTGAAGATAACTTTTTTAGAATGGTTTGTCCTACCATCTCAAATATTGAAGCTAAAAGATGAGATATATATCTTTAGGAAACTATATCTGGTAACATTATATGAGATATGATTTTGATTCAAGAAAAAGCTACAGCAAACCCCAAATCACAAAATACCAAACATGGTTTGCTTGAAATCTTCTACAAGTCTTTGAATGCTAAAAATAAGATTGCTCCTGACATTCTAATAGGAGGTGCATTCATGAGTCTAACTTGGGAGTTGGCTTCAGCAATAGTAAATAGAATTACCAAAACAAAAAGGGGTTGGCATAGATGGGAATCTAATGTTACCCTTATCAATTATGAAAAAGAAGCATCAGCAGAGAAATAATGGATAGATGAGGGGCTTGCTTAAGAAATATTTCAAATAATAACCAAACTGAGTTTGATTGCAAAATAATTCACAAATATGGATGCAGAAAAGGTCCATGCAGTAAGTTTCTGATGAGGAGGTTAAGTACTTAGAATATTTAGTAGTGGGTTTTGAGTCCAAATGCCAAGGGTCTAGTAAAGACATTTGGTACCAAGCTCAAAGGAATAAATATCGAAACTATTACAACTAATCATGGTATAAAGATAGAAGTAGAGGCAGAGATAGTGATTGGAAGAAGAGAGACAGATACAAAAATGATAAAGGAGGCTTGTACTTTTCTCCTGGTAGTTATGAAATTGGGTTGAGTAATGCTAGGTTATAGGACACATTTTTCAAAGTGTTGAAAAAGATAGAGAATACGGATGACAGACTTAAGGAGATTCAAGTAGATATTTTTGGGATGAGTCAAAAGGTAAAGAAATGCTACCACTATTAAGTAACTAGAGTAGCAGTCCAGCCAGATTTTTGTAGCTTTAAACCAACATCAAAAAGGTGTACTACCGAGCAACACTATCTAGAATTTAAAGAATAACAATCATTGCATAGTTATGACTACTAGCAGTGAAAACATAACCGTTGACCCTCCTATGCCATTAGTTATTAATTATGAGACCAATCTCTAGATGATTGATGTTGAAAAGATAGCTGAATTTGAAGGGTAGGTTGTTGATAAAAAATTATCTAAAAGTTATCTTTAGTCACTGAAAAAGTGAATAACCTAGAAAGGGGAAGGAGAAGAAGGTCCCGTATATTGTGACTCCTATTGCACGACCTCCTCTACTTTTTCCATGGACATTAAAGAATAGAGCCAAAGAAGGAAAGTGCCACAAGTTTTTTTTGATACTGAAGCAATTATCTGTGAACATTCCTTTAGTAGAGGAACTTGACCAAATGTCTAGATATGCTAATTTTATAAAGTATCTAGTGACAACAAAGAGGACCATGAGTTTTGAGCTTGTTGATAATATGCACCATTATATTGAAATAATTTCCCAATCTCTTATGCAAAAAGTAAGGATCTTGGGGCATTCACTATTCCATGTACCATTGGGGCCTTTAATTTTGCAAAGGATTTGTGTGACATGGATGCTAGCATTTATCTGATACTGCTAGCTATATTTAGACGGTTTAGGTTGGGAGCATCCTACCCAATTTTGATGAGACATCTCATGGCAGATCGTAATTTAAAGAATCTTGTGTGTATCTTGTATGATGTTTTGCTGAAGGTTGAGTCATTTTATCATTCCAATGGATTTTATCATCCTCAATTGTGAAGTTGATTTTGAGGTTCCCATTATCTTTAAAAAAATATTCT
Source organism: Capsicum annuum (assembly GCF_002878395.1). Lineage (NCBI taxonomy): Eukaryota > Viridiplantae > Streptophyta > Magnoliopsida > Solanales > Solanaceae > Capsicum > Capsicum annuum. The sequence continues at coordinate 173,922,023 of NC_061114.1, read as the reverse complement.
TTGCGACTAGTTGATATGGAAACTGGTTAGCTGAAGTTTTGGTTGAATAATATAGAGGTGATTTTCAATATTTGTCAATCTATTAAGTAGTCAAATGATATGCATATGGTATAAGTTATTAATATAGTTTATGAGAAGTCCTTGATAATTCCTATTGAGTATAAGCTTGGTGTTGAGGTACTAGAAACAGTGATCATGAACTTTGATGGTGATGATATTAATTGGTATGATAAGTTGGTAAGTGCACTTGCTGGTATAAGTACCTACTCTTATTATCTAAGAAAGTTAGACTTGGATTTATAAGGAAACTCCATTGGCCAAGCCTTTTATTGAGGAGACTCCTACTTAAAGCTCTAAACTCTCTCATCCCACCTTCGCTATACATTCTTGGGAGACAACAACAATTTTTCTATTTTTATAGCAACAGATTTAGTCAAGTGGCACATTAAGGCTCTAGTATAGGATTTGTAGAAGTTTAAGAGGGACATTGGATGGTCTATTGTTGACCTTATTAGTATTTTATCAAAATCTGCACTAATTAAATCCAGTGCAAGCCATATTGTATCCCTAGTATTGAGCATCAACATAGGTTGAATTAGTCAAGAAAGAAATCATTAAGTGGTTGGATGTATGTGTGGTTTGCCTAATTACAGATAATAAATTGGTGAGCCCAGATAAATGTATGCCAAAGAATAATGGAATCATTTTGGTTCTAAATACAATGAATGGGCTTATTTCATTAATACCAGTGACCAATTGGAGAGTATGCATGGCGTATAGAAATTTGAATTCATGGACTGAAAAAGATCATTTTCCAACGTCATTTATAAACCATATGTTAGATCATCTTATTGGTAGAGTATGGTATTTTTTCTCGAATATTGCTCTGGATATAATCAGATTTTGACTGCGCCCAAAGAAGAGAAGAAGACTATTTTTACTTGTCCACGCATGTTTGTTTTTAAAAGGATATGTTTTGGATTATGTAATGCGCTAGCAAACTTTCAGCTTTACATAACATCTATCTTCTTAGACATAGTGAAGGACACTATCGAGGTATTCACGGATGCTTTTTGTGTTTGGTGACTCTTTTGAAGATTGATTAGCCCATATAACAAGTGTTTTGAGAATTACAAAAATAGAAACTTGTGCTTAATTAGGAAAAGTATCACTTTATGGTAAAAGATGGGATAGTGCTCATCTATAATAGTTTGAAAAAGGGATTGAGGTTGATAAGGAAAACATTGAGTTTATTGAAAAATTATCTCCATCAGTTTCTATGAAGGGTATTCGAAGCTTTTTTAGGCATACAGGATTATATCATAGATTCATCAAGGATTTCTTTAAGATTGTACATCCTTTGTGCAAGTTGTTAGATCAGAAGGTTAAGTTTGTGTATGATGATGTATGTATAAAGGCATTTGAGTGCCTTAAGAAGAAATTAGAATTGACCCCTTCATTTTGCCACCTAATTGGTCTATGCCATTTGAGATTATTTGTGATGTTAGTGGAGTGATTCTAGTACCAGTCCTAGGACGGTGGTATGAAAAGATACTTTATCTTACCTATTATTCTAACTAGGCAGTTAAGCCAACTTAGAAAAATTACATTGTTAGGACCACGAGTTTCTTGATGTTGTCTTTACTTTTGAGAAGTTTCAAACCTACTTGTTTGGCACAAATGTAATTGTGCATAATAACCTCACAGATCTTAAACAACTGATGGCGAAAAAAAATGCAAAGCCTAGGTTGATTTAATGGGTAATTTTGTTGTAAGAACTTCACTTTGAGGTTAGAGACTGAAAGAGGACCAAAAATCAAGTGGCTAACCATTTGTCACAACTTGAGGAAGAGGGAATGCTGAAGTTGAAATATGAGCTTGATAATGATAATACAATTCTAGACAAACAAGTCTTGGTTGCATCACAAGACTTGATTCCGTGATTTGGTGAATTTTGTCAATTATTTGGTAAGTGAGGTGGTGTTTATGGACTTATCCTTTTAGCAACAAAAGAAGTTTATATTTGATATGAGGAAATTTTTGTAGGATGAGTCATACCTATTTTAGATTTATGTGTATGGATGATTCATAGATATGTCCCAAAAGTTAACATGATGAGTGTTCTAGGGGCATGTTAATCTTCCCAATTAGGGGTCAACGTAGTCGTTAAAATGCTAATGACTATGCAAAGTCTTATGACAAATTCCAAAGACAAAGGAACATCTCGCGTAAGCATGATCTACCATTGACCCTAATTCTAGAAATTGAGTCATTTCATGTGTACATATTGATTTCATGAACCCATTTGTGAGCTCATATTATATATAGTAAATATTGGTTGTTGTTGACTATGTGTCGAGTGGGTAGAGGCAATTGTGATTCCAAATAATAAGGGAAAAAGTGTTACATCTTTTATGAGAAGATTGAGAAGAGAGAGTTCACTACTGATGATATGGTCCTACTGTTCGATTTTAGGCTTAACTTGTTTCCTAGTTAGTTGATGTCAAGATGAATGGGAAATAGAGTGGTGAATTTTTTACCTTATGGTGCCATTAATATTGAGAACAAAGATGGAAAGAGATTTAAAATTAATGTCCAAAAGGCGATATAATACCTCAGAACTATTGAAAAGGTCAAGGTGGTGTATAAGGTATATCTTGATGAATTATGAGCAATCAAGATACCATAAGTCGTGTTGTGTGTTTAATTAGGCTGCACGTGGGAGGCAACCCATGGGTTCATTTGGTAAAGTTTGAGTAGCCAAATTAGCCACGTAGTTCTGCGATGTTAAATCAAGCACTACTTATCAGGAAACTCAAGGATTTTTCTTTTGTTTTTCATTGATTTTTTGTTTGCATGAATAATACCTAAAAAGGGGCTTTGTCTAATATTTGACGAATATCATAGTGTAGAACTAATGGTTGCTGAAGACTTAAAGTGTTTTGGTGGTTGTTGGACTGAAGTTGAAAACCAGAAGAAAAAACTAGTGCATAGACCTCACGTCTCATGACAAATTGTTACCAGTGAGAATGACTCGTGAGGTTATCTGTCACTATTTGGAGTTTAAAAGTTGGACTTGAAAGATTGTAGAAACTCCCCCGCATGGCTCTCAGAACTAGTCAATGATTTGAAGAGTATCAATGATTGGTCGTCAGGACTAGAGAAGGTAAATATATTATACCTTCACCCCACGCGTATCAAGAAAACTCAAAAGAAGTCGTTACTTCTCATGATAGGTGATCATGTCTCTCATAGTGTAATTAATTGAGAAACCAAATAAGTTACAATGACCGATGACTACCCCCTAGTCATCACACGGTGCTTATGACCCCGAAGGACCACAAGTTAACCCATGAATGATATCTGCTGTGAGCACTAAATAATAATACTTTAATTAATGCAAAAAATAGGCTGAAATGCCATAAGGTTCAAAACATCTAAAATACTGATAAAATATAACATCTGTAAAACTGAATACTGTCTAAAAATAAAGTCTGGAAAGCCTCTAACTGAATCTATCTAAAAGTGGAGTTGATAGGACAATCCCCCAACTAACTCCATCTACTGAAAATATAAAATAATAGAATATCCTCAAATGATGAGGACTCACTGCTAAATCTACTGTTGCTGGCTGAATCTGAATATATGTATGGTCAGGAACTTAAGCGTCTGAACCTATGATGTGAAACATCATAGCGTAGAGAAGTATGCGTCAGTACGTGGGAATGTAGTAGTATGCTAAATGAGGTAAGGCTGAATGCAAGGGTTCATATGCATGAATAATAACTGACTAAATGATATAGAATAACTGAACATGAGAGTACATAGATAATCTAAACTACAGCAAATACTGAGTATGCAACACTATTCGTTTATATACATGATGTAACTGAGCTTTTCTGGAGCTAAGTACTGAATTCTAATAACCAAGTAACTGATATCTGAGTTACTTATAGCTAAATTACTGGTTCTGAATTAATAGTGTATAACAAACTTGATTTTGTAGAACTAAACTGAGTTCCCTACTTAAGATTGAAACTGAAACTAAAACTGTTAGAGGTATTCATCTAACCGATATGCCCCTCTCTAAACTGATTGGGGTCCAAACTATAACCCCAGCTGGAAGGGTTCAAATACCGTACCATGGGTACTAACACTAGAAAACCAAAATTCCAAGCCTAACTGATGGGTGACACCTGGGTGGAGCCAAGCATAATCTGACGGGTGACCCCTGGAAGGTAGTCAAGCCTAATTTGATGGGTGACTCCTCATCCTGCATTGGCTATGCAGTTTTGAAGTATCGGGACTACTGCTAATATCTCTGCCTAGCTGATGAGGAAGCTATCATCTCTGCACTCGCTCGGTGCTAAATCTTACTCCCAACTGAATAGACACTAAACTGTTATACTGAACTGGACTGAATTCATTGAGTTTCCTGAGTGCAATAACTGACTGAGTTCTACTGAGTTCTGTATCTAACTGAGAGTGCTATTGATCCTGACAAAACTGACACTATTCTTTAACTGAAACTGGCTCTAAATAAACAGCTAAATTATTGGGTATTAAAAGCATAACAATGTATACATGTTCATATACATCTATAGAGACATTTTATCAAACACTTGTAAGCCATAAGTTTGTTCATATACTAACATGTCATGATTTCATCACTTTATTCACATGGACATTCTATCAAAGAATTAGGGAGCACAAATTCATGCACATAATCGTGGATAACATATAAACATAGCAACTACAATGCCCAACTTTCAATTCCATGGGTTTAGTATGCAATTCATATAATTCCCCATAAAATACTAATCTAATTTCATGAATCATATAATAATCATGGATTAAAATCCAATTAACATCATAGACACATTAATCACTTTGTAAATTCAAGGGCTTATCAAGATAATCACATATTCATCACACATCCTATTCAATTTCATGAAATTTTTACTTTAATCATGGATTGAAACCCAACTACTATTATGAACAAGAATTCAATCTAATTCAAACAAGGAAATCATAAATCTGAGATCTTGTATATTTAAAAAGGGATTCTTGGACTCTATGGGTGAAAGAAACCTATAGATGAACACCTATCATACCTTAATTTGTGAGATTCTTGAAGTTCTTGAAGGATTTGTTAGGCTTGACCTTGATTTCTTGAACTAGGGTCTCTACCTCTTGAGAGAGAATGATTATGTTCTTGAGAGAAAGTGAGGAAAAATGGATAATAGGGTATTTAGGGCATAAGTTCATGTTTAAAGGCTGATCTGGGTCATGGAAAAAGACCCTATTGCCCTTAAAAAGTTTTTAATTTTCATCACTGAAAATCTATGTTGGGCACCTGGTGCAATGAAGTGCTATCGTGCCGTGTCACTGGAAACTGATGATAGGGAACTGGGCTGATGGAGCGACACGGCGCCATCACGGTACCTCACTGGTTGTGAATTTTTCCTTTGGAGCGACGCGCCATGATCACGGAGTTACACTGGAAAGTGATAAGTGGGAAAATTTCTAGTGGCGCGATGAGGTGGTATCGCGTTGTCTCACTGAAAAATGACAAATTCCATTTGGACTACTTTCGCGATGCACGAGAGTACTAGGTAGTACACTATTTTACTAAAATGGCTCTAACTCTTCACCCAGTTTGGTATCGATGAAAATCTTATTCAATTTACCACAAAAATAAAAGTCAAAATCTTTAAAATTACATATGTATAAAAGTGTATTCATCTTTAAATCAAGTCTTTGATATTTTTGTTTAAGCTAGGTAAAAGTACGGGGTGTTACAATATCTCCTCCTTAGAAACTTTCATCCTCTAATGAGACTGATTAAGCTAAGGACTACTGATAGACTGAGTTTATATGCTGGACATGCATATCTGATGCATGGAATTCATGACTGAACAGATTAATGAATTCATGACTGAATATGCAACGATAACTGATACTAAAATTATAGTTGTAACAGAATATGGAACTAATTAGATCTAAGGAAGACTATTACCTTAAGATACGAACACTGATAATCCTAAGATCATTTACTAAACATGTATGAACAGGAACATGAGAACATAAATGAGTGTGAAATGTGATACACGAACCGAATATCGTGAACTGAACTGAGCCCTTCAGTACATAGCTTACAGCTGAGATTAGAACTAGAGGGTCAACTGTGAGGACCCATTACTCCAACTGGATTTGTTACATGAAGAAAAATAAAAGGTTTAGATCAAGATAGATCAGGGGTTATAGTGCATCCCCCCTTGGGACACTATGTCCCTCAAAGAATATTGATTTGACTAAGATACTGAGGAAAAACTGAGATGATGCACGGGGCACCTACGAACTAAATTGTAACTGAATATCTGGGATCTAAAATTGAGACATGATATGTGAACTGGGTTAAAATCATTGCTACTAGGATGCTCTATCTTGGAATGGTCATATTCATAAAACTTTGGATAGTACAACTAGATGGAAAGATGGGAAACCATATGAACTTGTCCGCCTGACTGCTAACTGAATTACTGACTTTATGGACTAACTCATACTGAAAACTTATACTCGATTGGAGTATTTCTTGACACTCTTTCTATAGAGTTCTAGTAACTTTAGGGAGTAAGGAATCTGGGCATGGTCTGAATAAGACAACTGAATCACAACATGGCTCCAATTTCGTAACATAGAGTAAGGTCTACAAAACACCTTCTAAGATAGAGTTGCTAAGCCTTGTGCACTGCAGCTACAAATTTTCAACCTTAGACACATTTTTTTGAATACTTTCTAAACTATACTCTCCACCTTAGCATAGTACATCACGTGAAACTATATAAAATATTTACACGGGCGCTGAGCACGAATGCATAAACATACTAGCTTATCTGATAACTAAATGACTGATAGCTGAATATTGGTCATGTAAGATTGAATTATTCTTAACCTGAATAACTGGATGGAACTGTAGAGTATTATGCATATGAGGTAAGGACTGACTGAGGAACATGACGCAACTGAACATAAATTCATGGAAATGGTATTATCTGGGAATGTAAGACTAAATGCATGACATAATTCTACAATACAGAGATACTGATAATTGAAAAACTGATAATTGTATGATTTGGTCAAGAAAACCTAAAACTGATGGAGTTTTTGATAGCTCCCGTGATGGGGACTAGCATTAATTGAGGATCTGAATGTACACTCGCATTCTGTATTTTCTCAACTTCTTATCTCAGGAAGAATTCTGATTTTTTCCTCGAATAACTAAATACAACCTCTTTCTAGCTATTCACTAGCACACTAACATGATTTTTGAGCCTATCTTCATAACTACAGCTTCAGGTAAAACATGCATGCACCAATCTTTCCTTAATCATGAAACATCTACCCTATTCTCTCCCTTCTAAGGAATTTCTCATACTACATCATTTCATAAGGAGAGTTCACTGAAGGCCTAAAACATAGGGGCCTGAAGCATGAATTGATACTATACCTGAACTTGATACTTAACTGAAGCCTGAGGAATAGAATACCTACATAATGGATTTACCAAGAGGTCCAAACTTAAAAGATACATGACATAGTCTGAATTTAAAGATCATTAGAAGCGTAGCATGAGTCATGGGAACTGAGTATACTGTAAGGTATGAGCACCTGAGTCATGAGTTGCGTGACCTAGGTTGGAGTTTCTGTATTCATGGAACATGATTCATAATACTGAGGAAACTGCAACTCCTTATACTAAAAATTGTAAACGTATATGATTTTTAATAATGTGCATGAATAGGAACTATGATCATAGAGCGACGTGTAAGGCATGAATAGATATCATAATAGCTAAAGTACAAAACTTTGCACTAAGGTAAGGACGGGTTGGGCATCAACCTCTCCTATTGCTTCTCTACACATACTAACATTACTACTAAAATCTGAAAGTCTAACTTGGTTACTTGTTCTTCCATCTTCCCCTTAGCTTAAAGTCATTATTCTAAGCCTATAAACCCCTTAATAAACTCTAAATTGATCTAAGACCACTTTACTCTAGAGTCTGAGATATGATAATACTCATAAACACTAAACTTATTTTGAAGGACTACTCCTGATAATGTAAGGTCTACTGCTAGTACTTCCTTCTTATACATGATTCTTAGCTTTTTATTTCCCCAATAATCATCATATGGCATCCTCAATACTAGCAAACTTAGAATTCTCAACTTCTCTTTATACTAGTTCAATCTTAAGATTCAAACTTAAATCAACTGAAAATGAGGTACTACCCCTTCATTTAAGGACTGTTTCATCAAGAAACTGAAATGGAAGGACTCTATTACAAAAATTAACAGAAGGTATTTTCTGAAATACTGTAACTGAGCAATTCCTGTATACTCGTCTGACTGGAATAGATTTTCCCACTAAGGTAAGCACTAAGAAAGGTTCTGTTAAGATTTCTAGTCTGACTTTAAAGTGGTCTGCTATGTAAGGAGTTACACAAGACAAAGAAGCTCCTGAATCTGATGAGGTATAAATATGTAAATGGGAGATTTGTAACGTACTGGTTGCTACATCAAAAGAACTTTCCTAATCTTGTCTAGATTGAAGTTCATAAAGCCTGTTTAGGCATTGCCCACTGGCGGCACTAGTAGTGGAACTACTGAATAGTCTAAAGTATCTTGTAGGTTATTCTGAGCAACTACTGAATAGTCTAAAGTAGTGAAAGCAGCTCTAAATTCTATATGAGAGACATGCTCGCCCAGGGGATCTGCTTGAACGGGCTGAGGTGCTGACTGATTTTCATTACTTCTTTCATTAGCTTCTCTAAAAGGCATGATAAAGAGGAAGGGCAGAGCTTTTGGTTTTTTCATGTTCTGGAAGCATAAGGAAGAGATGAATTAGACTGAGAGTTTAGCTTGAGTTCATGCTCGCTCGCACGACATGAATATTGAAAGAAGAAAAACTTTTCCTAAAACATCTCATAGCCTCCTGTCCATAAGTGTAGTGTGCTACACACCCATACACAAGACTCTACATGATACGGCTTTTAGACTCCCTAGGAATCTATTGAATCTAGATCTGATACCAAGTTTGTAATGATCCGAAACTACCCCTAGTCATTACACAATGCTTACAACCCTAAAGGACCACAAGCTAACCCATGAATGATATCTGTTGTGAGCACTGAATAATAATACTATAATTAATGTGAAAAATAGGCTAAAATTCCATAAGCTCAAAACATCTGAAATACAAATAAAATATAACATCTGTAAAACTGAATACTATCTAAAAATCTAGTCTGAAAAGCCTCTAACTGAATCTGTCTAAAAGTAGAGTTGATGGGATAATCGCCCAACTAACTCCATCTACTGAACTACTACATTTACTAAAAATATGAAATAATAGAATATCCTCGAATGATGAGGACTCACTGCTAAATCAACTGTTGTTGGCTGAATCTGAATCTACTATGCATAGTAAAAAACCTGGGCGTCTAAACCTATGATATGAAACATCATAGTACAGGAAAGTATACATCGGTATGTGGGAATATACTGGTATTCTAGATGAGTTAAGGCTGAATGCAAGGGTTCATATGCATGAACAATAACTAACTAAATAATGTAGAATAACTAAACATAAGAGTACATGGATAATTTAAACTACTGCAAATACTGAGTATGTAACACTGTGCATTTATATACATGTTCTAACTGAGCTTTTCTAGAGCTAAGTACTGAATTTTAATAACTGAGTAACTGATATCTGAGTTACTGATAACTAAATTACTGGTTCAAAATTGACTGTGTCTGACAGCCCTAATTTTGTAGAACTGAACTGAGTTCCCTACTGAAGACCAAAATTGAAACTGAAACTATGGGAAATATTTATCTAACCGACATGCCCCTCTCTGAATTGATTGGTTACCAACCTATAACCCCAACTGGAAGGGTGCTAATATCATTCCATGAGTACTAACACTAAAAACTAGGATGCCAAGCCTAACTGATGGGTGACACCTGGACAGAGCCAAGCCTAATCTGACAGATGACCCCTGGGAGGTAGTCAAGCCTAATATGATGGGTGAATCCTCATCCTACACTGTCTACGCCATTCTGGAGTATAGGGACTACTGCTAATGACTATACCTATCTGACGGGGAAGCCGTCATCCCTGCACTCGCTCAGTGCTAAATCCTACTCCCAATTGAATAGACACTGAACTAATATATTGGACTAAAATGGACTAAATTAACTGAGTTTCCTGAGTGCTATAATTGACTGAGTTCTACTGAGTTCTGTATCTAACTGTGAGTATTATTAATCGTGACAAGACTGATACTATTCTGTAACTGACATTGACTCTAAATAAATAGCTAAATTATCTATTAAATACCCCCAGGACTTGATAGCATGAAAAGTAAGGCATCACAAGATCTTGCAAAGCATAACAATGTATACATGTTCATATAAATCTATAGAGACATTTTATCAAACACTTGTAAGCCATAAGTTTGTTCATATACTAACATGTCATGATTTCATCACTTTATTCACATGGACATTCTATCAAAGAATTAGGGAGCACAAATTCATGCACATAATCGTGGATAACATATAAACATAGCAACTACAATGCCCAACTTACAATTCCATGGGTTTAGCATGCAATTCATATAATTCCGCATAAAATACTAATCTAATTTCATGAATCATATAATAATCATGGAGTAAAATCCAATTAACATCATAGACACATTAATCACTTTATAAATTCAAGGGTTTAACAAGATAATCATACATTCATCACACATGCTATTTAATTTCATGAAACTTGCACTTAAATCATAGATTGAAACCCAATTACTATTATGAACAAGAATTCAATCTAATTCAAACATGGAAATCATAAATCTGAGATCTTATATATTTAAAAAGGGATTCTTAGACTCTATGGGTGAAAGAAATTCATATATGAATACCTAACATACCTTAATTTGTGAGATTCTTAAAGTTCTTGAAGGATTTCTTGGGCCTGACCTTGATTTCTTGAACTAGGTTTTCTGCGTCTTGAAAGAGAATGATTTTTTTCTTGAGAGAAAGTGAGTAAAAAATGACATAATAGGGTATTTAGGTCATAATTTCGTGTTTAAAGGTTGATCTGGGTCATGGAAAAGGACATTATTGGCCCTAGAAAGTTGTTAATTTTTGTCACTAAAAACTCAAGTTGGGCACCTGGAGTGACGTGGTGCTATCGTGTTGTGTCACTAGAAACTGACGATTGGGAACTGGGCTGATGGCGCAATGCGGTGTTGTAGTACTCCGAAGTTTCCTAACTAAATTTTTGTCCCAAGAATGTCAAGTTTTATCTTCTAAATTGAATGATGTTTATTCCATTAGGAATTTTCAATATTTTAACTTTTTATCATATGAAAAATTCAATAATCTTTCAATCGATATAAAATTTGCCTAAATCCGATAACCGGGTAAGAAGTTATGACTATTTCAAGTTTCCGTCGTAAAACAACGCCATATTAGTCAGTGTCAATCCTTGCCACAGAAGAAAATGGCAATTGTCAAATTCCAGTGGGGGTCCATGATAGTGGTGCGTCGCGCCAAACTTCTAGGTCACAAATGAAGTAGCAACGCGATGGCTTCGCGACGCGCCATCCCTCAATTTCCCAACTGTCAAATTTCAGTGACACGGCATGATAGCGCCGCATCGTGCCAGGGATCCAATTTGGGAAGATTTCACTAAAATTGAAAGATGTATCCAAGGTTAAAAGGGTCAATTTCCCACCCCTATTTAAGCCCTTTAACATGAGATTCAGCTATTTGGAACCCAAAATATACTAGTTTCTCTCAATTTTCTCTCAAGAACAGGCTAGGGTTTCAATTGGGGATTCAATTTCAAGAAAGTCTCTCCATCAATCTTCGCTAAATCAAGAACTAAGGTATGTCATGTGTTGATTCATGGGTCTCTCTCACCCATGAATCTGAAGAATCTCTTTTCAAAATCTAAGATTTAGGTATTTGTGAATGTTCATGATTCAAATTGAACTGAAATTCATGTTCATGATGTTGTGTGGTTTTGATTTATGTTTTAAATTACATAATCCAATGGTTGATCCTAGTAAGTGATGATTTTCATAATAATCATGATAAACCCCCTTTAATTTACAAGTTAATTGATGTATCCTTGATTATTACATGTGTTAATGATTGTATAACCAAAGCATGCTCCCCACATGTTTGATTAAATGCCTATGCAAAGGAAAAATGTCATACTAGTATGATATTATGAAATCCCCATTCATGTATAAGTTATGTATGTCAAGTGTTTGATGAAATGTCTTAGTCAATGGACTATATATTGTTGATGTTAGTCATGTATTCAAGAATGTCAGGCCTTGTTAGTTTCCTTCCATCGAGTCCTGGGGGTACTTGTACCAGAAAAATATATTTGTGTGCCTAGAGTCCGTGTCATGTTTTCACGATATCCTCAGTCAAGCCATGGCCCATAGAACCCAGTTAGTCATGTGACTCAGGAAAGCTCAATAATTCAGTAATCTTAGTACTATTCTGTCAGTCAACGAAACTCAGTTAACTCAGTCCAGTTTAGTTCAGTAATCCATGATCAGTGTCTATTCAGATGGGAGTAGTAATTAGCAATAAGTGAACCCAAGGATGGGAACACATACTGTCAGATAAGGATGTGATTGTTAGAAGTCATCCTTGCATTTTAAAACTATGTTGCCAGCATAGGTTGAGACATCAACACTGTCAGATGAGGGTTGATGAGATGGATAAGCACTGTTAGATGAGGTTCCCACCGTTCTCTTTTGGGGACACTGTCAGATGAGGGTCACTCATAGCTTGTCCTTACCAGTGGCACAGTATTGACACCCTTCCAATTGGGGTTATAGATTGGACCCCAACTTAGCCATAATGGCATATTAGGGCATGTCGGTTAGATAACTACTTCCCACAGTTTTAGTTACAGAATCAGGACTGTCAGATACAGTCATTTAGTCTCAGTAATAGAACTCAAATAGTTCTACAGAATTTAGGACTGTCAGATACAGTCAACTCAGATATAGTATAGAACTCAGCTAGTTCCATCAGATTCAAGACTGTCAGATAAAGTCACTCATGTCATCGGTTATATTATTCATCAGAATTCAATTATCAGTCATGCTAGTTATCAGTAAATTCATGTTATCATGATCTCAAATATAGTTACTACATATTCATGCATGTATTCTCACATTCATATTAGTCAGTTAGCCAGTATTGTTCATGCATATGAACCCCATGCACTCAGCCTACCTTCCATGCATACCAGTACATTCAAAGCACTGATGCATTTGCGCTATGGTATCTTATACCATAGGTTCAGAAGCACGATCTCCACAGCATCAGTAGCATTCCAGTATCAGCAGTCAGAGTTAACAGTGAGTCCTTATCTCTCAAGGAAATGATCATTTATTTATTATCTAATTAATTAATTTATTAGTTGGAGTTAGCTGGGGACATATCCCATCAACTCCTCATTCAGATAGTCCATTCAGTTAGAGGCTTTCCAGACTATCATGTTCAGACTATCATCTTATTTCAGTTTTGTTTTAGGTATTTCATACCCCATTCAGATGTTATATCTTTATCAGTTATGTTACAGTCTTGAACCTTATGGCCTTTCAGTTTATGTTTCCGCAATCGTAAGTATATTATGCAGTATACAGGTACAGATATCAGTAATGGGTTATCTTGTGGTCCTTTGGAGTCATGAGCACCATGCAGAATTCTGGGTACCAGATCCGGGGCATTACAGGCTCCATCGCGGTGCCTCACTGGTTGTGAATTTTTCCTTTAGCGCAATGCGCCATGATCGTGGAGTCACACTGGAAAGTGACACTTGGGAAAAAGGCTAGTGGCGCGATGCGGTGGTATCGTGTTGTCTCACTGGAAAATGACAAATGCCTTTGGACTGCCTCCGCGATGTGCTATTGTACCAGGTGGTACACTGTCTTACTAAAATGGCTCTAAATTTTCGCCCATGTATCAGATTTAGGAGAATTCGGTATCGATGGAAAGCTTATTCAATTTCCCACATAATAAAAAGTCAAAATCTTGATAATTATACATGTATAAAAGTGTATTCATCTTTAAAGAAATTCTTTGACATTTTTGGGATGAATTTAAGCTAGGTAAAAGTATGGGGTGTTACATAAGTGTTATCAAACTATACATAACGAGTCTTGGTGATGAATCCTACCTAAAAGACATAAGTCATCGGCTGATTCATGGTCACTGGGTCAAAATCATCTAATACTTTGAATGACCTGACCCAACTAACCTAATTCGACATATTTAAAACCCTTAATTAACTCCAAATGTATTTTGTTCTTCCATATTTGAAATTTATAACTCCCTCATCTACCAAAACTAACTCCCGCATAAATTCTCTCCCTTAAATCAGTCTCAAGAATTGTAAAAATCTTCGTTTGTGCTCTCAACTTGTGTATTAATTTGAATATTCAAATTCAAGTGATTGTTCCCTTTAAGTTTCTTTTTATCTTTCAAGAATCACAGCCAATTCAAAGTAAGTTAAATTTCTTAAAGTACTTTAAGGATTGGTAGTGCAATTATTCTATGGGTATGTGATAATTATCTCAAATTTGTATAACCTTAGATGAATTTGCTTGAGTACAAAAAGAGGATTTATTTAATTTAAAATTTCAATTACTTGTAAAATTGGTTGAAAATTAGCATATTGGGATTCATACTATGTTGTGACATTTTTATGTGCCAAAAAACTAAGATTACTTTTATCTTGGGTGATGTTTGAGTAGCTTCGGTTCATGGTTTATTAGTAAATGTGAGGAAATGGTATTTTCTACCATTCCAGTAATTGTAACGGTTGGTAATGGTCCTAAATTATTAAAATACAAGAGATGAAATAACATTGTTGCAGAAACTACCTCAATGCAGTCCTCATGACTCATGCAAGGACTCATCCGCATAGGCGAGGTGTCATTACATGAGTCATGATAATTGGAAATAGGGTTGAAGAAATTGATAAGTTTTTGAAGTTTGGAAATCTTCTCAGTACTAGTTTCATGATGAGTCATATGGAGACCTGATGACTCATAGTGAACACTTATTTTAAGAACCAACACTTGACATATTGAGGAAATAAGACACAACAAGTCATCCAACGAGCCATACTACCCTCTGGTAATTACTCGTTTCCTAATTTGTCATAACTAATAGTTTTATATACACTTGTATTTTGTTTCTTGAATCTCTTCATTACTAATAGTTACCCTCCAAAAGTACCATAGCACCCTAGAATGTGACAAACAAAGGAGCAAGAAAGAGGATAAACCAACCTTCATTAAGGCCCAAGCGAAGGCTCTGTCTACTAAACAATTGGTAGATGAGCCTACTGATAAAGAATCTAGTGGCCGGTGGAGGAGTATCCACTTACGATTCCACTTGAGCATGTGCAAGTTTGCCTCAAATAGCACATCTGAGGACTAGTACAAAATATCCATGGGTGACTCTACTTCTTACCATCACCACATCACCTAAAATAACCTCCCAGTCTAAAGAGATAAAAAATTAAAATTTTGAGGAAAAAGATGATGGGAATGGGTTTAAAAATAAAGAAGGGACCTCAGTTGACAATCTTTTAAAGCATAAATAAGTGAATGGGTCCTGTACTCAAGTCTCAAATAAAAGTGATGATGAGTCCTCCATGGATAGCCCTCTACCACAAAAACATAACCCACAGGTTAAGGTAGCTTCATAGGTTGACAAATAGGGTGTCTTAGGTATGCAGTGCATCTATGATCGGCACTTAACACTTATTAATAAGGTTCGACCAAAGAGGGGTTTCTATGAGGAGCCTAGATTGGTCACCATATGTATGTATGAGTTACCCGGGTTTGAGAGGTTTTTCAATAAATACAAGTTGGATGGATGACATAGCAGCTCGATATATATAGTCCCAAGTTGGTTTAGGAAAGTTATAGGCTCTACAGAGAATGTTTTATAAAGTCTAGAATTTACTTCTGATTAGGTTGATATGTGATACACACGTGGATATGTTAGCGTGTACCATATCACGCTTCCCACATGGTTGGGATTTTGAGCCTCCGACCAATATAGATGATGTGGATCACCTAATTATTGAGATGAGAAAATTAAAATTGAAGCAGATTGGGATTGAGGATAAAAAGGTGCACTACAGATAGATGGAGAACATTATTGCTACAAAGAAAGAAGAGGTTAAGTAGGTGGTCGGTGATGAATCAAAGATAAAGAAGGACACATTGAGCTTCACCATTAAATCTTGGTAGTCTTTGGTTTGTCATAATTTGGGGCCCATGGTTATAGATAATGTATTGAGATTTAATTGATCTGCCTTGGTGAAAGGTATTTTAGAGGGCTACAAGACTGATATTATGAGATTGATTACCCAGGAAATTCGAGATAGAGATATAGAGGACATGATAAGTTACCATTTTCATATTTAATTACTTGATTATGTTTGAAAGATGGTTCTTTGGAGCTGCCTAAGATTGATCACTTTATATAGGTTCATCATGTTACTAATCTTAGGTTGATTCGGGACTGAATGAATCCTGTGTCAAAGGCAAACTTTGCAGCTGGTGATTCCATGTTAGCTGGAACATTACAGTTGGCTTTCACATAGATATTTATTTTCCCAAATTTCTAAAATTGATGATGCAACTACTAAGACTCAGACAACTATTGATGCCACTACCTCCTCTATTTCACAACCAGCTTCACCCCAGTTTCACTGACTCCAACTTCAAATTCATCCATAATTTGCCCATTTGCTGGTAGATATGTGTTAGTACAACCAAAATTTTTGCAAGAATTCTTGAAACAATTATCTAGATAGAGTAGATTAGTATAGAAATATATGGGATACAAACCCAATTTGATTAGTTTAAGTGGAGGATGACTTATAGGATTGAAGGGATTAAGTCTCCTAACTTGACAAGGATCAAAGATGAGCTCATCTCACTTCAAGCAGTAGTTTAGGATCTATTCTCTAGGAAGTTCTCGACATTTCAGCCTCCAGTATGCTCATGATTGATAAGGTTCTTAATTATATCAAAGTGCTTGATATATGGGTCCTAGTACATGTAGATAAATGTAAATGAATAAGTGCCGATGGGAGAAAGGACCGGTCCTATGAAAGAAGAAAAGGATGAGACACAAAGAGAACATAAAAAATTTATGGATTAAAGCAAGAAATCCTTCAAGTTGCACTTCTTTGAGATGCATGAGAAGGTGTAAAGGGCCAGGAACTCCAAAATTAGTGATATCTCGAGGGAGGATATTATTGTTGTTTCCAAGAATAGTGGGGTGTGGTGATTTCCCTCACTAGTTCTAATCATTGAGTGCACCGCCCACCACTTGTGCAAAATCATCAGTGAGCGCACCAACTACCATTAGTGTTATAATATTACAGACTAGGGTAACTATCAAGACCTCAGTAGCTGAGGAGATTTGAGGGGTTTCATCTGTGACCCCCTTTGATCAATCTACACTCGACGCCTAGTATGAGACAAGTATATCCTTACCTTTTATTCTTAAATTTACTAGATATGATCATGCAGTAAGGACACTGTACATTATTAAAGTTGGGGTGGGGGTGTATCAATAACTGAAGGTTTTTATTACCATATTTCTTTTTGCTTAGATGATCTATATAGTAGAACCGGCATGTTTAGGATTTTAGTTATGTTTATGTTATATTTTTGGGTTAAATTATGAGACAAATAAGGGTACTTAGAGCAGTCTATAAAGGGTTTAAGTGTTTCGGATCAAAAAAGGATACCCCTCCTAAAAATGTTTTAAAATCTGTGTGTGTAGTTTTGAACTATGACCATCTTGGATCATGTTATGATATTAGCATTTGTCACGACCCAAACTAATGGACCATGCGGACACCTACTCTATCCTAAGTAGCTAGGACAACCCATATTACCAAATAAAAATATGTGAAAGACTTATGTTTTTAAGAGAATATTGGATTAAATATAATAAATTAAATTAAATCCCCTATGACTTTGTCAAACATGTACAAGAGCTACCTGGTATAAAATAGACTAGTGATAAATAAATAACACAAAGCCTCTTAATATGTGATAAGAAGGAAGTGCAAAAGTTAGTACTGAACATCGCCATCCACATAGTAACTGTAAACTAACCTACATCCAGTCTACACCCCAAGAAGGAATGTAAAAGAGTAAGTTAAGTGCAAACATACGTATTGGTAGGCAACATTAACTGACTAGTGTTAGTCTACATAATAATAAAATAGAATCAAACAAAAGAAATCATGAATTCTTAAATAGAATATAATTCAACTAAGATTGTAACATCATTATAACACTTTGCCTATATAATTTATAATTTTCCAACTTTGTTAATGAGATTATATTCACCACTAGCAAGGTTTAGCCTCATTAATTCACATCATCCACCATAATTCAACACTAAACCATCACTATTATCCTGTTATTTGCATTATCTCTTTCATTACCCAAATATATAGGATCAATATACTAATCATAGATAACTCACACTAGACTCTCGAACTAACAACCAAACACTCTCTTATAATATTAAAAAATAATAACTAGCTAATAAGATAAACAATGAATACAATAACAACAACAACAACAAGAAACTCAGTATATTCCCACAAAGTAGGATTTGGGAAGGGTAAGATGTATGTAGACCATACCGCTGCCTCCAAAGAAGTAGAGAGGATGTTTTCGATAGACCCCTGGCTCAAGCTAGACCCCCGGCTCAAGCAAGGTAAGCCATGAATGCAACAAGTTAAAATGGAGCAAGTAGACAAACATATAGAAAGTAAGTACAGAGTTTCACTTTTCCAAGTACATGTCACACAATCAATCTCCAAAATACACTCATGTAAGGAATTCAAGTCAACTTACATCTCAGTAAAAGACACCAAAGAAGTCAAGTCTCATAGAAAACTTTATAGATACTCTTGGAAAAGGATTACCTCAATTTTAGAACTTTGGGATCATTTATTTAGGATTATTTATTAGATTCATCACTCTATATCACTTTATTATCGGTTCATTTATTCTTATTATTACCATGTCATCTTGTGGCACCCAATTCAATCATGTCTCATAGCAATGCCGAGATTTAATGTCAACCACATTGATTAAGAAATCAATAAATTAGCAATACAAAAATTTAACGCCAACCACATTGCTTGAGAAATCAATAAAGTAGCGATATGAGAATAATCACAAATATGGACTTATGAGAGTATGTGTTGGACCCAAGTCTTAGTGTGTGTAATTGAAGTATAAGAGAGGCCCAAAATATACCAAAATTAATCCATAACTTATACTTGATAGGGGCCTAATCTTTGAAGGTCCTTTTGGTCATTTTAACTTATATTTTGTAATAGCTATAAAAGGAACATTGTACAGATTTTAGACTTAGTTTTTGTTGAATATTGAATTTTTAAACACTTACAAAGACAAGTCCTCTCTCCTTTAGGAGGCTTGGACAAAGCTAGGGCAAGATCTAGTGTGGAATCAGTAGTGATTGTATTTTTCTTGGAAATATAGATGGTAAAGAGGTGGAATCCAATATTGTGTCATATGAGAGATAGGTAAATCATTGTGTGTGGTGTTAAGGGTTCGAGAGTGTAATAGGCTCTTGGATTCTTAAGATTATACCTTTGTGTAGTCTATCTATCTATCTCTTTTCTTTTATTGTAGTTCTTGTTAGTGTTTGTTCTAGTTCTTATAATCCATAACCTGTTGTTTTTGTTATAACATTTTTTTTGTTCATCTTGTCTTCATATTGTTGTTGATAATAATAGTTTGGATGGCTTTTTTGGTGTTCAAACACACCCTTCATCTCATTACTGCTGTTGTCAGTGTTGAATCTGAGTGTGGTCTCCAATTGATCCAAGAATTCCTTTGATTAGTGGACTCTTTTGAGGTGTGTTTTGTGTGTTCCTTATTTTTCTTGTATCATTTGGTATCAGAGCATGGTTTGATCTTGTTCCCACAAGATCAATCTTGGGCTCATAAACTTGAAAAAAAATTGTTGTAAAACTAAAAATTCCAGAGAAAGGTGCAATCTGTCCATTTTGTTCTTGGCCAAGAAGTTGTGAACTTGTTGTTGTTGTGTCCTGGCCGAATGTTTTTATGATTTGATCTTGGTGTCATTTTTTTTGTTTAGTTATTTCTAAGTGTTGGTTTTCTTGTTCACTAGCACTTTGAGTCTAGCTCTAAACTTGAGCTTGAACTTGTTGAAAGTTGTTGTGAACATTGTTGTAGTCGTGTGGTATTATTCTTGTTATTGTGGAAATAGTTGTACGTTGGCATTGTTGTTTTAGATCATGAAAGGTTGTTATTGTGTTCTTGTTGTTTATCACAACCTTTCTCTCATGCTAAAATCAAAACACAACATTAAGAGACTAGGTCGTTTGTTGGAGGTTTTGTAGTTGGGCTTGTTATTGTGGAATCATTGATGTTCTTGGAGATTGTTGTTGGTTTTTCTTGTTGTGGGTATTGTGTTCTTGAAGTTCATCATTGTAATACCCCATATTTCTCAAGCTTAACTTAACTCTCAGTTCATGAGTTATCCAATATAAAATTTTTGGAAATACTTATTAATTTTCAATTTAGAGCTTGCCATTGCATAGGAAATTGAATTATCTTTCCAACGATATAAAATTTGCCTAAATCCGATAATCGGGTAAGAAGTTATGGCTATTTAAGTTTCAGTGCTTAAACACTATCATTCAGTCCAGTAACGCATCACGGAGTATGCCAAAATGACAATTGTCAGTTTCCAGTATTGCTCCACGATATTGGTGCATCGCACCAAGGCTCATTTTCACCTTTTTCAATTTCCAGTGTATCAACGCGATTACACCGCGTCGCGGTGAACTTCCAGGTCCCAACAAAAGTGGAAATGTGGTACCACCACGTCATGCCACCAATCCAGTTCCCAATTGTCAAATTCCATTGACACGGTGCGATAGCGCTGCTTCGCGCCAAGGGTGAAAATTGAGAATTTTCAGTCAATTCTGAGATTTAATTTCCAAGGGCTTTTTAGGTCATTTTACCTCACCCCATTCAGCCTAAACACGGGATTAAATCCCCAAATACCCTATTATGACATTATTTACTTACTCTTCTCAAGAAATTAAAGCTTTCTATCTAAAATACGAAATCCTAGCTTCAAGAATCAAGGTCAAAACTCAAGAATTTCTCCAAGAACCTCCAAGAACAAATATTCCAAGGTATATTGGGTGTTCATGTATGGGTTCCTTTCACCCATAGAGTCCACGAATCCATCTTTAAAATATAAGATTTTTGAATTATGAACTTCCATGCTTGAATTGAATTGAATTCATGTTCATGCTATTATTGGGTTTTAGTCCATGATTAAATTACATGCTTTTATGAAATTAATCATTGTATGTGTTGAATTACATGATCTTCATGATAAACCCTTCAAGTTGCAAGTCGATTGATGTAGCCATGATAACTATATGTTTTGATTATTGTATAACCTAACCATGCTCCCCATGTGTTTGATAAAATGTCTATGTGAATGAAATAGTGCCATTATGATATGATAGCATGTATTCCCCATTCATGTATAAGTAGCTGCATTACAAGTGTTTGAATAAATGCCTCTATGAGTGAACTATGGACAAGTATACATTGTTGTGTATCTAAAGATCTTGCGATGCTTTATTTTTTATGCTATCAAGTCCTGGGGGTATATTTATTACCCAAAAATTTAGCTGTGTGCCTAGAGCCAATGTCAGTTACAGAATCTTATTCATGTCACAATCAGTAGTACTCTCAGTCAGTTATAGAACTCAGTAGAACTCAGTTAGTTACCAAACTTAGGAAAACTCAGTAAGCTCAGTATCAGTACAGTATACTCATTTCAGTGTCTTTCAGATGGGAGTAGGATTCAGCATTGAGTGAACCCAAGGATGGGGGCTCACATACCAGTAAAGGGTGTGATCTCTAGGAGCAATCCTTGTGTTCCAGAAGTACGTAGCCAGCGTAGGTTGAGACATCAAACCTGCTAGTTGAGGGTTGATGAGGTATTTTAACCTGACAAATGAGGGTTCCACCATTCTCATTAGAGTACCTACCAGATGAGGGTAACTTCTTAGTGTCTTTACCCATGGCATGGTACTGGCATCCTTCCAACTGGGGTCACAGGTTGAACCCCAACTCATTTATCTTATTTGGGACATGTCAGTTAGATGATTATCTCCAACAATCTCAGTCTTCATAATAGAACTCAATTCAGTTCTACAGAATCAGGATAGTCAAAGACTGTCAATCAGTATCGATAACTTAGTTATCAGTAACTTCAGATATCAGTTACTCAATTTTAGAATTTGAGACTTAGCTTTCGACAAGCTTAGTCACAATATTTATTTATATGCACATTAGTACATACTCAGTATTTACAGCAGTACCAGTTATCCATGTACTCTAATGTTCAGTTACTTTATATCACACCATCAGTTATTGTTTATGTATATGAACCCTTGTATTCAGCTTTACCTCATCTACCATACCAGTATATTCCATGTATTGATGCATACTCTTTTTTTGCGCTATGATGTCTCATATAATAGGTTCAAATGCTTAGGCTCCTGACTGCGCATAGATAGATTTAGATTCAGTCAGCAACAATAGATTAGCAGTGATTCCTCATCATTAGAGGATATTCTTTTATTTTATTATTTTAGTAGACTCAGTATTTCAGTAGATGGAGTTAGTTGGGGGATTGTCCCATCAACTCCACTTTCAAACAGTTTCAGTTAGAAGCTTTTCGGACTAGTTTTTAGACAGTGTTCAGTTTTATAAATTGTTATTTCAGTTGATATATTTTATTAGTATTTATAGATTTTGAACCTTATGCCATTTCAGCCTATTTTCTGCATTTATTATAGCATTATGTTTTAGTGCTCAAAGCAGATATCAGTCATTGGTTAGCTTGTGATCCTTTGGGGTCGTAAGAATCGTGTAGCATCTGGGGTATAGAATCGGGGCATTACAAACTTGGTATTAGAGGCTAATGTTCAAAAGTGTCCTAGGAAATCTAAAGTCCACATCAAGTAGAGTCTTGTGCATGAGTGTATAACACACCACACTTATGGACAGGAGGCTATGAGATATTTTAGGAAAAGTTTCTTTTATTTTAGTATTCATATCGTGCGAGTGAGCATGAGCTCAAGATAAATTCTCAGTCTAATACTTTTCTTCCTTTCAATTATAGAATATGCCTCTTAAAAGGACTAACGAACTGGAAATCAGTCAGCACCTCAGCCCGTTCAGGCAGATCCCCTGGACAAGCATGTCTTCCATGCTGAATTCAGAGCTGCATTCACTACTCTAGCCAACTCCGTAGCAATCCAGAATGAATGGGCAGCTGTTATTTAGGACAATCCAGTGGCCAATATTGCTGCAGTTAGGATTTGGGACTTCACTCAAATCAATCCTTCCCTATTCTCAGGATCTAAGTTAGAAGAGGATCCACAAAAGTTCCTCGATCAGGTTCAGAAGTCACGAACATCATGGGAGTGACTTCTAGTGAGAGTGCTGAGTTGGCTGCCTATCAACTATAAGATGAAGCTCATACGTGGTTTAAGAAGTGAAAGGTAGATAGGGGCACAAATGCAGAGCCCATAAAGTGGGAAGAGTTTGTTCCTGCTTTCCTAAAGAGATTATTTCCCTTAGAGTTGAGAAAAGCCAAGGTGTTAGAGTTCATCAGCCTCAGGCAGGGAAGTATGAGTATGAAAGAGTATTCCCACAAGTTTACTCAGTTAGCTAGGTATTTTCCCCATATAGTAGCAGATAGTCCGGAATGAGAAAGTTCATATCTATGGTGTTAGATAGTGTGGTTAAGGAGTGTAGAACAGCGATGCTGATTAAGAATATGGTCATATCCAGGATCATGGCTCATGCTCAGCAGATAGGAAAGGCTAAGATCAGAGAGAAAGAGGCAGAACCAGAGAGCTAGAATAGGTAGCTTTAATTTTAATCAGCCTAAGTCAGAGGGCGGTAATCGTTCCCAGTTTTACCCAAAATCTTCAATTCTAGATTCGTCCTCAGCCAGTGCTCCAGTACCTAAGTTTAGAAATGGTAACAGCGATAGGGCGCCAGGCTCTAAATCTTAGGGTAGTGTCAGCAGTGCTTGAACAAATCCTCTTTGCCAGACATGTGGCAGAAACCACAAGGGTGTCTCCAGGGCTAGCAGTGATATTTGTTTCAGGTGTGGCAAACCAGGCCACAGAGTCAGAGATTGTCCTCAGTCAGGGTCTCAGGGTCAGCATAACCATCCCCCAGCTCAGTCCGGTCACCTAAATCGGTAGGGTGCCACTTTTAGTGCCACCAATGGCCAACGCCTAAACAGGCTTTATACACTTCAGTTCAGAAAAGATCAGGAAAATTCTCCTAATATGGTCACTGGTATGTTACAGACCTTCCATTTACATATTCATGCCTTATTAAATTCAGGAGCTTCTCTGTCTTTTGTAACTCCTTGCATGGCATTCAACTTTAAGTCAGACCAGAAAATCTTAACAGGACCTTTCTTAGTGCTTACCTCAGTAGATAAATTCATTCTATCCAGACGAGTATACAGAAATTGCTCAGTTATAGTATTTCAAAAAATTCCCTCAGCTAATTTCAGTAATAGAGTTATTCTGTTTTAGTTTCCTAATGGACCAAGCATTAAATGAAGGGGTAGTACCTCAGTTTCAGTTGATCTAAGTTTAAATCTCTAGATTGAACTAGTAAAAAGAAAAGTTGATAATTCTAAGTTTGTCAGTGTTGAGGTTACTATATAATGATGTTTGGGGCAATAGAAAGCTAAGAATCATGTATCAGAAGGAAGTACTAGCAGTAAGTCCTCATTATTCGAGGATATTCTTTTATTTCAGTAGATGGAGTTAGTTGGGGATTGTCCCATCTACTTCACTTTTAGATAATTTCAGTTAGAGGCTTTTCAGACTAGTTTTCAGATAGTATTCAATTTTATAGATTATTATTTCAGTTGATATATTTTATCAGCATTTACAGATTTTGAACCTTATGGCATTTTAGCCTATTTTCTACACGTATTACAGTATCATGTTTCAACGCTCACAACATATATCAATCATGAATTAGCTTGCGGTCCTTCGGGGTCGTAAGCACCATGTAGCGTCTGGGGTACAAATTCGGAGAGTTACAATCATATTCTACACCTTGTTAATATTAATGTAACGCCCCGAAATCTCATTCCGAAGTGTCACACGGTGCTTAAGGCTACAAGTAGCCCCAAGCTAACCCTTTGAGCCTATTACTACATATAATAACTTATTTCAAAATGAAATAAACAAAACACTGGTACTGTCATATCAAATGATAGGAAATACAAAGAAAATACTCGGTCCAAATGACCACAATACTGGAAATCTCAACATACTAACAATCACATAACTAGTCTGACAAAGCCTCTACTACTCCATGACTAGAGAGCCATTGGGACAGGTCCCCAGCTAAATCAAACTGAACTGGAAGCAATAATATATCTACTAAAATACTGAAATGTCTGAAGATAGGTCCTCAAATCATGAGGACTCACTACTACGAAGATGTAGACAAAGGTACTTGGAAATCACTAACGAGGCTGGGACTGAACACCTGAACCTACATTATAAGACAATGTAGCACATTGACGTATATGTGGATCAGCACTTGGGATTGTACTGAGTATATGGGGGTGTATATATTTACATAAAATAGTATCAATATTCTTTAATCAAATCATGCATGCAATTGAGAATGACTCACATAGCTTGAATAAGTCTAAAATGTAAAGCTCATAAATCATGTATAATGAAGCATGTAACACAAATCTCGTGAGTCATTATACTTAACTTTAAAATCTCTACTCTTCTTTTATTCTCAATACTTGGAGGCTAAAGGAACTTTAAACAATGCTTTCAAACCCATATTTTTATCTCATGGAGAGTAAAACTTCTTTGAAACTCAAGGACTAGGACTCTTTGAAACTTTAAGACGTAGGAACTCTATGACTCTTAAAATTACATAACTTTGGACACTCGGGATTTTCTTTTAACCGACACAAACCATGTGAGCTATATGGAGTCCAACGTCTTGTCCTCCTAAGGAAGAAACCTCATCTTGGGGAGAGGTGTCATACTTTTTCCAGGGAGTATAACCTCAACTCAGTGATCACTATTTCTGCCTCAGGCCTATAAATCACAGTCCTATGTGGCACGTAGTTTTGGGGTATGAGACCTCGGAATCATACCCAACTCAGTGCTAAATAATACTCCCATACTCAGCTTAGAACTCTTAGGAAATCCACCTCAAAACAACTCAAGGGTCTACAGTGAAGACCAAATTATAATTCTCTTAGCTTTAAATCATAAAGACTGAATAATGTGGATTCCTGTCTTAACTCAGGCTCAAAAGTAATCTTTCTTTAAAATAAAAGTACTTGTTGATTGAATCATACTAAACAACATACTCTTCAAGAAACATCAAAACTCATACTTGATTTAAAACTTACACTCATGCTCAAATAATCTCTATTTCATAACAAAGCGTAAATCATGACATCTATCTTGGAAACATCAAATCGATACAAGGATGTGCAACTCATAGCATAATTTCTTAACTCATGTCATAAAAATAATCATGAAAATCAAGACTTGAACAGCTCGTAATCTCATAATCTCAAAATAAAGCAATTTGAGTATAAACCCACTTGCAAAAATATGAAATTCTTTAATAAAAATCAACAATTTGGGCACAAGAATGAAAAAAGTGTTCTTTTTCAAATCCCAGATACTTCAGGTTATGAACTTGGGTGGATAAACTTACTTGAGACCCTTTCTCATACTTTTGGATGAGGATTATTGAATCTCTTGACTTGGGAACCTTGAATCTTGACTAAATTTGGAAAAGCTATGGTGAATTCTTGAGATCCTTGGAAGAGGTTTTGGGTACTTAAGGCTTTTGTTGAGATAAATCTTGAGAAAAACTTCATAGAATGCTTGTAAATGACTTCAATTTGGTGTTTGTACGGTTTAAGAGGCTTGGAAAAAGTCCAAAGTTCTGTTTTTAACTTCTGTATGAAGCTAGAAAAATTGAATTGGAAAACCCAATTTTATGGGCCACCGCGATGCGCCACTATCGCGGTGGCTCACTGGAATTTGACAAATAGGATTCTGGGGGTCACCGTGACGTGGTGCTATCACGTTGTATCACTGGTTGGGATTTGGAACTTCAGCACAATGTGCTGCTATCGTAGAGTTCCACTAAAAATTGACAATTGTCAAATAGACCCTCTCCGCGATGCGCCAAGCACTAAAATAACGTTATTTTACGACTAGTACTTAAATTAGCCATAACTTCTTACTCGGGTATCGGATTTGACCGAATCCTATATCAATGGAAAGCTTATCAAATTTCCCATATGATAAAAAGTCAAAATTAGGGAAATTCTATATGGTTAAAATGATACTCACTTAGGAAGTCACTTCTTAACCTTCTCGGGGAGAAATTAAGCTTAGGAAAAATTTTGGGTATTACAATTAACGTGACTTAGATCTTCAAAAGGTGAAAGGCAAGGTATAGAACTTGTTAAGTCTTGAAATAATCTCAACCACCAAGGACCTTACATCACATCTCAACCACTTTCCATAAAATAAGAGTCCATGTTTTAAGGAGAAGTACAAGTCTATTCAAAGACTTTTGAGTCTTGAAATTTGAATTGAAAAAGGAGCTCCAAAGACTAATTTGTATTTCCCTCCATTGAACAATTTCCACTAAAGTCCAAATTGTGAATTGTGAGTTAAAATTTGTCAAGAACGAACCACTAGTAGACGGCCATGTTGGGCTGCCATGTTATCAATTACTTTTCACACAATAATTTTTTAAGCTAAAAATTTGATCTTCTAGTTTCAATTTGATGTTTCTTTAGTCTCATTTGTTGATTCCATTACTAACTTACAATCTTGTACTAGATTGTAAGATAGTTTTGAAAATTGTTCTTCATGTATACGTTCCTTTGTGAGTATAATTCTTTTGAGTCATTGTAATACGTCCTTGTGTGTTTTCCTTACTTTTTGGAGTCATTGTAAACATTGGATTCACCTCTCGGAGTACAAGCAAGAATACCATAGTTGTGAGATTAAGTTTGAGGGATCCGAGAGGCAAAAAATAAAAAGAGAGAGTGAGGATATTTTTTTGTACAACTAACGTGTTTTCTATTTTTATAGGTTACTTCTTGACCATAATGGATTCCATTTTGGCCCACTTTGATGCTACTTCCTAAGAATTGGCTAAGACAAATGTGGGTCTTGAAAAATTAGGCTTGAATAAGTCTACTATACTTAAGAGGTTGGATCGAGTGGAGAGTTAAAGGAATTCCCGTGTTTCTACTCCCAAAACTTTACCTCAAACGATCAATCCTCCAAAACCCCCACCAAATGACATAGACATAAGTCAAGCCACCAAATTTCCTCCAACCCGACACCTAAGTAGGTCACTTCTCCCTCAATTCGATCAATTCCAATAAGAAGGACTTGGAATCCAATCTTCTCCCATCCAAGCTCCACAACCAAAGCTCCACATTACCAAATCAATCCTTTCATCCGAAACTCCACTTTTCCTAAACCGATATGACCATATAGAAGAGTGTGGTATAAAGGAACATGAGGTACATGGAGTCTACAATGATGTGTATATGAGGGAATAGAAGTTGATGGGAAGACCTAGAGAACCCCAAGGAACCCCCACCATCAAGAAAAGAGGCGGGATGTGTTTAGTGATTCCTTTTTCATTCACTATGTGTTTTGGATAAGGATGAATACAAGGCTCAAGATGAAGAGGAAGACGAGGTTCAAAATGAAGATATTGGCTGATACCTGTTCTTATTGAGCCCTCGAATTCTTCAAATTTTTGTGGACTATTTTTGACTTGTTTTTGTTACATGTTTACGGACTGTTTTGAGTAGGTTTCCATTAAAGTGACCAGTTGAACGATGCAAAGACAAGAATTTGTAGGAAAATTCCTCTCAATATAGAGAGGATAATACGAGAATAATTATAGATATGGACTTATGAGAGTGTGTGTCGGACCCGAGCCTTGGTGTGTGCACTTGAAGTGTAAGAGAGGCCCAAAATGCACCAAAATCAGTCCATAACTTACACTTGATGGGTGCCAACTCTTTGAAGGGCCTTTTGGTTATTTTAACTTATATTTTGTAATAGCTATAAAAGGAACATTGTAGGGCTTTTAGACTTAGTTTTTGTTGAATATTGAAGTTGTAAACACTTAGAAAGACAAGACCTCTCTTCTTTAAGAGGCTTGGACAAAACTAGGGCAAGATCTAGTATAGAATCACTAGTAATTGTATTTTACTTGGAAATGTAGATGCTAGAGAGGTGGAATCTAATTCTGTGTCACATAAGAGATAGGTGAATCATTATGTGTGGTGTTAAGGGTCCAAGAGTGGAATAGGCTTTTGGGTTCTTAAGATTATACCTTTGTGTAGTCTATCTATCCCTTTTCTTTTATTATAATTCTTGTTAGTGTTTGTTCTAGTTCTTGTAATCTGTAACTTCTTGTTCTTATTATAACATTGTTGTTATTCTTATTGTGTTCATATTGTTGTTGATAATCATAGTTTGGATGGTTGTTTTGGTGTTAAAACACTCCCTTCATCTCGTTATTGTTATTGTCATTGTTGAATCCAAGTGTGGTCTCCAATCGGTCCGAGAATCCCTTTGATTAGTGGACTGTTTTGGGATGTGTTTCGTGTGTTCCTTATTTTTCTTGTATCAAGTAGAAATACCAAAATTTAACATCGACCATATATTTTTAGAAATCAATTAGATAGCAATATCAAAATTTAACATTAGCAACATTGCTTCAAAAATTAATGAGGTATAAATACCAAAATTTAATCTCAGCTACACTGCTACTAATTATCTTTCCAAGACATTCTTTTCGATCACATTATCATTATTGATCAATATCATTAATTTACCAACACTTTGGTCCTTTTATGAGCATTATTTTAATAATTCATCATGATCATCAATAAGCATCAATTCAATGAGTTATCATTATCAAACAAGCCTTGCATAGGCATAATTCAATAAATCATCATTATCACTAGTTTAGCCTCTCATGGGCATCCAATAGATAAATTTTGTTTATCAATACCAAATCAAAAATGTCATAAAATAAATCACGAGAAAACAGATTAAGAAATATTCATTCCAAAACCCTCAACCCATATCAAAAATCATATTCAAATCCACGTAAACAATCATATAATTTCATGTTTAGGTAAAAAAATCTAAGGGAGAGTCATATGCCTAAAATTTAAGAGTTATGGATGGAATTTTCCATTGGAAGCTCTAATTTCCAACCTCTTTGAAACCCTAATCTTCTTTCTTGAGAGAGTTTTAAGAAGTTATTTTGATTTGTTTTGGAGTGATAATGATACCCTAAATGGGTTTTAAGTCA
Organism: Capsicum annuum; assembly: GCF_002878395.1. NCBI lineage: Eukaryota > Viridiplantae > Streptophyta > Magnoliopsida > Solanales > Solanaceae > Capsicum > Capsicum annuum. Next base: position 173,891,374 of record NC_061114.1, on the reverse strand, counting down.
TGGGTTATGTTTAGGGAAAGAAGGAAATGTCCAGAATGCCCTTAGTAAAAAGACTTAAATTTATCGCACAGTCGCTCCGGGTGACCTTACGACTCATAGGGTTACCCTACGACTCGTGACATATAGTTGTAGGCTGCACACTACCCCATGGGTGCCCACACTGGTATGGTTATGAGCTTTACCATATGACTCATAGCCAGACATTATGACTCATATGCTCTACTCGTAGTCAAGGCAGAAACTATTATGGCAAACACTGGACATCCTACAATTTACGCCTTATGACTCGTAACGTATCTTAATAACTCATAAGGTATAAGTCATAGTTGGAACAGAATACATTGCAAAAACACTGGTCACCTTATGACTTGGGGTTCTATGACCCGTAATGTACCGTACAACTCATAGGGTGAGTCATAATCTGGGCAGTAAGCCCATAAATCAAGAAAATTTCAAGGATCAAAATCCAGGGTGTTTCAGATGGAGAGAAGCATAAGGTTAGAATTAGAGAGACATTACTAACAGAGTTGATTATATTGCACCCTATCTCACTTACTTTATATCATCAACAACTAGCCCACATCCTATACTTAATCATTCTATTAAGGCTTTTCAAATACGAATATGAGGAGCCAAATATTATGCGTAAATCACTTATTCCCTTAACAACGGTCTATATCTCAAACTTTAGTTTTACGAGTCAAATCAAGAAAAATAGGGTTAAAAGATTCACCTTAAAGAAGACAACCACACAAAATCACCTCTTTTCCCCCTAGAATCGTTGTCTCTTCACACAACTAAAGGATGGGGAATGAATTTTATAATTCAAATTAAAAATCACAAAACTATGACATTTATCATTGTGGTGAAGTAATTATTTTTGCGGCAACACCTCTACAGTGGGAAAAGCTTCCGTTATGGTGGATCCTTTAACCACTACGATGAAAATTTGACTCCTATAATAGTAAGCTCCGCCCATCTCCCACGTACCTCTATTTTACAAAACAAAAATCATGTTTCGGATATCAAATTACAAGCCTATCACGGTAATTACTATTATCAGAGTTCTAATGTCTCTACTACTCTAATTTCAACACTAGACAAGTCACGTCTAATCCACCCAACACATAAGATCTCCCTGAGACACCTGACTTGATTTCTAGTCAAGACTAAACCATGGAAAATTTGTATCTTAATCATTTATAAGTCACTATGCTATTTACAAGTCACATAACTTAGATATTTGTTTGCACCCAATCAAGACTACTAGATTTATTTTATAAAGCTAGCTTCAACATCTCACGACCACTATTCTTTTCACCTCAAGGTTACCCACTGTTTAAGCTTAGTGTTTACTACTATACATAGAAGACAATACAACCTCTCACTCTATACAGATTCACAACTATTACCATAGACATTCCACATAATTATATCTTACAACACATTCTCCTCCACAATATTTCTAATACTCATCTAATAATCATACCTTAATCACCCAACAATCAATACCTACTATCACCTAAGGAAAGATCAATCATGTCATTTAATAATTTACTTATATTCTTCCATTTAGGGCCATTCTTAATTATTTTATGGGTGTAACTAAGTCATTTTATTTTGCATTGCCATTGTCATAGGGATTACTACCCTCCAAAAGTGTCACATATCATTCCACTACATAGGACGTCAAGATGCATCATTCAGCTAGAAGGTCAAGTCAAAAATAATTTATCTTCTTAAGGTTTTTCCTAATGCACAAATCCATTACTAAACTTTTTTCAAAACAATCTCTAAATCAATAATAAATAATGTGACAAACACTTCATTATCAAGCTAAGTCAATCCTATATTACTAACATCGATTTATAGTATATAGGGCCATCCTACTTAGCAACGCACAAGGGTAGGTTCATTCTTTGTTATACCTTACCAATTTTTTATTATAGGTTTCACTAAATCTTAATCATCTCAGAATTGATCCCACACAACAAGCATATTGTAACGCTCCAAATTTGATACCCGAAATACTACACGGTGCTAGTAATCCTGAATGACCACAAGCTAAACCATGACTGATATCTATAACTGAGCACTGCATAATGTACTATATAAATGTGGAATAAATGGGCTAAAAGGCCATAAGGTTCAAATATCTGATAAAACATAACATCTGGTAATAAGGTATATCAATACCAAAACTGAAATAAATTGTCTGAATATGCTAGTCTGAAAGCCTCTAAATTATCTGAAAACTATGGAGTTGATGGGACATGTCCCCAACTAAATTCGTCTACTAAAACTAAAATAATGAAGTGATGAAATAATCATGCAATCCTCGAATGATGAGGACTCACTGCAATCTATTGTTACTGGATGAATCTGAAGCTAAGTGTGATCGAGAACTTGAGCGTTCAAACCTATGGTATAAAATAGCATAAAACAAAAGAAAAGTATACATAAGTACGTCTGAATGTAATGGTATACAAAGTAAGATAGTCTAAATGCATGAGGTTCATATACATGAACAATACTAACTGAATGGATAACATGAACATGATTATACATGAATAAATACGTAACTGTAAATGAGATCGTGATAATACTGACTACTGAGTCTGAATACTTATAACATAAGTTTTGTATAACTGATATATGGTTAACTGGTAACTAAATGACTGTTGTTGATAGTCCTGATTCTAATGGAACTAGCTGAGTTTCGTATTGGGCTGAGTGACTATATCTAACAGTCTTGAATTTGTAAAACTATCTGAGCTCTATTACTGAGACTAAATCTAAAACTGAGACTGTGGAAGGTAATCATCTAACTAACATGCCCCGAATCTGAACTGCTAGGGTACAACTTGTAACCCTAGTTGAAAGGGTGTCAGTACTGTGCCATAGGTAAAGACAATCGGTGAGTTAACCCTCTCTGACAGGGAGCTCTTCCGTCAACCCCTCCCAGTAGAAAAACTCAAATAAGATGTATAATCCCTAGACTCGTAGGGGTACATCTCAACCAACACTGGCTATGTAGTTCTGGAATGCAAGGATTGCTTCTAAGGGTCATACCCTCTACTATTAGTGTGTGCCCTCATCTTTGGATTAGCTCGGTGTTGAATCCTACTCCCAACTGAACAGACACTGAACTAATTATACTGAGATAAACTGGATTAAGTTCACTAAGTTCTGTGGACTGACGGAATGTTACTGAATTCTATTAACTGACTGAGTTCATGAGATTACTGAGTTTTCCTAAGGCATGTAACTAATTAAATTCTATTGAGTTATGAAACTGGCTGAGAATACTATTAATCATGGCGTGATTGATATTATCTTAAAACTGACACTGGCTCTAGGAACACCGCTAAATTGTCGGGTACAAGTACCCTTAGGACTCGATAGCATGATACTGGCAAGACATGACACTTCTTGAACATATGACCATAGTCAACAATTCATAGTACAAACACTGGGGATTTTCATGCAGTATTTGTAAGTCATAAGCTTACACATGAATAGGAATACATATAAATATGTAATAATTTTGTAAGTCAAATCTCATGAGCATTCCACCAAACCATTACAATGCATAACACTAATAGGGAGGTCATTGTGAACAAAAGGGTAAAGCATGGATTCATCAATTTGGTCATAATTGAGTCATAAAGCATAATTCTTATTCTCTTAGGAATTTTAGTAAACACCTTACATGAATAACTTGAGACTTAGGCATGAACATTAAAATAATACATCATGGCAATATTTTTCACTTCAAATACAAGAATTCCAACCACATGCTAACATGATTTCATTATATGTATTAAAGATTTCAACTTGGTAATCATACAACAACATAAACATGGATATGATTCAATTCATAACATGGAATTCAAAATTTATATTTTTGAAAAGGTTTCTTGAGCTTCATGGGTGAAAGGAACCCATGAATTAACACTTTACATACCTTGGATTGAAGTTTCTTGAAGATTAATGGTGGAATCTCCTAGATTAGAACCTTCAATTGAAAACCCTAGACTTATTCTTGACGGAATTTGAGAGAAACAACTATATTTTGGTAAAAACCTAGCTGAATCTCGTGTTCCAGGCTTATGTAGGGGTGGGAAATTAACCCTTTTGCCTTTAAAGATAAGGACATTGATGACTGAAAATTGGGCATCAATACAACTAGTAAAGCAGTGCATCGATGGCATCGACGCGATACCCAACGCAACATGCTATGATCGTGCCAAGCCTCAGTTGTTTTACTGGCAATCCCTACAACAATGTTAACCAACGCGATAGGCAATACGGCGCGCTAAGATAGAGTGGTTCCACTATTTTGGGACTCCAAATGAGGTCTAAACTAGTTCCAAAAAATCTAAAACTTGTCTGAAAATATTTTGGGACTCCAAATGAGGTCTAAACTAGTTCCAAAAAATCTAAAACTTGTTTGAAAACACCTATCGACTCTCTGGTCATGAATCAACAAAAATATGGACCATTAAGGGACATTAGGGTCATCAAATAAGATTGCCAACTTTCAAAGGCCAAAAATAAACTAAGTCTGGGAACTTTGCTAGAATTTTATAAGTATGGGACCCCCTCAACAAGCTTAAAGGACTGAATTAAGCTTAGAAATTTTGTGGGGTCTTACAATATCTCCCCCTTAGAAATATTCATCCTCAAATGGGACTGACTGACATAGGAGAAATGATAAGTTGAAGTACATACTAAACATGAACAACTGAAACATGAGTACATGACTAACATAACAGATAAGATGAATGTATTATACTGAACATGCATATCTGATGTATGAATAGCTGACTCAATGATTAGGATTACTGGTAAGCTAAATTTATCAAGATGAGCATATATATCTCATGCTTGAATACATGACTAAACTGACACATGAACATATGACTGAATATGCAATGGTAATTAATACCAAGTTTATAATGGCAATCTGAGAATGAAACTGAATACCAAGTTTGTAATGGAATCTGAACATGGAACTGAGTGAATTCATGGAAGATGTCACCTTAAATCAAAAATACTGATGAACCCGAGATCACTTACTAGGCATAGATGAATGGGAATATGGGAAAATATCTGAGCCTGAAATATATATATAAATTGAATATTGTGATCTGAACTGAGCACCTTGAATACATCGCTTGCGACTGAGGTCGGAGTTTGAGGGTCAACTTATGAGTACCCCTTACTCCAAACTGTATTCATTATGAGGAAAGAGTGTGGCATGTTTATGTCATGAAAGTTCAAGGGATTATAGTGTATCTCCCTCTTGGGACACTAGGTCTCTTAAAAAATGCTGATTTTGCTGAGATACTGAGAAAAACTTGGGCGATGCACAAAGCACCTACGAACTAAATTGTGACTGAATATCTGGGATCTGAAACTAAGACGTTATACATGAACTAAGCTGATCACACAACTACTTAGTTGGTCCATCTTAGAATGATCACATTTGTGGGACTCTAGATAGTGCGGCTAGATGGAACAAAGGGAAACCACACTATCCAAACTTGTTTGCCTGACTGCTAAACTGAATTACTGGATGCTTAAACTAACTCATACTAAAAACTTATCTTAACTGAAGTACCTATCTGGAACTCTTTCAACTATACTCTCCACCTTAGTACAACATGTCACTTGAGACTACCAAAAATATTCACATGGGTATTGAGCATAATTGCTTAAATATAGTGCTCATCTGATTAACTGAAGAACTGATAACTAAATACTGGGTCTGCAAGACTTAACTGAACTTAGTCTAAACAACTATACTAAAACTATAGAGTATAATTCATAAAAGGTAATGAATGACTGGGTAACAGAGGTAACTGAGCACGAGTGAGTGAAAACTGTATTACCTTGAGAATGCAAGATCAGGTATCTAACATATTTTGAAAATATTCTATAAACTGGGGTACTGAAATACTAATAACTAAGTAACTGATGGCCATATGCTATGGTTGGGAAATCCTAAAACTAAACTGAGTTACTAAATTGATTACTGGGCTAGGACTGAGACTGAGATTATAGATACGACAATAATTGAGACTGTAACAGTAACTAAGACTGTAACTAAAACTGAATGATAGTTTTTGATAATAGAGGTTTAGATTGGTACTGAAGTACTGCATTATGATGGCTAAGTAATTGATAACTGAAATCCATGGTCCTGTAGGACTATCTGCGTTCTGTACTGAATATTGATTACTAAACTGATGTTATAACTGAGGCCTGAGGGATAGAACACCAACACCATGGATTCACCGAGGGACCTAAACTAAGAGTATACGTGACATAATTTGAGTTTGGCTGATCACTAGGAGTAGAGCATGATTCATAAGCTGCATGACCTAAGCCTGGAATTTTTGTGTTCATAGGACATGATTCGTAACACTGGGTGAACTGGAACTCCTCATACTAGGAACTTGAAACACACACTATTATATGAAAAGTGCATGGATATAAGTTGTATTTGTGAGACTGAAAGATAAAGCATGCATAAGTATCGTGATGGTTGAAGTACAAAACTTTGCACTGAGGTAGGAATGGGTCGGGAATCATCTTTCCTTATGGATTTCCTACACATACTGGTATTACTACTAGAACCTGAAGGCCTGACTTTGTGAGATATCATAACCAAATAGTCCCTGTATACCTGCTGGGCTATGATACGCTGACCCAATGGGTGGATACTGAGAAAGGTCCTATTAATATTTGGTCTAACCTTAAAGTTGACTGCTATGTAAAGATTTACAAAAGAAAAGAAAGCTCCTAAATCTGAAGAAACGTGAACATATAAATGAGATATTGATAACATACCAATGGCTGCATCAGAAAAATTTTCCTGATTCTATCGAGACTAAAGAGGATAGAGTCTGTTTGGGTGTTGCCCACTGATAGCGCTAGAATTTGCACCCTACTAATTCGGGCGACCAGACTAGGCTAAAGGACGACTGTGCTGACTTCGAAGGCTGAGTTTAGGGTAGTCTCAGACCTTGTGACCTGACTGAACATATTCAAAACATACATCACTACCGGCTCTACACACCCCCTAATGATACTTACCACACTCTTCGCAAAGCAGATTAGTAAAACTCCTGCTCTCACTACCCTGGGCTTTGGAGCCTGGCGCCCCATCCCTACGGCTCTTTCTAAACTTTGGTACTGGCGTTCTAGTTGAGGATGGAACTAGGACTGAAAGCTTATGACTATGCTGAGAACGATTACCACCCTGCGACCCGGGCTAAGAAAAACTATAGCTACTTGTTCTGGCTCTTTTATTCTCTCTCTCCTTCTTCTTAAGTTTTTGCTCTTCAATTTGTTGATCATGGACCATAAGCCTAGATATGTTCATCTCCTTAATCAACATCATAATCCTGCACTCTTTAACCACGCTACCTGATACCCCAGACACAAACTTGCTCATTCTGGATTTACTGTCTGCTACTACATGGGGAGCATACCTAGCTAGCAGAGTAAACTTGAGGGAGTATTCTTTTACGCTCATGCTACCTTGTCTAATATTGATAAACTCTAACACTTTGGCTTGTTCCTACTCTAGGGGAAAGAATTATTCTATGATGGCAGTAGCAAACTCTTCCCGCTCTGTGGGCCCTACATCTCTACCCCTGTCTACCTTACACTACGTAAACCACGTATGAGCTACATCTTATAGCTGATAAGTGGCTAACTTAGCACTCTCACTGAAAGTCACTCCCATGATATCTGTGACTTTCTAAACTTGGTTGAGGAACTCCTATGGATCCTCTTTGGATTTAAAACCTGAGAATAGGGGAGGATTCATTCAGGTGAAGTCCTAAATCCTGGCTGCAGCAGTATTGGCCACTGATTTGGCCAGAACAGTAGTTGGCCATTCATTTTGAGCTGTAACTGACTTGGCTATAGTAGTGAATGCAGTCCTGAATTCTGCATGGGAGACATGCTCGTCCAGGGGATCTTTCTAAACTTGCTGAGGGGCTAACTAATTTTTGTTTATTCTTTTGGGAGGCATGTTCTACAAACGTAAAGGGATAAACGGATTTGAATGAGAGTTAAATTTGAGCTCATGCTCACTGGCACAACATAAATGCTAAAATAAGAGAAACTATTCCTAAAATATCTTATAGCCTCATGTACATAAATGTGGTGCGCAACACACCCATGCATGAGACTCTACTAGATGTGACTTTTCAGAATTCCTAGGACTCTATTGAACCTTAGTCTCTAATACCAAGTTTGTAACGCCGCAAATCTGATACCCAGAATGCTACACAGTGCTAACAATCCTGAAGGACCACAAGCTAATCCATGACTGATATCTGTAACTGAGCATTGCATAATATACTGTATAAATATGGAATAAATAGGCTGAAAGGCCATAAGGTTCAAATATCTGATAAAACATAAAATCTGGAAATACGGTATATCAATACCAAAACTGAAATAAACTGTCTGAACATGCTAGTCTGAAAGCCTCTAAACTGTCTTAATACTGTGGAGTTAATGGGACATGTCCCCAACTAACTTTGTCTACTAAAACTAAAATAATGAAGTGATAAAATAATCATGCTATCCTTGAATGATGGAGACTAACTACAAATTTACTGTTGTTGGTTGAATCTGAAGCTAAGTGAGATCAAAAACATGAGCGTCCGAACCTATGGTATAAAGTACCATAACGCAGAAGAAAAGTATGCATCAGTACATCTGAATATACTGGTATGCAAAGTGAGGTAGGCTGAATGCACGGGGTTCCTATACATAAACAATACTAACTGATTGAACAACATGAACGTGAGAACTGTAAATAAGATTGTGATAATACTGACTACTGAGTCTGAATACTGATAACATGAGTTTCATATAACTGATATACTATTAACTGGTAACTGAATGATTGTTGCTGACAGTCCTAATTCTGATAGAACTATCTGAGTTCCATACTGGGCTGAGTGACTGTATCTGAAAGTCCTAAATTTGTAGAACTATCTGAGCTCTATTAATGAGATTGAATCTGAAACTGAGACTATGGGAGGTAATCATCTAATCAATATACCCCAAATCTGAACAGGTGGGGTCTAACTTATAACCCCAGCTGTAAGGGTGTCAATACTGTGCTACGGGTAAAGACAAGTTGTAAGTTAACCCTCTCTGATAGGGAGCTCATTTGTCAACCCCTCCTAGTAGGAAAACTCAAATGAGATGCATAATCCCTAGACTCGTAGGGGTGATACAAGTATGATCATGATCATGACACTTTTGAGTATTTTTTAAGACTAGTCACTAAAGGGCTCTTTTATCATTTCTCTATTATTTGTAATATTGTATAAATAGAACCTTGTTGGGTTTATTTTCTTAGTTTATTCTTGATATTAAAGACACTACTCTTGTGAGAGAAAGTTCTCAAAACTAAAATTAGGGCATAGCATAAGGGTGGATTCTTTTGTGTGTTGCAAAGCTTGAGACTTTGGTGCTTTGAGAGATGGATGCCTCTCTTGTATCACTGTAAGAGTTAGGTATTTGTTGTATGAAGTGTTAAAGGTCCAAGAGTGAATATGCTCTTGGGTTGTTAAGACTACATCAACACTTGTCTAACTATCTATCTTTGTTTTTTGTCCTAATCTTGTAGTTTGTGTTGTTGTTGTTCAAGACGTTTGGTTATTGTGGTTGTAACATCGTTGTACTTCATTTTTATTATCATAATATAGTTTGGTTTGCTTCTGTAAATTAGGTGCTAAACACCTTATTACATGGTGTTCTTGTTTTGTTCTTGAATCCGAGAGGGTTCACCAAAAGAGGTCCATAGTTCCTTGAACTAGTGGACTATTTTGGTGTTTGTTTTCTTGTGTTCTTGGGATGTCTTGTATCATTTGGTATCAAAGCAAGGTTTGATTTTGTTCCAAAAAAATCAATCTTGGGATTGTTATCTTGAAAATCAAAAAAAAAAGTGAAAAGAAAGAAAAAGAAAAAAAGTTACTGTTCACGTTTTTAGGGTCTTTCATAAAAACTTGATTTTTGTGTGTTTCTAGAGTTAGATACTAGTTCCATAACACTATTAGAGTCTAGAAATTGAAAATTCCAACAAAAAAGAAGTGTCAAAATTAAAAATCTCCAAAAGTTTTGAGTTTTTGATTTTGTGTTTTTCTTGTGTTTTTAGTGTTAGATTTGTGTTCTCTAACACTATAGGAGTATAGGGTTAGAATTTAAGCTAAATTGGAGGTTATTTGAGCTATCCACCATTGTTAAGCTTGAGTTTGAAGAAACCTGAAGGTGGATCTCATTGTGGGAGGTTGTTTTGAACTCACATATGTTTTGTTTTGTAGAATTTGTATTGTATTGTTGTGTGTGGCGTTGTGGACTGATTGGGTGTCTTGTTGGACCATAACTTGAAGGGTGATTTTTGGTATAACCACAATGGAACGCGAGGATTCAAATGCTCAAACAATGGATAATGTTACACCCCAAAATCATAGAGGTGAGACTAGCACATGGTGCCACACTTGACTGTACATACAACCTAAAACCCAACCAAATAACATTAGTGTACTCTTAAGGCCAAGTTGAATTTTAAAAGAAGGGAGCATAATGATCATAACACAAATGCAACAAAAGTATAACATAAGGACACTTGGACTGTAACTGACCACGTGACCCATATCAACAATCGCCTACAAGCCTCTAAAATGAGAAATATCTACTCGCTAGGCGGGACAGGCCTCGTAGTATTCATCAATTATACAAACCAAAAATAAGTTCTAGACTCGGCAACTTCGGAAAGAATGAAGCATACCAATCATCAGTTGAAATCGATCATACGCAAAAAGAACCTCTTTTCCTTCTAATAACCTACAGGCATGAATGCAGTGCCCCCCAAGCAATGGGGACATCAGTACAAAAGAATGTACTGAGCATGTAAGGCATAAAGTGACCATATGTAAAATAAGAGCTTAAATAAAACCAGATATCAATGTATAACCATAGGGGAAAGTATAGAAGATCACCTTTTGTTATAACTGTGGAATCATAGTACATTCATTACGTTATTTTTTTCCTTTCTTGCTTTATAATCTTTGTAATCCATATAATGCAAATGATCAGCTGATCAGTGGTAAATATCAAATCAGGATCGGCCCATGGTAGGCTTATGCCCCTGAGCTGCCACCTGTAAATACATTAACTGGAATCGGCCCTGTGCTAGGTAATAGAACCCCTTGGGCTGCCACCCATTACCATATCAACTGGGATCCGCGCTATGCTAGGTATAAGAACTCCTTGGGCTGCTACCCATATTACATATTTTCGTTACTTAGTTTAATTAGCCTTTAAGATTGTTACTTCGGTGATCATAATCCTTTTGAGCTGTTGGAACTATAAACATCTGATGTAGACATATAGATAAAATGCTTGAGGCAACAACAATGACAAATGAAGTAAAGAAAAAAAAGGCGGACTTCAACGTGACACTCAGAAACTCATATGACTCAATGAACTTTATTAGACACGGTGAATATACACAACTAATCCATAAGGCCATGTGAGAAGTAAGGACTTTAGGTCGATAAATGATCCACTACGGTGTATAAAAAAAGGACAAATAGTTCTACTTAGCACGAGTTTATTGAAGACACATCTAGACATCCCAAAATTGAGCTTTCAATTGGTGACACATAACTTCTCAAATAAAGAGGTTGGACTTATAATAAATACTTACTATATGATAACAATTAAAAGGGTACATGAGCATGAGAACTATTGAGGAAAGTGAATAGGTACAAATTAGGAACAAATGCATATTCCAAATAAAGACATAAAGTTGTATGATCAAACCAACAGGGACTCTACAGGTCACATTATCTTAACGGGACAAAAGCGATATTGAATCAAGCAACATATGATCGTATTACCTAAATAAAGTATACAATCAAGTAAATAATTAGAGGGTATAATTTAACAAATATCACAGATGCATTCGTGGGTAACTAGGGTAAAAGTTCTAAGTTATAGGCAAACCTTAGTCTTTTACACATCTTCAACCCAACTATAGCTTGGAAAGTTCAAGTTATTACACAATTAATTGGTTCACCCTCAAATTATAAACAAGTGTATTTGATACCTCATTAATTCTCAGTAACTCCCATACATTGATATGAATTAAGATTAACATCTAAAGTATACTTAGTTTGTGCTAATCATACTAAGTCCGTAAAACAGTGAATCTGGACAGCCTTACTATTCAGCGTTGCAACTTAGTTTCGAATAGGTAGACGACGTAACCAAGCTTTATAACCTTCATTAAAGTTATAGGTATGTATCTTGGGGTCGTAAATAATCCACAATCACCACAAAATATATTTTGTAAAGGAAGATATCAGTTAAATACTAACAGTAGCACATAGAGGGTTTCTAAACTAAAGAACTGGGCAGAATTGGTCCTCTCTTGCGTACACTATTTCGGAGCCATAAAAGAAGAATCAGCTTTTGATATAGAACATAAGTTGTAGAGCTACGTGTCAGCTTTCCAAAACATATTTCTATAATTAGAAAAGATCACTACATACCGAGATGAGCTCGTTTTACTAAACCCTATACAATCTGACAACGTTTAAAATTACTTACTCACACTCTATGATATATCTAAACCCCCAACATTTTTCCTATCGGTGTTTTATCGCATAATAACTATCCTTATGACTAGATTTTTTTTTCCAGGGCATTACCTCCAACTTGGTACTAAACACAAATTAACATGAGCTCTCGACACAAGATAATTAACTCAAATGAGAGTGAACAACATAATCAGAAAGCTCCATGAGATATCCCTCAATAGTGTACCAGATTCAGAATCTTGAAATTAAGAACTAGGTCATGGAAAGAAAATTTAGCCTGTACATACTTGTTTCTGTTGCAAATCAGTACAACCTACCACAGTTCATCCTCCCATTATAGGCATTATTCTACACTAGTGTAAGTGGAAAAACTAGTATTAATAGCGAATTAACCCCATGATATATCTGGCCACTTCTAAGCTCTATAGGTGCCGACTAACCACAATCACATAATTAAAACAAAAGGAGTGAGGCACGAGCAATCAAATCCAACACACCTAAGTTTTAACAACCTTACTTGCCCTTACTTTAACTCGTACGCTTATAACACGATGACTACCATCGGTAACTGACCACCAATTCTATATGTATCTGATTCTTATATCGTCATAATAAGAATAACTTACCAAGCCTCCACAGTCCCCACACATAATGAGAGACAAAAACTCAAAGTTTGATTACAAAATCATGTAAAATAAAATCCATGTAGTGTAGGCGTACATCCTGACCCCTAGCCTCAAAAAGAAATGAATTGAAATGCATGTGATGTAGGCACACACCTTAATCCTAGCCCCCTAAAGCATGAAATGTAATGGATAATAACTATGCATATATATAGATGTGGGAAAACAACATGAACACCGGGCCACAATAAAAATCCTAACCCATCCAACAGTTCACAACATAAATAGCCAAGTTGCTTTGCGGGTTGACAAGATCACCATACTATCTAAAACATGTAAAGCACAAATTTGAAAATAGCAACACCACAATTCATATACGTATGTATGTAAAATGTCCTCTCCAAAAGTAACCTTTATGTAACCACCCATCTTTAAAGGTTCACGATCATATACGATAGTGGCCGTAACTATAACTCACATCTAGGCAATCCTTTAACGCAACTCTATTGCTTACAAAAACTCACGGTGGTCTAGTCTTGGTAACTGTTAGATAATTTCTGTGTTTATTCTCCTATGTTATGGAGCAAGTACATTTAAAGACGTCACAATTCAATGTCAAATAACATGAAGAAGATAAAACTATAATTGAGATTTCCCGGTTAATTATGTTCAATTAATTAACATGTGACAACTGAAAATAAACTAATCAAATGAGGGAGTAGGAGCAATTAAGGGAATTAACAATAAAGAGTTGAATTTACTAAGTGCTATTTCGATTTCCTATTTCTATTTCTAGTTATCTTACAACAACTTCCCCCATAGCTCGATAGACCCGAAAGTCACAATACTTGCAAAATCATGCCAAAAAGAGAAGGGATAACCTTAACATACCTTAATAATTGTCTTCCAAAGCTACCATGAATTCTCGAGTGCTACGTCGCTACAATAACTTATTCAGCCAGTAATAATCTCCTTCTCCCCATAGTAAAAAAAAAGAATATGAAATAGGGGATATCAATCTAATAAAGGCATATAGCCAAAGCAATTTACAACCTAACTTTCTCTGTAGCTATGTTTATACCAAGAAGAAACCAACAATCTAATGGTTCTTTCTATTTATAAAAAAAAAAATGGTTTCTTTATGCTTAACTTAATGGATATTCTTAGAGAAAGCAGTAACTTTCCAAATTTCAAGTAAATTTAATACCAACACTTACACAATGTTTGCTGGGTGCTCCCTCCACTTTCCACGTGAAACTGGTGGTGGCCCATATAAATTATTTTTGATCCATTACATATATATTCGGATATTATATAAATTCATGATAAAATAAATACACCATTTTTAAATATATCACAATTAATAGAAAATTATACCAAATAAAGCCTACCTTTCATATTAATAATATTTTAACATAATGAACATTTTATCTCCATTAAAATAATAACAAGTTATAAAACTCTCACTAAACTTAGTTTATACAAAAATGAATTGTAACTAAAAAAATTTCATTAATCAAAGAAAATCATTCATGAAGTCTGAGAGATTCTTTTCGTATTTACTAGAATTCATACAAATTTCCTATGTATAAATCATGTCCTATAGTAAAGGAGTAATTAATTCATTTTATAATTGGATTTATCTTCTAACATGATAATAAATAAATAAATAAATAAATAAATACGTAAATTTCCTATAAATAAAATATGTGGTCCTCCTAGATTGTTTCCAAACGATTCTAATCCATAGCATATCCTTGGATATTTTATTAAAAATAGCCACTAATTGATAAACATGAAAGAGATATTAACAATTATTAAGTATTACACACCTTATATTTAATTATATACAAGCACCACTTCATGTAACAATTAAGAATAACTAATGACTTAAAATTGTCCTTACATATATCATGAATCTGATTCTTCCACCAAATACTATTGAATTATAAAAACTTATAAAAATCAAATTGGAGGTCCTTGTGCGAATATGTGTGACTATCATGTTACAGTAAAATAATCGAAGTTAGGCTTCTAAGCGCCTGACAGAGGACTAAGGACAACCATAAAAAGGTTGGGGTGTTACATCTTTCCCCCCTTAGGAACATTCGTCCTCGAATGTAAAATAAAAATATGGATTCAACAATCTAATTCATAAGACTCAGCTCTAGAGAACAATCTAAAAGATGAGAGAATGGAAACATATCTTAAATGTCATGTAGCCTCCAATATATAAGTGTGGTGCACGACACACCCATAAGCAGAACTCTACTTAACACGGCTTGTAGACTCCCTAGGACACGACATTACTATGATACCAACTTTGTCACGCCCCAAAATCATAGAGGCGAGACTAGCACATGGTGCCATACTTGACTGTACATACATCCTAAAACCCAACCAAATAACATTAGTGGACTCTCAAGGCCAAGTTGAATTTTAAAAGAAGGGAGCATAATGACCGTAACACAAATGCAACAAAAGTATAACATAAGGATACTTGGACAATAACTGACCACTTAACCCACATCAACAATCGTCTACAAGCCTCTAAGATGAGAAATATCTACTCACTAGGCGGGACAGGCCTCGTAGTATTCATCAATTATACAAACCAAAAATAAGTTCTAGACTCGGCAACTCTAGAAAGAACGAAGCATACCAATCATCAGCTGAACTCGATCATACACAGAAAGAACCTCTTTTCCTTCTAAGAACCTGCAGGTATGAATGCAGTGCCCCCCAAGCAATAGGGATGTCAGTACAAAATAATGTACTGAGCATGTAAGGCATAAAGTGACCATATGTAAAATAAGAGCTTAAATAAAACCAGATATCAATGTATAACCATAGGGGCAAGTATAGAAGATCACCTTTTTGTTATAACTGTGGAATCATAGTACATTCATTACATTATTTTTTTTCCTTTCTTGCTTTATAATCTTTGTAATCCATATAATGCAAATGACCAGCTAATCAGTGGTAAATATCAAATCAGTATCGGCCCATGGTAGGCTTATGCCCCTGAGCTGCCACCTGTAAATACATTAACTGGGATCGGCCCTGTGCTAGGTAATAGAACCCCTTGGGCTGCCACCCATTAACATATCAACTGGGATTGGCCTTGTGCTAGGTATAAGAACCCCTTGGGATGCTACCCATTTTATAATTTGAGGCAAGGGAGCAAGAGTATCATGGCTTACTACGATGAATTTCAACAATTGATGTTGAAACTTGACCACCGAGGCGAGCAAGTAAGTCATGACATTGTGCGCTTGAAGGTTGGGTTAAACAAGGACATCTTCACTCACATGACGCTTCACAAATTTGAGACGAAGATCAAAGAGAACACATTCATGGCTACCCAACCCGACGCCACTAAGGGTTTCCAAAAACATCCTCCAAGGTATGAAGGTAAATTGAATTCTACTTGCAATCCCAAGGGGTTTCAATGATTCAAGTGTCAAGGGTAGGGGTACAAGGCTAGTGAGTGCCCAAACCGGCGAAATATGATCCTAAAGGGGGGTAGATTGTACTATCTTGGAGAAGAGATGGGCATTGAATCGGTTAAGAATGATGACAAACTGCAAGATAGAGAGCAAAAAGAAGCTGAAGTGCAAAATGAAGAGTATGAAGAAAATGTGTGTCCGGAAGAAGAAGATTGCGAAGTGCCTTTGTAAAAGATACAAGTATGATCATGATCATAAAACTTTTGAGTATTTTTGAAGACTAGTCACTAAAGGGCTCTTTTGTCATTTCTCTATTATTTGTAATGTTGTATAAATAGAACCTTGTAGGGTTTAGTTTCTTAGTTTATGCTTGATATTGAAGACACTACTCTTGTGAGAGAGAGTTCTCAAAAGTGAAATTAGCTCATAGCATAAGGGTAGATTCTCTTGTGTGTTGCAAAGCTTGAGACTTTGGTGCTTTGAGAGATGGATGCCCCTCTTGTGTCATTGTAAGAGTTAGGTGGTTTTTGTATAAAGTGTTAAAGGTCCAAGAGTGAATATGCTCTTGGGTTGTTAATACTACATCAACACTTGTCTAACTATCTATCTTTGTTTCTTGTCCTAATCTTGTAGTTTGTGTTGTTGTTTAAGCCGTTTAGTTATTGTGGTTGTAACATTGTTGCTTTTCATTTTTCTTGTCATAATATAGTTTGGTTTGCTGCTGGAAATTAGGTGTTAAACACCTCATTACATGATGTTCTTGTTGTGTTCTTGAATTTGAGAGGGGTCACCAAAAGAGGTCCATAGTTCCTTAAACTAGTGGACTGTTTTGGTGTTTGTTTTCTTATGTTCTTGGGTTGTCTTGTATCATAGGTTTACATCTCAACCAACGTTGGCTACGTAGTTCTGAAATACAAGGATTGCTTCTAAGGGTCACACCCTCTACTGTTAGTGTGTGCCCTCATCTTTGGGTTCGCTCGGTGCTGAATCCTACTCCCAACTGAATAGATACTGAACTAATTATACTGAGAAGAACTGGACTGAGTTCACTGAGTTCCGTGGACTGATGTAATGTTACTGAATTCTGTTAACTGACTGAGTTCGTAAGATTACTGAGTTTTCCTGAGTCATGTAACTGACTGAATTCTACTGAGTTCTGAAATTGACTGAGAATACTACTAATCATGGCGTGACTAAGATTATCTTGAAACTGACACTGGCTCTAGGCACACCGCTAAATTGTCAGGTATAAGTACCCTCAGGACTCGATAGCATGATACTGGCAAGATAGGACACTTATTAAACACATGACCATAGTCAACAATTCATAGTACAAACGTTGGGGATTTTCATGAAGTATTTGTATGTCATAAGCTTACACATGAATAGGAATACATATAAACATGTCATAATTTCGTAAGTCAAAGCTCATGAGCATTCCACCAAACTATTACAATGCATAACAATAACATAGAGGTCATTGTGAACATAAGGGTAAAGCATGGATTCATCAATTTGGTCACAATTGAGTCATAAAGCATAATTCTTATTCTCATAGGCATTTTAGCAAACACCTTGCATGCATAACTTGAGACTTAGGCATGAACATTAAAATAATACATCATGGCAATATTTTTCACTTCAAATACAAGAATTACAACCACATGCTAACATGATTTTATTATATGTATTAAAGATTTCAACTTGGTAATCATACAATAATACAAACACGGATATGATTCAATTCATAACATGGAATTCAAAATTTATATTTTTGAAAGGGTTTCTTGAGCTTCATGGGTGAAAGGAACCTATGAATCAACACTTTACATGCCTTAGATGGAATTTTCTTGAAGATTAACGGTGGAATCTCCTAGATTAGAACCTTCAATTGAAACCCTAGACTTGTTCTTGAGGGAATTTGAGAGAAACAACTATATTTTGGTGAAAACCTAGTTGAATCTCATGTTATAGGCTTATATAGGGGCAGAAAATTGACCCTTTTTCCCTTAAAGACGTGGACATTTAATGATTGAAAACTAGGCATCTACGTGATTGGCGATGCGGCGCGTCGATGGCATTGACGCTATACCCGACGCGTCGCGCCATGATCGCGCCAAGCCTCAGTTGCTTTTACTGGCAGTCCCTGCAACAATGTTAACCAACGTGATAGGCAATGCGGCGTGCCAAGATCGTATTGGTCCACTATTTGGGGACACCAAAAAAGGTCTAAACAAGTTCCAAAAAATCTGAAACATGTTCGGAAACACCTATTGACCTCTCTGATCATGAATCAACAAAAATATAGACCATTAAGGTCACGAAATGA
This sequence comes from Capsicum annuum, assembly GCF_002878395.1. Lineage (NCBI taxonomy): Eukaryota > Viridiplantae > Streptophyta > Magnoliopsida > Solanales > Solanaceae > Capsicum > Capsicum annuum. The sequence goes on along the minus strand of NC_061114.1, from coordinate 173,872,329 downwards.
GATTGCCAACTTTTGAAGGAAAAAAATAAACTAAGTCTGATAACTTAGCTAGAATTTTCTAAGTCTGGGACCCCCTTGACAAGCTTAAAGAACTGAATTAAGCTTAGAAATTTTGCAGGGTCTTACACATATGAGTCAGGTCAAACAAGACCAACTGGTTATAAGTCATTAACAATCTCATTATCAGTATCATATTCCAGAAAAGTTATCAATCAAATTTCTTAGGTATTAACAACCTCCCCTAAGTGTTCCACTTTTATTTAAATCTTATTATTTTTTCAAGCATTAAGAATCCATCCACACAAAGAACTCAAAGATAATATCACTTAGCTAGTCCTCACAAGGAACCAATTACAATTTCAAATAATACGACTGCACATGACTTCCAAATACAGTCTCAATGATCGGACCACATAACTCCACATAATATCAAATAACTGAACCATACAAGGATCCGCCCACAATATCATTAGCAAGATCCTCTTATTAAGGGAAACACATATCATCTCAATTTTTGTTCATGGCTTTTTCATTATCTTTCTTTCACAATATGTTCTCTTATCATCCTCTCAATTCTCATATCATCAATTTCATCAATATAATAGTACTAGAAATAAGTAAGGACTATAGAATTATTAGTTACACAACAACAGGATATCACATAGTCCTATTGCAATTATCAAAAAATCAACTTAGTAAGTTTTCCTCACTGAATTTTAAAAAAAAAAAATTCACAACAATGAAAATATATAGCAACCCACGGTCAGCGAAATATCAAACACAAGCAACAAAATAAGTTCACTACTTTCATAAGTCTTCACCTATTAACAATAATCTTTAGCCCTTGTTAACATATATTAATTGGAATCTCCTATATTCCAATTCAAACATACTAAGATACCAATTAGAATCAATTAGATTCTAATTGAGCTTTGTTGAGATACCAATTAGAATCATCTAGGTATCAATTGGATCCAACCCAGTAGTCAAATATTAGGATGGCACGACGGGGAGAGATAAAGGAAAACGATATCTACATGCCTTATAGCCTTCCAAAGATTGGGTGTGGGGCCCTACACACCAATCTGTGGAACTCTACTTGATATTTTTCTTGTACTTATGGAACCGATGAACCTAATGCTCTGATACTAACTGTCACAATTCAAATTAATAGATCATGGGAGTGCCTATGCTATCCTATGTAGCTAGAATCCTAATTACCCAACTAAAAATATGTGAATGACTTCTGTTATTAAGAGAATATTGGATTAAATATAATAAAGTAGATTAATTACCAATAAATAAACTTTTTCAAAAAATTCTCACAACTATCTTTACCACCCCAATACTTAGTCAGACATGTACAAGAGCTACCTATTATAAACTAGACTAACGATAAAATAAATAACACAAAGACTCTATATCTACTAGAAAAGAAGTGCGAAGATGGTTATGAATATTGCCATCCATCTAGTAACTGTAAACTAATTTACATCCAGTCTACACCCCAAGAAGAAATGTAAAAGAGTAGGATCAGTACAAACACATATACTGGTAGGCATCACTGACCGATTAGTGTTAATCCACATAATTGAAATATAGAATCAAAGAAAATAAATTATGACATCTTAAATATAACATAATTCAATAATTGTTTTAATATCATTATAACACTTTTCTTGTATAATTTACAATTTCCCAAGTCCGTTAATGAGATTATACTTACCACTAGCATAGTTTAGCCTCATTAATTCAAACTATCCACCACAATCTAACACTAAACCACCACTATAACCCCTTTATTTTTATTACCTCTTTCATTACCCACATCTATAGGATCAATCCATTAATCATAAATAGCTCACACTAAACTCTCTTGTTAACAGCCAAACATTCTCTTATAACATTGAAGAATAGTAACTAGCCAATCGGATAAGCCACGATTACAACAATTATAAATGAAGCAAGTCTACCAATATATAGTAAGTAAGTACAGATTTTTACTTTTCCAATTGCATGTCACAATCAATCTCAAGGATATAATCAAGTAGGGAATACAAGTCACCTTATATCTTAGTAAAACACAACAGAAAACTCAAATCTCATTAGCAAACCTTATAGATACTCTTAGAGAAGGATTAATTCAATTATTAGAACTTCAAGATCATTTCTTTGGGATTATTTATTGAAGTCATCACTTTATATCACTTTATTATCATCCTCCTCCTCCTCCTCCTCCTCCTCCTCCTCCTTATTATTATTATTATTATTATTATTATTATTATTATTATTATTATTATGTCGGGTCGTGGCACCCAATCCAATCACGTCACACAGCAATATCAAAATTTAACGTCGACCACATTACTTGAGAAATCAATAAGGTAGCTATACTGGAATTTAACATCCACCTTATTTCTTGAGAAATCAATAAGATAGAAATACCAAAATTAACATTAGAAACATTGCTTGAAAATTGATAAGGTACCAATACCAGAATTTAATGTAATTTAACATTATGCACATTGCTTGAGAAATTGATAAGCAATACCTGAATTTAACGTCGGCCACATTGCTACTAACAATCTTTTCACTTTTCATTTCTTAATAAACATTCATCTTTCACCTTTCAACGTGTATGAAGGTATATCACATTATCATTATGGTTCAAGACCTCTCATTCATCAATATTTTGGGTCTCTAACGGGCATTATTTCAGCAATTCATTATTATCATCAACAAGCCATTCTTGACATCAATTTGAGGATTTATTATTACTCCCTCCATCTCAAATTACTCGTCAGGATTCATGATGAGTCATCATATGAAGCGTCACCTACGTGTAGGAAATTAGACAACAAGTCTTCACCAAATACCACAAGTCGTAGCCAGACCCGATGACTCGTAGCCACTACCAAGCTTTTCTCCTAAATAGTTTAGGATATGATTTCTTTTGAATCTATAAATACTGCCTTAGGTTTTATGTTAGAGTTAATGTACTATTACTTCTTTTGAGTGCATATATTTGTTCTTGAGAGTTGTTAAACATATTTTGAGAGACTAAGCATAATTGAGATTTTTTATTTTATTTTATTCTTCTTGTAAGTACATGGTTATATTTTCTTCTTTGAATTATTGTCGTGTTCTTGCAATTATGAGTAGCTAACCTCCTTAACTAGGATTGTACAAACTATGATGAAATAACGAAGTAGGGTCCCAAGTATATAATGATTCTAGATTGGTGTGTGCATGTATTGTTATTCCCTTCGTATTGGTTGGCTTTTAAAAAGTGCATGTGTTAGTACCTGCCTGTATTTTTTACTTGCTTTAACCTAGAGAGGTAGAGATTAGGAAAAGGGAATCAACAACGGTGTCTTGGAGCAACCAACCTTCACTTAATAGCTTGACCCGTGAACGCAGAAAAGCTAATATGGAATCAAGGATAAGGGTTAGATTGTAAAACTCATGAGGCTCGGATAAGCAATCGGGGATAGTCATCCAATAGGGGCGAACCAGCCGTTTAGGTGAATTTAACTTATTGATTATGCATGCTAAGCATCAGGATAGATCATCGGTACAGAGAACCTACGGAGTTATGAAATCATGGGAAACACAGTCTTGTCTCATACTGTCTTCAACTCAATTCAATAATTGTTACTTGGTTACATACTGTCTTCAAAGATTACTTTCAAAAAAACTTTCTTCCGAAATAACTGATTAATAGATTAAATAACCGCATGGACCAGGCTCCTAACCATATTTTATGTGGGATCGAACCCAACATTGATTAGATTCTTTGATTCAACGAATGTTTTATACTTCATTGTGAGGTATACTTTGGACAACATCACCTATTTCCTTTACTATTGGGTTTCCTCTAGCCAAAGGTATACCTTCTAAATTTACCTTTTTATCCGATATCACTTTACCAAATAGACTTACCTCACAATCCTTCATGCTGGACCCTTATGGCGTTTTTCAAGTGTAAGTTTCCTTAAGCACATGTAACAAGTCCATAAATTATCATACAACTAACTTCTTAGAAATTGAAAACTTATGTAATTGTAGAAGATAGAAATTGTAGAGTAATATGTTCTAATCCTCAATGGATTGCTCATTATCTAATAGCTATTATTCCATAATTTAAAAGTTGAAGTACTGAAATGTCCCTTCTAATTTAATGCAATATCCTATATAATTAAAATACGATCTGTATAATTAGATCGAAGCTGTCCCTTGCCAACTAAATAACTGTATCACTTGGATCGTAGTTTTAATACTATTTCAAGGTGTGTGCTGAAAATCTCCACATGTCGAGCTGCACAGAAAAATATTTGTTTGGCTTTATGCGAGGCTGATCAGTCTTATTAATCTTCAGGTATATCTCTCAGACAAACATCCACATATGTACTATACATTGTTCATAAAAAAAATGATGTTAAACTATCAAAAAACCTGTCAAAAAGGGGTTAATAGAATTAAATAATGACATTTCATGAATATTGGTTTATGTATCGATGCCCTTTCTTTAATGTCATAAGCTCTTTAAAGTTCGTTTGCAACAATTTTAATCCATTGTAATAAATTAACTGCTAGAAATTTTTGAGGAACTCTTTAAAGTTCGTTTGCAACAATTTTAATTCATTATAATAAATTAACTGTAGGAAATTTTTGAGAAACATATCACGAAGAGATGTTGGGAAAATTTTAGAAAGAACCATAACGACACAACTGATGGCTCAATTCAGGTGATCAGGTGTGAAAACTTGATCTACCTAAAATCAGTCAATATTCACGACAAATGTTTCCTTCATGATATAGAGAAATAATTCCTTACCAGTATTTGGAATAAATTTTCATGATCAGGTACTTCATTAAGAATATAATTTTCATTTATTTTAAAACACAACAATTTTAACGAGTCGGGGAAACAAGAGGTATTAATAAAAATGAACAGCATTTTATTTCTCAAATATTTTCTCAATGGAAGTATCATGTCAACAAAATTAAATTAGAAAATCACCTAAAACAATTCAATGACGTCGTAAGTAAAATATCGAGTGACTTTAGGATAAATTAAAAAAAAAAAAATTTGGTCGGTGTCAATTAGAAATAGACTCCTAGTACCAGCCATGAGCCAACAATAGAATTTGGCTGGGAAATGAAAAGTACATGTGAAATATCATAACAATTAGAGACCTTACAGCCTTATGGTTTCAGTGATCACCCTCTATTATTTTTTACACAATCAAACAACTACCAGAGTACCACTAAAACAAATTCTACCAAGTACCACTGGGGCATTCAATTAAAACAGAAACAAATAACACATCACAAAAAATTTTCACAAATCCTTTTAAACATTTCTTTTTGAAAATGCATTTACATAGTTCCTTTCATACATGAAATAGCAAAGTAAACAAAAGGACTGTAAACCCGAAGGAACCCTTTTAACTCATGAGCATAACATGAAATATAATACAAATGCAAACTATTGCTATTGATCACTACTTGCTTACTAACTAGAATTGCTCGTCACTATGCATGCGCTAACTTAGCCAAAAGTACCATGTCTAATATTTTAACATCAAGGGTATCATCAACCTTTACAATCCCATCAGTGCCATCAACACCAATAAGCTTACCGGTTGCACCGCGTTGGGGACCACCCATGATCTTGATTTTATCAGACTTCTTTGGTACAACTATATCAATTTCAGTTGGGTGTGCAATGATAGTGTCACCAATGCCACCTGATCCAAGAGCAACGCTACAGGAACCATCCTGCTCCAGAAGCAAGTTAAACAAATGATGGTTAACTTTCCAAAAAAAAAATTGAAACTATTCCCCTTGAAAAGGAGGTTTTAACTACGACCAAAAAGCAGAAGAACAAATATATGATAAAAGCAGCAACATTTTCAGGAATATGTATAACAAGCATGTTATGACATGCTGGTATAGAACCATTAGAATAGTTTTATATACGTTTAACTATACACACTCGTCTCAATTTAGCGGCTTGTACGTTACTGCTGAGGAAAGAAATTTCTAAAAAAAAACATGGTTATATAACAGAAAAAGAAACATTACATCAAAGTTGAAGCGTGGATATTTTAAATTAATTGTTTAAGGAATCCAAATGCTTGCAAGTTGTGAAAATTGTAGAACTACAAAGATATCAATCATTTCGAAACGTTCCAGTACGGAGAGTATCATTATTATTCTGTTATTAGCTTATACTACTTACTGTTGATATTGTTATTAGCTTATACTACCATTACTGTTGATATTGCTTGTGTTATTTTTTGTTGTTGGTACTTGTCTTTTCTGAAGTGCTTTTGAAAACACTTTATTGAGCCAAGGGTCTATTGAAAATAGTCTCTCCACCTCACACAAAGTGGTCGTGTGCCTGTGGCGGTGGAGGTGGTGGGGTGGGGGTTAAGGCATACACACCTCACTTTCCCCGGACTCCAGTTTTGGGATCAGACGGTCATGTTGTACTTAAATGTCCAATGCATCTGCTCTGGAAGTGGTTTAAGAGATTTCTATGCACTTCCCAAAGAGAACACCCTCTAAATGTAATGCTTATACCAATTTATGTTACACTTTCTCTTTTTGAGATTCAAACATACATATATTACGAAACTACGTAAAAGGTATTATAAGTTTTAATTACACACATTAAGCTAAATGACAATTTTAATACTGCAATGATCTACAAAAACTGAAATTTAAGTCAAGCTGGTAAAAGGCATTATAAGTCTCCAAATCTGACCATCATCACATAAATAGGGATGGAAGAAAAACTACTATTTATAACATGCACGCCAGATCATAGTAAGTGAAGCAAAATCCAACAAAGGAGAATACAAATTAGTACAGAATATACATACCGCTAGCAGCTCATGGACAACTCCAGTGACAGTATCATCATTGGACTTCCGTACATTGACCAAGATATCAGGCAAGAGCCAAGGACCTTCTGTATCCCCACCTGCAATACAGAGTTGTCACCTACTACTGAATGTTGAAAATAGTATTGCCTACCGCTCTTCCAGATGAAATAATAAAATGAATTTGCAATAGTGAACAACATTAAAGGTCATTCTCCTCTACGACTAAATCTTGTAAAGCCACAACTGTTGGGACTTATTTGCATCCCTCACATTGCGATTTTGACTAACATTATACTAAGAAATTTCGACATTACAATCAACAAAAACCATTGAGAATATGTAAGAATTAAACACATTAAGCTAAATGACAATTTTAATACTGCGATGATCTACAAATAGCAACAAAAATATAGAAGTCAAAATTACACACTATAACATTGAATTAAAATGCACCAACATGAATAAAAATCATCACTTTGCAAAGTGGAACCAAGAGATCATCTGATCTCAATAAAATAATTCCTTCACTAGAATGAAAGAGATTATGGGTAAAATATATAAATTCTGCAGTGATCACAAGTTCACTAACTCAAATTAACTTTTCAGTAAGATTTATTAAAAGTAACTTGTCATTCAAAAGGCACAAACTATTGTATTGAACAAGGGACGCACCACCTATTGGTGACATCATATCCAGCCCACCACTTCCAGGAGTCATTGGCTGCCCGCCAGGAGTACCAGGTATATATGCTGAACTCGGTGTCATTGGCGGTTGTCCACCAGGAGTTGATGGCAAGTAAGGACTTGGAGCATTAGCTGCATGGAACAAAGAAAAATGGCATCATACTCTCCATACAAGGACCCGAAGAAGAAAATGTGGCTTCCAATCATGTAAATGAGATTTTTAGGTTACCATATGCAGAACCATTTTCTCTTGGCGTCCCGGCATCACTGTAATTACCGCTAGGAGTATTAGTCCAACCAGAACCAGGAGTAGGTGCTTCATACGCCCTTGAACGCGGACTAGATGGCTGAAAAATGAACAAAGCATGAAAATCTTTTTTCAAGAAAGAGAACAAAGCATAATAATCTATATATCTTTAAAATCATGAACCCATTACTGAAATGTTGTTCGCCTTTTTTAAATCTTCAGAAAAGAATCACATTAGATAGAATTGTCATTTAATTATTTTCCTAATATTTCGAAACTTAAAATCAATTAAAATCTTACTAATTATTTTTTTCCTTAATTTTTTTTGAGAAGGTAACATTTGTGTGTATTCATTGAAACCAGTACATAGGTTGCTCTGAAAACCATATTTACAACTTGACAAAATGAAGAAAAGCTGAATCGTAATCCTAACAGGAACCTAGGATATCTATAATGGATTCAGTATCTTCTAAATACATCTGTGTGCACCAAAAACAAAAAAGTTTGATACAGTTCAGCTTGATCTTCTGTAAACATCTAGCATTCCTCTCTGTCCAAATTTTCCTTAATTAAACTATCTAGAATGTCCTAATAACGAGAAGGCAATGTAGGGCATGCATGGAAGTTGTTCCTTCGTGATGTGGATAATTTGGAAAGAGAGAAATAGGAGAGCTTTTGAGGGGGTAGAGTCAAGTGTTACACAGATGAGGGGTATCCTCCAGTCACGTATTTTATTTTGGTGCACCCACATAAAGTTCCATGTTGTACAGAAGAAGGGGTGGATTTTGTAGAGAATCATGTTCTGTAGATTCTTTAGCTATTTATATATCCTTTGAATATGGTCAACACAGTTAAATTTCTCATCTTTTAAAAAAAAAGCCCTAATACATAGGACTTCAAAATCGATTAAAACATTACCATATAAAAAGTATTTGACTTGCTATTTTATTCTTGTGGACCTAGAAAAAGCTTTTGGAATTTAATACGTGCAATTATTGTTTGTGGTTTACCTGATCGAACTAGAAATTCTCTTTCTTAACCTTTGTGAATAGTCCCACATCAGTAGCTTAATGGATAGGTGGACTCTTTTTATGGTCTTTTGGCAATCCTCCTCTCAGGCGCTAATTCATTTTTTAACATAGTATCAGAGTAGGCCCATCCCAAGTCCTTGTTACACATGTTGGGCCCCCATATTAAAATTGCCCATGCTCCAAATGTCCACCCATGAGTGTGAGGGTGGGGTTAAGAGTCTCATATCAGTGGTTTAAGGGATGGGTGGTCTCTTCATATGGTTTCTTTATTAAATTCAGCCCAAAATTTGTTTCTTAATAAACCTTTACCTTATCAACAGATAATCTAGTAGAAACTTTGAAATAACTATAAATTAATCATTTTGTTTTCCTATAAGTTAGCTGTACGAACTCTTGAAGTTTCAAACTCGACAATTGACGGAGTAAATTCAAAATGAATTTTTTGTAATTCGCTCTTGGATGATCACGAACCAATAAGAATCTCGACAAATTCAGTGCATGAAGAGGTTCACTTAGCTAACCTATAATTTTGATGAACACTGAATGAAGAAATAAGAATTCTATGAACTTGAGATAAAAAGAACCACATTAAGAATATGCATATAAATGCATCCACGGGTGTGGCTTAGTGGTCAATGAAGTGGGTTGAGAACCTAACATCTCACATTCAAATCCCAGCATAAACAAAAAACAATAGGTGATTCTTCCCATCTGTCCTAGTCTTGGAAAACAAAGTTATCTAATATCTATTGCGGGTAGGAGGTTCCACACAGGTAGCCCGCGAATTTAGCCAAGATGCGCGACAGCTTGCCCGGACACCACGGTTATCAAAAAATATGCATATAAATATTAAGTGAAAAAATATATTAAGAAAAGGATTCAAACGCGAGAAACGGAAAAGGAAAGAAGAAAAAAAATGTTTTAAAAAATTTAATATCTTTGTTATGTAAGGTAATTTAACTGCCCGCAAGGGCATGTTTGGGAGGTGGGTGGGAGACTTGGAATCGAACCCAGCCCCCGTCTGTCGCTCGTCCATGAGCTCGTTGCATGCTTTCCTAGTGCACTTACATCTCCAATGTGATTTGCGAGCTATTGTACAATGAGTAGATAACCACAAAGTGCACACCATAGAGTGCTAACACGAAGGGCTGAGTCTGTGGCAGGGGTTGTGGGTTTTCTTGAGGTCCCCAAGGAAAAGGTAGCTTAACTTCATTTCTGCTTAAAACATTTATTTAAGAACCTTGATAAATAAAAATCATATTTTATTTCTTTATTTCCTAAGAAAATTGAAAAATGGTTTGAGTCCTTAAAAGATAATTATAAATATTTCTATACTACTCTATTTCATACCAACTGAAAAATAGATTCTCAAAATATACAAGAAAAGGGCAACCCGGTGCACAACACTCCTGTTGTGTCCGGTGTCCGGGAAAGGGCCAAACCACATGATTCTAATTGTACAAGCCGTTGTTTCTGCAACTTGAACCCGTGACCTTATGGTCATCACACGGCAACAATTTTACTAGTTACGCCAAGGCTTCCCTTCAAAATATACAATTAATGTTAAAATCTTCATTATTTCCTTGTTTTTGTTGATTTTTTAATTAATAAAAATTATTATTTTCCTTTATAATGACATTATGCATGAGTACATACCTTTATTGTTTAACTAAATAAACTTGCTCACACAACAACATACCAGTGTAGTCCAAGTCCTACAAAAGGGGGTCTACAAAGTGCGGTCTGGAAGGGTAGAGTATACGCAGACCTTACCCGCACACTAAGGTAGAGGTATATTGACAAAATATAACAACCACGGATTATTGACAAACTTGTGAGTTAGGAAGTACATTTTCTTTAGCTAATGACTTATCAAAAAATGCTCAAGTGCGATCTTCGAGACTCCTCTTCCTACTTCTTAGGATTGTAGAACGGCCTTCTTTGACACTTTCGCTGGCTGTCGGGTTGCTGGGCTCAGCTTTCACCCACTATGTTTTCTACCGAAATCTTCTTCCTTCTCTTTTCTAACTTTCTTCTTTCTTTACCGTCTCTCTTTCCAAAGTTAGTGAGATTGGAGCTAACACAATATACTTTGATGTAGGTTTCAAGTAGCATGATGAAACCAAAAGTATAGCGTGAGCAGAGGAATGGTTTGAATGGATGGAATAGGGGCGAAACTTAATCAAAAGAACTACAACTACTTTTTTCTGAAATTCTTTCAACAGGATCTCTAAAGGAGGCATTGAAAGTTGAAGGGTAACTTTATGAAATGATGGAAGTTCCATGATCACTCTCAGAGTACTATATGCGAGAAACTTTAAGCACATGACATGTTAGATAACTATCATTCATAATCAAGGAACGAGGAAATCAGTAATCAATGGCATTTAATACAGGGTGGCGGGTTCTATTGCAATTAAGGTTGAGAAGTTCACTAACTCATACCTCCCAAAACAGCCATTAACCATTAATGTCTTTGAAAATACGGAGAAATGTTTTCTTTATTCAGAAAGAGACAGAAGATCTAAATGATGATGTAGAGAAATAAACTTAGCCATAACCCAAGAAGAAAAAGGAATCATCCATATCGACGGAGGTACAAACCCAACTCAGCATGAGGTGCTCGGTGGGCTCTGTCAAAAAACATTTCCGACATCCCTGCTTTGGTGGAAATACAAGGATGGGTGTTGATGGGTGAGCAATTACATGGAACCAACATTTGTCAAATGGGCCAAAATTAATTCTTGTCCGAGTTCTCTTCTAAGATATAGAAGCAAAGAATGTTGTGAGAGATGATTGGCACCGGAAAAATATAAAATCAACCTGCAATGGTGGTCCCCGGTGGTAGATCCATTCCAAGACATGAAAAGGTGAATCTTAATTTGGATCAGATTGATAGGTCTTCCCATTCAGTAATGGTTCCAAAAGGTGGCTGGATTCTAACTGAAGAAGAGATGGAGTTGAGAATCACTTGAAATGGGCAAGACTAATGGTTGGGCAATGGCGACAAAGTCCCAAAAGTGGTTGAAGGTGGAAAGTGAAGGTATCGTATCATCTCTGAGATTGGTATAAAGCTCCAGTGAGAACCAGAATTGTAGCAGCCGGAAGACAGAGAACAATGGACCAACGGGTAATAGAAGGCACACATAGTATAGGGATAAGGTTTTGAGGTAACATAGGTATTACAGGCAGATGGGGTGTTCAAAAGAGGTGGAGGCCTTCCCCAGGTAATACCCACGTGACTTGCCACATGGTCATTCAGCCAAAAACTCTCTTATCCAATAAATAGGTTGCCATAACAAAGAACTTGGACCCAAATCTGCTAGCTCGAAGTAGTTCAGAGTTGAATAATAAGAGGGCCTATTACAATGAGCCTAGAACTGACCCAACAGCGGAGGAGGAATTAAAAGCTAAAGCTTTTGTTTCAACTCTTGAAACACAACTTACAAGTCACGAAGTCCTTGCATCTGCGAAAAATATTTACACGTGCAACGCAGAGACCCTAATACTAGTCATATTAAAAGAGAAAAGTGCATTTCATATAGAAATAAAAGTAGAGAGCATTAAAACCTGATATTGCGGACTCGACCCCCAGGAAGCAGGGTTTCCATCTTCCCAATTATCCCTGATAGTTTGCCATTGAAACCATTTAATCTAAAGAAAATGGAATTGCAAACTCACTAAATCTATGGAAGTAAAAGCAATAAACTAAAATAGCAAGATCAATCTAAAGCACGAGCATGCCACTTAAACTGCAATCACAACACAAATGAAGACCAAAAATCAGCAGTCGCTGAATCTGGAAAATGCACAAACAGTTTCAAGTTCAAATCATAATTTTAAAACTTTCAGCTATACAAAGAAGACAAAATTCACATGTCGGGCAGACCCATATTTCCTTGATCCAAACCATAGAAGACATGTATTTCATGTTTCAAGTAAAGACAAGGCTCTTTTCGATTTCTTCAAACCTGAGATCAATCAGTTTCAGGTCAAATAAGAACTAAGCAGATTAAAGGTCTTCATATTATTTTAAAAACCTTAAGCCATTGCGCTTATTTTATTTCCAGTGATGCAGCATACCTGGGTGGACTCATTGGATTCCATGCTCTGTCCCTCATTGGCGTCCTCATGCCATCATGGATAGGTGTTGCTATAGAGGAAAATGACGAGAAGAGCTAAAGTCAAACAGCTGGGGAGAAAAGAAAGAAAAACACAATTGGAACGTGACAGCAGAATAATGAACCTCCAGGATCTCTCATAGGTGTCATAAATGGGTGTAGTGGAGTCCTTGAAGGATGTGATGGTGTTTCACTTCCCAGACCATATCTAGATGGTTCCCTGCAAACAGGAAAAATAGTTAAGACAATAAACACTCAAAATAACCCAATTTTAGAACGGAAATATACTTACCTGAATGGTGTTGACACGTTAACATTATCAGAGATATGGTTGCGATCAACTACAGGAAAAGTTGCAGTCAGAAATGAATGTAAGCATTCAAAAGTTGGATAAACAAAAACTTCAAAGGAAAACCCTGCTTAAACTTGGATGACTGCCCAAAAAAGCGGATTCAGCAAAGCATCCACCCACAAAAATTGCAAAAGAGGACCCTTAGCATTTAACAAATCACCTTTGGTCCCCCACCCCAAACCGCCAAAAAAAAAATAGAAGAAACTCAGAAAAATGAGTGACATTCCAAACATTGAAGAAACACTTGCCTGTAACAACTTTCATCTGGGCTTCAAGTTCAACGCGGACTGAAGTTCCTTTGATATCAACAACACGCCCTTTACAACCTTTGAAAGGTCCAAGGCGAATTTTCACATCAGCTCCAACTAAAGCATCATGCCCTCTTCCACCTCTATGTCTGCCTCCATCTAGAGCACACCAAGCATAAAAGTTGAGACTAATTTTAAATGATAAACAGCAAAATAAAGAAGAAAATGTGATAAATAGCATTACTTTACCACTTGTACATAAAACACAATTGACGAGCTACCCGTCAACATGCCTATAATGTTTGTTTGAGGATATTATGGTCATTTACAATTAATCTTTGTGCAATGTTTATTTGTATCACATGCTTTATTGTTTATGCATAAGCATAGTCCCAACTTCTCAATAACAAAAGTACCAGATATAAATCCAATCTACTTCAATCTGGGCACAACAGGGTATATTTGTAACTTTAGTTGATTCATTGGATGAAAAATGCATTTACTATTGCTCCCCCTCTAAAATTTCTGGCCTGTTTGACTCTTTCATCCTTTGCTTATATTCATCTCAAAGGTTCACTATCCATGGGCCCCACTTATCTTGCCACCCTGCTCTCTTCTTTTACCTTTAACATAACACCTGTAAGGCTGTAAATATATAGACATTATAGACATTCTCTCTTTATATGTAACTTTTTTTAATGGGTCGTCTTCTTTTTCTCTTAATTTTCTAGAGTAAAAAATTTTTTTGTCTGCAATTTGATTACAGTTGAAATGTATTATTTTTAAGCAACACATATTTTCTTAATTATTTTTATTTAAGAAATAAGAAATAAAAAATATTTATGAATTAAAACTCTATATCCACTTATACCAATTGGTTGTGAATAAATATACAAAAAAAGAAATGAACTCAAGAACAATATATATTTATTTAGGGTAAGAAAATTAAATTAATCATTCACCATTAAAGCTTCTTCTGTGCTTATCAAAGTTCTTAGGGGTCGTTTGGTACGAGGAATAAGAGGATAAATATACAAAAAAAGAAATGAACTCAAGAACAACAACAACAACAACAAACCAAGTGTATTCCCACATAGTGAGGTCTGGGGAGGGTAAGATGTACGCAGTCCATACCACTACCTCCGGAGAAGTAGCAAGGCTGTTTCCGATAGACCCCGGCTCAAGTAAGATAAGTCATCAAAAACGTACACAGCATGAAACAATATGGCAAGACATAAATACGCCACCTATAAGGAGTAATAAACAAAGAATAATAAGCAATCGTAATGCAGCATAACAAGAATACTGCACCTGCCAAGTAAAGCCCTATCCTACCTACCGAAAAAGTCACTAGCCTTCTATCCTAATACGCGTCCTCCAGATCTTCCTATCTAGGGTCATGCCCTCAGTAAGTTGTAACTGCTCCATGTCCTGCCTAATCACCTCTCTCCAGTATTTCTTCAGCCTACCCCTGCCCCGCCTGAAACCATCCAAAGCAAGCCTCTCAAACCCCTACGAACCGGAGCATCCGTGCCCCTCCTCATCACATGTCCGAACCATCTCAAACAGACCTTCCGCATCTTGTCCTCCACCGAAGCCACACTAACCTTATCCCGAATAGTCTCATTCCGAACCCTATCCCCCTAGTAAGCCCACACATCCAGCGCAACATCCGCATTTCTGCCACCTTCAGTTTTTGAATGTGAGTGTTCTTGACATGCCAACACTCCGCTCCATACAACATGGCCGGACGGACTGCCACCCTATAAAATTTGCCTTTAAGCTTGGACGGCACCTTCTTATCACACAACACCCCCGAGGCGAGCTTCCACTTCATCCATCCTGGCCCGATCCGGTGAGAGACATCCTCGTCAATCTCACCATTCCCCTCAATCATGGCCCCTAGGTACTTGAACTATCCCTCTTACACACCACCTGAGAATCCAACCTTACTACCACCTCGTCCACCTCCCTCGAGACATTAAACTTACATTCCAAATATTCGGTCTTGCTCCTACTTAACCTGAACCCTTTAGATTCAAAGGTCTGTCTCCACACCTCTAACTTAATATCCCTATAGTTGTTGCAACTCTGAATGTCACCCTTATTCTTATACAGAGGGATCATAGTACTCCATCTCCAGGCCTCAGGCATTTTCGCCGACTTGAAAATGTCGTTGAACAAATCCGTCAACCACCTCAAACCAGCCTCGCCAGAAAACTTCCAAAAATCCACGAGGACCTCATCAGGCCCCATCGCCCTACCCCTTCGCATCTTGCGAACGGCCTCTCTGACCTCCTCCACCTTAAAACGTCTACAATAACTAAAATCACGACACTCCTCCGAATGCTCCAGCTCACCCAACTCAATAACTCCCTCCCCTTCATCATTCAAAAGCCTATGAAAATACGACTGCCACCTTTTCTTGATATGACCATCCTCCACCAAAATTCTACCATCCTCCCCCTTAATGCACTTCACCTGGTCTAGATCACGTCCCTTTCTCTCCCTAGCCTTAGCCAGTCTAAACAACATTTTTTCCCCTCCTTTCTCTTCTAAACCCGCATACCAGCTCTCAAACGCTGCCGTCTTAGCTGCCGTAACGGCAAGCTTAGCCTCCTTCCTTGCTAGCTTGTACTCCTCCCTAAAAACCCGCTTCTCTTCAGCATCCTTACTCTCAACCAACTTTGCATACGCCCCCTTCGTAGCCTCCACTTTCTTCTTTACTTCATCATTCCACCACCAATCCACCCTATGGTGCCCGGCTCGGCCCCTAGACACATCCAAAACCTCACTATCCTACCTACCAACTATGTCTCCCCTACGCTCCCACACCTCCATACCAGTCAACTTCTCCCCTATCTCCCGCGCACACCGGCGTCAAGCCGCCCCACCTAATTCTTGGTCGGCCCTCCTCACCCCTACTCTTCTTACCCTTCTTTATTCCCAAGTCCTTCACCAAGAGCCTATGCTGAGTCGAAAGATTCTCACTCGAAATGACCTTACAGTCCTTACACAACCCCGTATCCTCTTTCCTAAGAAGCAAAAAGTCAATTTGAGTCTTGGCTATCGCGCTTCGGAAGGTGATCAGGTGATCGTCCTTCTTTAGAAAGCTCGAATTCACCACCACCAGCCCAAAGGACCTCGCAAACTCCAACAGAGCAGCTCACTCTTCATTTCTCTCCCCAAAACCAAAACCACCATGCACATCGCCAAAGCCTCCCGAAAACGCCGCGATGTGTCCATTAAAATCCTCTGCTACAACAATCTTCTCAGAGCTAGGCACGCCTCTAACCACCTCATCCAAGTCCTCCCAAAACCGCATCTTCTCCTCCCCGCCTAAGACCACCTGCGGCGCATACACACTACACACGTTCAAGAACAATATATATTAATTTAGGATAAGAAAATTAAACTAATCATTCACCATTAAAGCTTCTTTTGTGCCTATCAAAGTTCTTAGGGGTCGTTTGGTATGAGGAATAAGGGGAAATCTCAGGGTTAAATTTGAATTAGATTTATGTTTTGTTTGGTTGACGGTACAAATTATTTCATTCAACTTGGGATTATTTTATCGCACCTCTCACGTGGTATAAATTAATTCAGTAATCATATTCCCAAGACTATATTCCTAAAACGAGTTTAACTGCACGTGCAGCTTTTGATTACTTAAAATTAATTGATGTTGTCTATTTCAAAAATTTTTAATGAAGTATAAAAAATTTCAATCACTTTTCAAAGATCCTTCACACTTTAATATAATAATGTAAACATAAAGATATATTTCACTCTAAGCACATATATACTTTATTTTACCATCAAAGGTTTCAAGTGGTTGACGAATCATCACTTTTGCGTTTGTCATGCAATACTTCTTTCCCTTCCTACCAAAGGCTAAGAGAGATGCAACAATTTGAAACATATTTGTGGTATGATTATTTTTTTATATTTAAAATTTTTCTTTGTTTTTAAAGTCAAATCTTTACAAAATCCCCAATTACATTCTTATTACGTACTTAAAACTTATAAAATTTGGTACTTCTTAAATTTTTCTTATTCTAACATTTTTATATTTATTTCTAGATTTTTCAAATCTTCTTAAAATCAAATTTAGTTGATTTAAAAATTTTAAACTAATGAAAAAAGTATACTTGTCACTAATTATGATGATTTATAATAAGGAAAGGTTTTACCATAAATACATTTAATTAATTTTTAATTCTTAAATATTAAAAAAATAGTGAAAAAACAATTTTGTCTAAAACAAAAAATTTTAATAAAGTTCAAACAATATTTCTAACGTCATTTACACTTTTAATATAGTATAAATATAGATACCTCTTTCCTTTCCTACCAGAAGCTAAGAGAGACGCAACAATTTGAAACAGATTTGTGGTATGATTATTTTTTTATATTTAAAATCAATCTTTGTTTTTAAATTCAAATCTTTATTAAATTTTTTATTACATTCTTATTACCGTACTTAAAACTTATAAAAATTTGATACTTCTTAAATTTTTCGTATTCTAACATTTTTAAATTTATTTTTAGATTTTTCAAATCTTTTTAAAATCAAATTTAGTTGATTTAGAATTTTTAAACTAATGAAAAAAGTATTAGTTGTCACTAATTATGATGATTTCTAATAAGGAAAGGTTTTACCATAAATATATTAAATTAATTTTTAATTATTAAATATTAGAAAAATAGTGAAAAGACAATTTTGTCTAAGCAAAAAACTTTTAATGCAAGACAAAAAGTTCAAACAACATTTCTAAGGCCTTCGCACTTTTAATATAGTATAGATAATTTAGTCCGCATATCAAACGACCCATTAACCTACTAAATTAACTTGAATAAAATTAAAGAGTGCTATAGAATAAAGCATAAACTGCAAATAATTTATTCATATGATGAAAAGAATATTATGATTCACTATGCTTCATAAGATGAAAAAAATATTATGATTCAACATTTAGCATAGTGTTATTAGGCCCCTGCTAGAACGGGCTATTCTTAACTAGTTTTTAATAATAAACATCAGATGATCAGGAGGACTCCACAGGTGAACAAAATTAAAAAAAAAAAAAAATAACTTACAACATCCAGATATCACACCATTATCAGAAACTTACAGTTCATAGGTGGGCCACCTCTAGACGATCTCATTGGAGATTGAGGAGCACGTGGTGGAGCTCTCATATGCGCAAATCTCGATGACAAGGGGTTACCCTAGAGGAGTTCCATTGTAAGAACAATATTCACAAGCTAGACATTTGTGAAGATAGAATTGCAAAAGCAAGAGCGAGCTCAAACTTCCAGAAGCAAGAAAATACTAGACATACATTTCTATCACCATTTGCCCGTGAGCCACCAACCAACACACAAGATTGGGTTTTGGCACAAATAAAACCAGCATGCTCAAGGTGATGCCGATCATAAATAAAAACAACTCCTCTGAAGATGTGTTCTACAGGACCTTGTTTTCCCTACAAATATCAAGGATATTTATAACAGCACATACAAAATGTATGAACAATGTCAGGCACAAGAAAGTCTTACAAAAGCCAACACTCACTTGACAAGGACCCTCAACAACTTTTACCACGTCTTTCACCGCTAAGTGGTTCTTAAACCGATCTTGGGCATTCCCTTTCTTTTCAACTTTCGCTTTGATCTCCCTAAGTCTAACAAGTGCTACCTCAGGTCTATCAGGAACACCCTTAAGGACCTATAACATCACGCAAATGTGAGCAACACAATTAACAGAATGGTTTCAACCTCAAAACTACAGTACTCACCTGAAAGGCTTCGCTGTCTACACGAATAATCACACCAAAGCTCTTATTGCTGCAGAAAGTGTAATCAATTAAGAAATTGAACTGTTGGTTCAAGAAGGACTAAACTGTTTCATGTCCCTTCAACTCTCATAAGAAGCTAGATGCTTACTCTAGTATTACAAGGTCATGGAGCTCATATTCCCCAATACGAGTGAGACCAGATGTTACTTCAGAACTCTCAACAACATTATCGGCAAATACACGGAGCTGCAGTATCAAAAAGAAAAAATCGGATCACCATTGTTCTGAAAACTGCAGATTAGAGACCTCAAATTACCATGTATCAACTTACAAGCTCCTTGGTTGTATCTGATACCAGGTTAACCACATGTCCCTGAACAGAAACAACCATACCAGTTGCACCTTCTGATGAACCAGATACTACTTTCACGTGATTTCCAAGATCAAAGTACTTGCATAGCTCTTTGTCACTAAAAGCCAAAGTCTGCTGCCAAAGTAAGTTAATAAAAATCACTCCTGAGGCACTTGATGCATAAAAAATATGTACTTAAAGAAGGGGAACATTACCAGAGGAAGGTCTTTCTGATTCGGTCTGATATGAACAGTATCTTCTTCCACTTTCTCAACATGGCCTTTCAAGTTCCTGAGATCCCCCTTCACCACAATAACGCGATCACCCTTCATAAAATGACCTTTTTTCCTATTTGCGAACAAGGTAGATAGACTAGCCATATCGCCATCCCCACCCTCACCAGTTTGGCGGAATTTCTCAAGTTCATCAAAAGTTGGCTGTATGTTCAGGGTGCTGATTGATTTCATTGACACCGTCTTATATAAGAACCCATCTTTGAACATCATACCTCCAATATTCTCAAAATAGTCCCCTGACATTGGGTCTCGCCTACGTTCCACACGTAGATTCATCTCTCTGCATACAATGAGAAACAGATTTAACAATTCGGTAAAGACCATAATTGTGCTCTTACTGCAACTAAAGACACCAAGGGAAAATTACCTTGCTTCATCAATATTCATAAAGCGTGGTGGAGGAATAAATGCTTTTTTCTTTGGAGCCTCCCTTCCTTCCTACAAAAGCAGTACAACACGCAAGAAGGAATGTCAACTGTTTTTTACAACAAACAACATTTGTTTTGGATAGGTGACCACATATTTTAGCAACTGCCCAAAAAACAGCTGTAGTATTTTTTGTTGACAAGTAAAAATAATCATGATGAAGCAGCTCTTTATAATACTGTGAATCTAGAAAGAAGTACAAGTCAGCCAGGTCCAAACAATCCCTTTAATGAGATAAGGAATTCAAATATTTCTTACAAAATTAGCATTAACGCTCTCATGTATTTCAAGAATACAGAACATATCAGCTAACAACTCTAATAAGAGTCAAAATATAATGACCAACCAAATGAACATACCAGCTTGTTTGCAAGAGCCTGTAAATCAATCCTTGGAATTAATTTTACGACGACTTTCTGTCTCACATTATCTACATCCATAACCTACATAAGCAGAAAGATTGAATATCAGAAGCGAATATCAAACTTACTAATTGCAACATAAAATGCAGAATACTTGACAACCTTTGCAAGGTCTCCCTTGTAAGTTCCCATCTTCATTCTGACCCAAGTATCCCTGGCAAGATCAACAGCTTTGCTTTCAACTGAAAGGACATCAGTCATCTCTTTTATGGGAACCAGCATTATTTTAGCAGAGGCATATATATTACGCATACCCTTGCATGCCTGTAGCATATAGGATACATAAATAATCAGGTCACTGGATGGTTACTTGATAGACACGTTATTTTAACGAATCACATAAATATAAGCCAAAACAGAGCATATTGTATCATCTATTACATACCTCCCTCACGTGGGCTTCTTTGTCTGCTTCTATGTATATATAGTTCTTAAGATGATCAAGGGCTACAACTGATCGAATTTGCAATTCAGGTCCTCTATCAATTGCCTTTTGCATTAGGCAAACCGCAACTTCTCTCTCACGGCCAATCTACAAAACATGATATAGCAATAAATTTCAAGAAAAAATGTGAAGGTTATAAGTAACATATATAGAAATATAAAATGCCTATGCACACAAGGGAGCAGACCCGCCCAGTGATCAATGAAGTGGGAGAAGACCACAAGGTCTCGGGTTCAAATCCTAGCATAGCCTAAAAAAACTAGGTGATTTCTTTCCTTCTACTTAAAACCTTGATGGTCCTTGCAGTACAGCCCTTCCCCGAATCACACATATAGTGGGAGATTTAGTGTACCGAGTTTCCCTTTTACCTAAACCTTGGTGCATAGAGTTACTCGGTAACCATGTTAGTGGAAGTAGCAGGTAACCGACGGAATAGTCGTAGTTGCATAAGATGCCCCGAACACCACAGAAATAAAAACAAATGATAAAATGCTGAACTTCATGGCAGCACGCCAACACCATACCGCACATTTCACCATCCAGAGCTTTGGGTCCCTGACAGACGGCAAGAGAGCTTGCTGTTCAACATCTGTTGCTTCCTCATCATACTCTACATGAGCTGACCTCGCATATCTTTGCTTAATGCTCCTTGTAAGCTCCTCAAGGTCTTCTTCTTGGTCCTCATGCGGCAACAGCCGGTGACGATATTCACGTCTGGCACCATCCTCATCAGGTATATCTGCTCCACTATCTACTATGAAATCTGCAGATAATAATCTAACGATCAACACCAGCAGATAAAAGACAATGCAGGGAGAAAGAAACCACAGAAAAAGCTCAAAGTTATTACTCCATTTATAAACTAAGTTTCCCTTAAATTAATTCTAGACAGAGAAAAACTCAGGCCAGACTGGACAAGAAATTCTATCAAGTACAAAGTATGCAGCAAATAAAATGTATGTAGTATCTCGAACTAAGGATTCCCCAAAGCTAATGTCACAGCCTACAACATTTGACCCAGAAAGTATGTGTCAATTGTTAAATAATATCATTTTTTGGGGTGAAGCGGAAAGTTCCGTTAAAGCATCAAGAAGATGTACAAAAAAGTTGCAAGAAAGAGAGTGTGTTTGCTCATATAAGCAAAAACTAGTCTAGTCTAACACCAAGGGAGAAACACATTCCAGAAAATAGCACAACTAGCTACAGGAGCCTGATTGAGCCTAGGGGTATACACAAGTTAAGGTGTGCAACTTTTGCTAGTTAAGGGGAATAATATGTTTTAAAACCTTTAATGTTCCTTATACCGATAAAAAGTGCCTATGAAGCAATTCAGTGCACAAAGCATCTCGTGTTCAAACAGACATTTGGGGAAGGGCTGCATTTCGAAGAGTTTATGCATGTAACTCAATCTATCTTATTGTTTTGGTCCTGTAGAATGAATGCGTCCGCCTTATGACCCACAACGAAAAATAAGCCTTGCGACGAGACGCGGACATTACCCATGCTGCGGTTCCCTCCGGTCTGTTCTCGGGTTGGGTTAGGGGAACATCCCAGCGATTGCCTTAGTTTTAGAAGATGGACTGTCTAATGTTTTTTCATTCAGGGAACTTATTGGATTGTCGCGAGCAGAACGAATTGGGCGCGCTTTGAAAGAGACGATCCATTACCGAGAGTCGTCTTATTGGGAATAACAAGAGCATCTCTCAATACTCAAAGTTGACATGAATAACTCCCTTTGGTATTCTACGTGCACCCTTAATTGAGCCACCTTAATTGAGCCAGCTAAAAAAGCTAAATAAGCACTTTGCATTTAGAGAATAAGTTGGAATTAAGAACACATCAAAATTTCTATGATTTCTCGTTCTAGATGCATCATGAGTGCCAGCTTTCATTGGCTTTCTTGAAACTATTATGCGTGACCCAGGCAAGTCGGAGAAGAACGTGATGGAGGAATAACGTTAACACTTTCTAACTCTATCTGGTACATAAGGCAGATTACTCTAGTTGGTATTTTGTCCTCCAAATGAGTTCCCAAGGACGTTTATCAACCAACTCCGTGTTAGAGCTGAGTTGTACATAGTGTCCCTTCACAAGAATGTTCCATCTTCTGAGTCCCAACAATATAAAACTGTCTTCCACCCGAGGTTTTGGAGAAACCCCTGCTACTTTAGCAAACAATTCAATTAGCTCATTTATCTTCCGGTCCTAAATGTTCTCCTGCGTTGTAGGTCACTATTGTTGTGCTGCCAATTTTGTACCACGTGAGCCACTGGATTGTTTGCCAGTGAAAATTAAATTAGGAAGCCCCTTTTCCAATGCCACTTTTATCTTTCCAGAATGATTTGTGTGATCCATCTATTGCCCAGCACGTGTGTTGAATTAAACTGGAACTCCTCTCATAGTTTAAAGATATGCTTCCAAGGATCTGTGTCATGTGGAGAGGTTCTGTTATCTTGTGAATATTTTGCACAATTCACTATATTTTGTTTTAATTACAGCTGTCCACAGATTTCATCTTACTATGCCACCAGTGGCATTTCTTTTTCTTTTTTTTTTTTTTAAGAAGGTAACAATTTTGTATTATAAACCAGTACTTAGTGCTAGAATGAATCTATAACTTCTAGGATTGCTTCTTCATCTACAAATGAACTCTTTGTAGACCAAAAACAAAGTAACAGGATACAATCTGTTTTAATCTTCTGTAAAGATCTACTTTTATTCTCAAAGCTCCTAGAATTCCTTTCTTTCCAAATGGTCCACCAAATGCATGCTCTTCTTCCCAGCTAGAAAGAGTGTCAACAATATTACTAGGCATCCATTGGATGCCTCTAAGATTGATGAAAATCTTCCATAATTGATCAGTGATTCTGCAATGAAGGAACAAATGGCTCACTGTCTCTGCTACTTCCCCACAAAGGCAGCAATGTGTCACTAAAATAATGTCCCTTTTCCTCAAGTTATCATGCATCAAAACAGCCTCTTTTGCCAACAGCCAAGTGAAACAAACCACCTTGAGTGGTATCTTGACTTTCCAGATCTGCAACCAAGGCCAATTGAGGCTTTGTGACATGCACAAGTTCATGATCTTGTACTTGTGAGCTCACTTTATAAGCCCCCTTGCTATGTCCAATCCACCCCTTCCCTCATCCCTTGGAATGTTTCCAGCAGTTTTAAAAGCTCAACTAATCTATGTACTTCCCAAAGATATATTCCAACCTTGCGGAGACCACATTTCTGCCACTGATCTTCACATTTATGAAGTGCTAAGTCAAACATATCTAGGAAGATTTCAAATAAGCTTTTGTTGCCTAACCAACTATCTTTCCAAAAGCTTGTTCTGTTGCCATCATGAACTTTGATGACAGTGTGACTTTTTAGAAAACGCCACCAATTCCTGATTGATCTCCACACTGTCGCACCATATAGGATGTATACTTCTTTAGTAACTCAAGAATCCATCTCTCCCTACTTCATGTTGATCACCTTGCGCCACAATGATTGTGGTTCTTGAGCATATCTTCACAGCCACTTCAATTTTAGTGCCTTGCTTTGATTCTTTAAGTTTTTAATGAACAGACCTCCTTGTTTTTTTCCAGTACTCAATACCTCAATACCAGGTGAAAACCTTTTCTTGTTACCTTGCCAGAAAACAACCCTTCTGAGCTTGTCCAGTCTTTGTAATACACTTGCAATGATTGAATACAAAGTTAGCCAATGAGTGGGAAGGGCATCCATGACTGCATTGACCAGTGTAAGCCCGCCCCCCATGGACAAGTATTGTGTCTTCCATCTAGTCAACTTTTTCTCACATTTCTCCAAAACTGAGCCCCAGATATGTTTAGAATTTGACTTTGTCCCCAAAGGCATCCCAAGATAACCAGAGGGAAATCCTCCCACTTCACCCCCAACACAGATGCCAATCGATTCATGTTAGGAACCGAGTTTGTAGGATATAGGTGACTCTTTCCCAATTGATGTGAAGACCTGAAATACCTTCAAATAGTACCAAAATGACCCTTAAATATTTTAGCTGCTCCTCATTGCATCACAGAAAATTAAAGTTTCATCTACATATTGGAGATGTGTCACCTCTAGACTCCTCTCATTGTTTGTGGACACCTCGAAACCAGCAATCCATCCATTTGCTTTTGTTGTCTTGAGCATATTGTTCAGACCCTCCATGGCTAAGATGAAAAGAAAAGGGGATAACGGATCCCTTTGTCTGATTCCTTTTTGTGCATCAAAAAACAACCTGCTGGGGCTCCATTAATAAGAAAAGAAAATTTCACAGTTGAAATACAGAAGTTGATCTGATCCACTTATCCCTAAATCCCATTTTTTTAGGATACTTAAAAGGAACAAGTTAACATGATCGTACGCTTTTTCAATGTCCAATTTGCACAAAATTCCAAGCTTTTTTAGGGTCAATCTTGAATCTGCAGCTTCATTTGCTATTAGAATGGAGCCTTGTGTATTGAGAGATTGTAGACCTCAATTCTCTAGCCACATGGGTTTATGGCTCAAACTCTCGCTGAGGTGTCCTTTAGAATTGGAAATGGCAACACAGTAAAATTTTAGAAGGATAGGCAGCTTAGCAATCAACCTCTCAGTGTCTCCCATCCTAACATCTTCAGGGTAGGGTAGCCTCTGATCCCGACTCTTCAGTGGCCCAAAACAAAACAGGGAAAATGGAATATGGACACCCCATTTCAGGAGGAACGTGCAAGATTGGGAGCTTGATAAGCTCATTGACTTATTCAGAGTTATGTAAGGAGCTTCAACATCCCCTCATCGACCAGATAGCTTAAAATGGAGCAACTCTGGAAAAAGAATATATACAGCGAAGGAAGGATACAATAAATTGTGGTTATCAAACGATATGATAGATCACTGGCCTTGGAAATTGATTTGAAAGACTAAGCTACCACCAAAAATCAAGTGTTTCATCTGGACATCCCTCAGAAATGTTATCCTCACCTTGGACAACCTAAATAGGAGGAACTTTCAGCTAGTGACAAGATGCTTCATGTGCCACGAGCTTGGAGTCGGCAAATCATTTGTTCTGCTTTGTCCAGTGGCAATAGATCTTTGGAATATGTTCATCTCACTGCTAGGTAGAAACTGGACTGTTCCCCAGGATGTCAAAGCAGTGGAAAGCTGGAGCCTAAGAGAAGTTGACAATTCCATCAAGAAGACCTGGTAGATGATCTCTGCATGTTATTTTTGGTGTATCTGGAAAGAAAGGAATCTCAAATGTTTTGATGGCATCTCAACTCCTAGCAGTAGATTGAAATCTTTGTCTTTTTAACCTACTTAGTTGGTAAATGATATAATTCTCTTTTTGGATTTTATCAGCTCCCTCACTATGGTTTAGAGACCATATTTTTGCTTTCTGGTTAACGCCCAGACCTACAATAGGAGTTTTTGTTCTCAAGAGTTAAACATAACTCTTTTATGTAACTACCTTGAATCCACTTGATGCCTTGCTAATATAACATCTTACTTCATCAAAAAAATAGAAAAAGAAAACCTCTCGCTGAGGTGTTGAAAGGATGATGCCTAAATTAGTGTCCGGTAGTCAAATGGCTTTCTTGAAAGGGAGGCAAATCATGTATGCAGATTTAACCTATAATGAATGTCTCAACACTAAGCTGGGCAAGAAAAAACCAGGTATAATGTGCAAACTTGATATTGAGAAGGCATAAAATCATGTGAATAGGGAATTCTTGTTGAAGGTTCTCGAAGGTTTAGTCTTCGACAACAAATGGATGAATTGGATTTGGCATTATATCACCACTTTTAGGTTCTCAGATTCTTTGTACTAATAAATGGACCACCACAGGGTTTCTTTGCTTCCCAACAAGGCCTCACACAATGAGATCTGATTTCTCCTTTCTTATTCTTACTGGCAACAGAAAGACTTGGTAATATGATCAACTTTGCAGTTCTGAAAGCTGTATCAGTGGTTTCAGAGTGAAAATGTAGACAGGATAACGACCTCTCTATTTCACATCATGTCTACACAGATGATCCACTAAATTTTTGTGAAATAGAGGTGAACCAGTGTGCTTGAACTGAGCAGAAAAATTCCATTGAACACAATTCAAGACTTGCAGAAAGTTGTTGCAATTTTAGGATGAATACAAAGTTTCTTCCTAGTAGTTACCTGGGATTGTTTCTGGGGCGAAAAGCAAAATCTGAATTTATTTGGTAAGTAGTAGTGGAAAGATGTGAAATAAGATAGGCCAATTGGAAGAAACAATATCTTTCTTTATGAGATGATTAAGATTAACGATCAGTGTTATGTATGCAATCCCCACATATACAATGTCCTTATTTCTTATGCCATCCAAAGTGGATAAGGAAATAGACAAGCTTTTTTATTTTATTTTATTTTTTAAAAGAAGGAGGGGGGGGGGGGGGGGTATTAATCTTGTCAAAATGTAAGATTGTCATTGCAACAAAGGAGCAACAAGAACTTAAGGATACAAAACAGAAGCCTTCTAAAGAAGTAGCTTAGGAGATTTCGCTAACCTTGTGAAGGAGAGCAATAGCAAAAAAAAATCATTTTTTGGAAGTATGGTGCACCAACTGAGGTCCCTCTCTGCAAGGAATTAGGATTTGGAACATATTCTCCTTATGGTTCTCACAGCACATTGACTTCAAGATAAATAATGGACGGAAGATTTATTTTTCTCAAGAGAGGTAACGGAAGGAATATTTCTTTTTCTCAAGATAAATGGACGGGTAACTACCCTTAGAGAATAATACTAAAGATTGGTACTTGACAAAGAATTCAAGTAACAAAATGTTGGGCAGGTAACAGTTGGAATATAAAATTCAGAAGAAACATAAATGATTGGAGCTGAATCAGCTTGCTGAATTCTTCAGCATTACTGCCTTCATCTGTAAGCCTAACCACTGATGAAGATCATTTGGTATGGAGAGGCCACAACAAATGGATTTATGCTATCAATACACATTTCAACATAACTTTAACTTCAACCAACTTCTTTTCCGAACTTCAATTTCAAATATATTTTCCCAACTTCAGCTTCAAATATATGTTCAAAAGGACCCTAAAGATCTGAAAGACCATGTTAACTAAAAAAACAGCTCTCCACATATTCCCGATCCTACTACACCTACTTAACCCCAAATTCCAATTAAAAAAACAAAAATTTCAATACATTTCTATGATCAATTCTTCATTCCGATGCAGGCAAGTAAACAAATTGGGATGATAAAACAAATAAACCACCAAAAGAATACAGAAACAACCAACTTCTTTTCTGGACTTCAATTTCAAATATTATTTCCAATTCAGCTTCAAACATATGTTCAAATGGAACCTAAGATCTGACAGACCATATGTTAACGAAAAAAATAAAGATCTCTTCTTCATTAATCGATGCAGGCAAGTAAATAAATTGAGCTAGAAATCAAATTAACAACCAAAGAGAACAAAAAAACAGCCAAACTTATTAACTAGACCTCAATTTCAAATATTTTTTCCAATTTCAGCTTCAAATATTTGTTCAAATGGACCCAAAAGATCTAACAGTAATGAAAAATAAAGCTCTTTACATATCCAGATCCTACTTCATCTACTTATCCCCAAATTCCAATTAAAAAAATATTTTCAATGCATTTCTATGCTAAATTCTTCATTCTGGGATTCGCTCCAGGCAAGTAAACAAATTGACAGGCCATATTAATGAAAAATAAAGCTCTCCACATATTCCCGATCCTACTTCATCTGCTAATCCCCAAATTCCAATAAAAACAAATATTTTCAATACATCTCTATGCTGAATTCTTGATTCTTTGATTCGATGCAGGCGAGTAAACAATTGAACTGATAAAAGATTATTAAGTCTAACCGTCTTCGATATCTTCTTCCTCCTCGTCCTCATCACTATCAACAGCAGCTTCGAGGTCAAAGAATTCCGAACCAGTCCTCCTTTTAGGGCGTCTTCTACCACCACCGCCATAATCATCATCATCGTCTTCGTCCTCATCGTCATCTTCCTCCGCCGCATCATCAATAAAATCTGATCTACGCCTTTTCCGTCCAGACTTTCCTCCATCATCATAGTCTTCTTCTTCCTCCTCCTCTAAATCCTCCTCTTCATAAACCTCTTCCTCTTCCTCCTCTTGTTCATCGTCTTCATCGTCGTAATCCCGGCGCGGCATATCGGAATCGCTGTTCTGTAGAGTTGCAAGGAGATTTCTGAAATTCTTGTGTTGAAAATGAAGGGTTTATAAGGGTGATGGAACCCTAGATAAAGGAGGAGAAGATTTGGACAGTGTAAAGAGAAAATAGTGGAGGAAAATACCAAAAAAGTCCTTTGAGTTTGTTAAAAAAATTAAAATAGTCCCCTCTAAGGGTCGTTAGGTTTGAGCTAGTGAAGCAAATAATTTTGAGATAAAATAATAATCCCGAATAAAAAATTTTATTGCATGTTTGGTTGGTAATATTCGAGATAACTTATTTCGGGACTATTTATTCACTTAATTGATGGGATAACAATCCCATCATAATTTATCCTTGCGATAAATGTATGAAAGGATAAAAATACCCTCATACTCTATTATTTTCATTTCTCTCTCACACACATATATATATTTTTTATATCTGTATTCATAAATAATAAATTATGTTTAATTAACGTATAATATATTCATAAATAAATAATATATATAGATATATATATATAATTAATGTAAACTGTATAATAATTATGTTTTAAACGTATAATATATATTATGAACAGTATAATATATTATGAACATAAATATATATTATGAATAACGTATAATATATTCATAAATATATATTTACAGGATCTATTAGGCTGGGGTATGCCACTCAGCCTACCAGACCTTATAATAATATCGGATTAAGTCAAAGTCGGAAGACCGAACCAAAGCACCAACCGAAATAGGAAAGAATCTAAAGTAATTTTATGACTGTATGGATGATTCTTTTACCCAAACATGGGGCCTGTCAGAGATTTAATAACCTTATGTTGAACCTTTGTGTCTAGAAGTTCTAATTGTGCGGAAATTCGCCCTTTTCTCATCATCAATACGGGCTAGAGAAGCACAACTTACTAGACGGTGTCACAGAGACAAGGTTAACATAAGTCTATTGAACTCGACTGTACCTCCATTTTGGAACCAAGTCAAGAAATTAAAAAGATTCTTTCATATTTTGATAGAGTCTGGAGCTTTCATAGTTAACATGTCAGCGAAGTTAGATCTTCAGCATAGATATAAGATACTGTTCAGCCGGACATAGTCACGGCCAGATTATGGTAGAAGTTTTGTTTGAATAACTATAATAAATAAAAAGATAGGTACCTGATTTGCTGGGAACCCAACGGAAATAGTAGCAAACAAGTAACTGCTTCCTTATTTATTTCTTGAATATATTACAGAGAGAGAGAGAATTTCTGAAAATTCAAAGAGAGTTTCTAAACTCTTGCCTTCCTTCAAGGATGAGGCATCTATATATACTAAAAAAAAAGAATCTTGCACAGTAATAGATGGGTCCCTGTGCACAGTGTTTTTACTATTACAGATAAGATTTTATCATATCATGTCCATCAGTCAAATATTGTCTTTGCCTTTCCATTTCTTGATAAATTCTTCAGCTTTTACAAGTTCTTCTTCTTCTAATAGAATTTCTGGAGGTTGTGCATCAGTAATATCTTCAGTATTTGTTTCGGTACTATTCATTGATATATCTGAATTTTGCTCAACAGTTTGCAGCAATTTATCCCTGACCTCGGATAAATATTCCTCGATCATTTGCATTTTATTGCCGCCATGCGCAGATAGTCTTCGAGAAACATAGTTAAGACTTTTTTCTTCGATCAAAATTGATTTTTTGGGAGCTTTTTCATATTCAGCAATTTTCTTGACTATTTCCTCCCGTTGATCATGACCATAGGGGAGTTTAGTTTCTGGATCTTTCCGAAGTAATTTGTCCCAAAAATTACAATAAAATGTTCAGTATAAAGCAGGAATTTGTTGAGCATCATAACCTATTTCGATGGACCAACGATGGATCCAAGGAATAGAGAATTCTATATAGAAATACATTTGATCGATAGTATCGATTTTACAAATATGTTCTGAAAGATATAATTCTGTTAAGAAAGGAGAGGACTTTTTCCATGAGGAATATAAAGAAGAATATTCCGGAGGTAATATTTTGATCGTAGGTCCATGCTGAGACCACCATTGGATGAACCAATTTGGGATGGGTTTTTCGAATACTTTAGCACAAATTTTTATGAACCAAGTGTGTTTGTGCTTATAATTATTATAATATAAAACATGAGAAAAGGCTTTAATATAATCCCAATAAGTAAAATTGGCAAGGGTTTGGCCCATTGGCCCCATTGGCATAGAACGTTGAGTCATTGATGAAATCCCCCATTCTTCAATAGGAATAAGTTTTTTAATTACCATTTTGGAGTATCCATGAACTCCGGGAGTAGTTTCCCCTAGGGGACTGTGATCAAAAGTTGCACTGAAAGTTTGGACTAATATGTGTTCATAATAAGTCCGTGTTTTGTAGGATTCACCAGTAAAATATACATTGGCAGTAAGGTAATTTTTGAGTAGTCGCCATGCTTCTTCAGAATTTTCTTGCCCGGGAATATGCTGATTTTCAAGATATAATATAAGTTCTCTGGCATCCAGTTTTTCATATGAGGGCTTATCTTCAGAATTTTCTTGAACTATGGAGGCAAAAGAATCTGCAGTTTTTTGTTGATCTGATAAATAGGATTGCAGTTGTTTGTATAATGGATGATTTTCAGGAATGTCTTCTAAATGAACAGAAGAGCCAATATTCAGAGTTTTTGATGAAGATGATACATCTCCATGAATTTTTGAATTGATCAAAGTTCTATTCCCTTGTTGTAAAATGGGAAAATTAGAACTTGCAGAGCTATATGCAGAATTTTGTCGGTCAAAATATGAAGGGTTTGTTCTTCCACCTCGATATGAAGAATGTTGATTCCTTCCACCTCGACCTCTACCTTTGGCGATTTGCCAAGGAGGATCCATACTGCATTATTTCAAAAATTGGATCAGGAGTTGGATCAGCATACCATGACATATATTCGACGAGATCTTCATAAAATGTATCTTTTGTAATAAGATCGTCAATAACTTTCCGTAATATGAGCATGTGTAAATCCATATTCAGAGGAGCTGCCTTTATAAAGGTGAGTAAGAACTTTTCAGAGAAGAAGTGTAGAAAGAGTTTCATGATATCTGTAAACATTAATCACTTAAGTCAATGTCAAACCAATAGATTTCGTTGTCAATGAATTCATTGTGATTTTCAAATTCTTCTGCTATTAAACGATGAATTAGAGTTTCTAAGATC
Source organism: Capsicum annuum (assembly GCF_002878395.1). Taxonomy (NCBI): domain Eukaryota; kingdom Viridiplantae; phylum Streptophyta; class Magnoliopsida; order Solanales; family Solanaceae; genus Capsicum; species Capsicum annuum. Next base: position 173,839,598 of record NC_061114.1, on the reverse strand, counting down.
AGAAAATGAATATCTTCATTCAAAGGAATGCATTTGATAATAGTTATTATAATTTTTTCAGAGAGGAAATATGTGTAAAAACTCATAAAAGATATTCTCTAGATAAAAAATCAGGCAGAGAATTTTCACTACCCCTTTTATACTGTATTTCATAATCAAACGGGGCTAATTGAGCTTGCCACCGTGCAAATATTAATTTAGAAGCATCATGTTTGAAGTCTTTATTAAACATAAATTTAACTGATTGAGCATCAGTACGAATTATAAATTTTTGGTTATACAAATCATCCTGGAATTTTAAAACACATTTAACAATAGTTAGCATTTCATGAGCTACCGTGGCGTATTTTTTCTGACTTTCTGTCCATTTACCAGAATAAAATCGAATCAAACATTCCGTCTTTGTATGGGGATTAACTTGTTTAAGTATTCCGCCATAGCCGATATTTGAAGCGTCAGTTTCAACAATTTTTAACCAGTTAGGGTTTGCAAGAGAAGTACAAGGAATGGTTTGAACTCTATTTTTTATTAATTTTACTAAATCAGTGTGTGCTTGAGTCCAAGGAGTCTTATGATCCTTTTTTAGTTTATCATATAAAGGGGCTAAGTCTCTAGACAAATTCTTGTAAAAAGGGGAAATATAGTTAAGACTACCGAGGAATCTTTGAAGCTGTTTTTTATCAGTAATAACATCAGGGAATTTTTTAGCAAATTCTAGAACTCGTTGTATAGGTTCAATAGAACCTTGAGAAATATTATGTCCTAAAAATCTAATGTTTGTTTGAAATAAACTTATCTTAGGTTTAGAGATAACTAAACCGTTTTAAATAATTATTTATTTAAACGTCTGTAAATGTTTAAAATGAGATTCGAGGGTTTTTGAAAATACTAAGATATCATCAATATAGATAATGATAAAGTCCATATAGGGGTTAAAAATATCATTCATAATCTTTTGAAATTCGGAAGGAGCATTTTTCAAACCAAATGGCATGACATTCCATTCATACTGTCCGAAAGGAACATTAAAAGCAGTTCTATAACTATGATGTTTATCAATTTGAATTTGCCAATATCCAGATTTTAAATCAAATTTAGAAAATATATTAGCATCATATAATCTGGAAAGTAAGTCCCTTTTATTCGGTATAGGGTATCGAATCCATTTTAAAACTTTATTCAGAGGTTTATAGTTTATAACTAGTCGAGGTATCCCTCGTTCTTTTTCAGCAGCATTATTGACATAAAAAGCTGTACAAGACCAAGGAGATTTTGAGGGTTTTATAAGACCCTTTTGAAGAAGATTATCAATTTCTGTTTTACAGAACGTATAATATTATGAATATATTATGAATATATATATGTTAATTATGTTTAATTATATATATTATGTTAATATATTTAGTTATAATATATTATGTTTAATTATATTAATTATGTTTAATTATATATAATTTAATTATATATAACATAATATATAACGTAATATATTCTCACACACACATAAATTATGTTTAATTAACGTATAATATATTCATAAATAAATAAATTTTGAACAGTTTAATGTTCAAAATGGTTGTAAAATATATAAATTATGTTTATTTATATATTTTAATTGCTCTAAAAAATAATAAATTTTTTTAAGAATGAATATTTAAAGCTAAATATATATATATATATAAGTTAAATAAGATGGAGGGTATTTTGGTAATCAACTAATTTATTCCTAAAAATTATACTATGCATATTACTTTGAATACAACTAACCAAACACTCAATAAAAAATAATCTCAGCATAACTAATCTCAGTATAACTTATCCCGGTATAACTTGTTTTTAAACTAAACGACCCCTAAATATAAATTGGAGCACTTCCGTTTGGATAGTTGTTCTCATGGTACTGTATTGTATCATTACTAACTAGATAGCTAGCATGGGCCAATGTAAATTATTTTTTGTCTCAATTTATATGAAACAAATAAAATTTAAATAATTAATTATATTTTTAATATAATTAATTATATTCTTGAGCCGGGGTCTATCAGAAACAGCTTCTCAATCTCTTCGGAAGTAGCGGTATGGACTGCATACATTTGGGAATACATTGGTTTGTTATTGTTGTTGTATGTTTGTAACTATTTTAAATTGTTAACTATTATAATTTTTAATACTTTTTATGTAAATTTTAAATAATATATGTTACTCTGTTCAAACGTTTATGGCATTGATAATCAATTATATTTTTTAAATTATTGTGACTTATAATAATGTCTATTCTATTCTACTAATTAAAGTGACTTAGTAAAATTATTATAAAGAATATCGATGAAAAAATTAAGTGGACCTCATATAAGACGACAAATTAATTTAAAATATCAAGAGTTAAATTATTATTTTATATCTATTTTATTTTTTATTAAATATTATTAATTTTGTAATACTTAAATAACTTATAATAATTAATTATTGGTGAAATAGTAAAATCGCGATTGAAGCAGCTGAAACAGCCATGACACTAATGTCTATTTTACTTTATTTATTAAATATATTATATTTTGATATATAAATAACTTATAATAATTAATTAGGGTGATATAGTAAAATTATGGTTCAAGCAGCTGAAGCAGGCATGTCGACCATGAGCAGCCTGCTTCAGCGGCTTCATTGTCACTTATTATATATGAGAATTACTTTAAAAAAATACTTGTGAAAAAAATTTAATAGGGCCTCATACAAGTCATCAAGAGATAATTTTTATTTTATGTCTAGTTTAATTTTTTTAATTAAATATTATTAATTTTTTAATTCTTAGATGACTTATAATAATTAATTAAGGGCAATAAAGTAAAATTAAGGTTGAAGCAGCTGAAGCAGACATGTCAAAAAGGCCTATTTTATTTTTTTAATTAAATATTATTAATTTTTTATTATGTAAATGACTTATAATATTTAATTAGGAGTATAATAATTAATTAGGAGTGATATAGTAAAATTACGGTTGAAGCAGCTGAAGCAGACATGTCATAAGTGCCTATTTTATTTTTAATTAAATATTATTAATTTTTTATTATGTAAATAACTTATAATATTTAACTAAGAGTATAATAATTAATTAGGAGTGATACAGTAAAATTACGGTTGAAACAGCTGAAGCAGACATATATTTAATTAAGGGTATAATAATTAATTAAGGGTGATATAGTAAAATTACGATTCAAGCAGCTGAGCAGACATGTCATAAATGTCTATTTCAATTTTTTTTATTAAATCTTACTAATTTTTTAATACATAAATGACTTATAATAATTAATTAGGGGTGATATAGTAAAATTACAGCTGAAGCAGAGTCATAAATGTCTGTTTTAATTTTTTTTTATTAAATATTACTAATTTTCTAATAAATAAATAATCTATAATAATTAGTTAGGGCGATATAGTAAACTTACAGTTGAAGCAGCTGAAATAAGCATGTCGACCTCTTACCTGCTTCAGCTGCTAAACTGCCTCTTATTATATATAGTAAATCAACTAGTGTACCTCCCCTCACGAGGCATGTAATATTTTAAAAAGAAGTAAGAATACATAGACAAATCATTGAACTTTTTGACTTTTTTGTATTGATACCTCAATTAGGGCATGTTCCTATTGAACCTTTTATTTATTCACAAATGGTTTCAATTAAGCACAAACGTTCGACGTGGCACTCTGTGTGTTCACACGTCTGTGAGGCGCGTGAAATCTATCAGAAGCAGCTTATGTGGCACTCCCAATGGTCTTATTGCTCTTTTTTTATATTTATACCTAATTTCTTTCTCTTACCCTAATTTTTTCCCTCTTTCTTCCTCTCTACTTCATAGCTATCATTTTTTGTCTTAAATTCTCCTTTTCATCTTCAAATTTTTCTCTTGCTCCTCTCAAATTCTCATTTTGTTATTAACTTCTTCCTCTTAGTTATTTTTTATAGCAATGTCTAATTCATCCTTCTCATTGTCTTCATCCTCTTCAATTACAAAAGGGGTATGTTTATATGGGGTCAAAGCAGAAATCAAGACCTCATGGACATAATTCAGCACTGGACGTAGATTCTTTTGCTGCAAAACTTCAAAGGTATTCATCTTACATCTCCTTCAAATGACCACAACTAAATTTTTTAATTTAATTTTTTCTTAAACTTGTAGGCGAGAGGTGGATGCAATTTATTCAATTGGTATGACGACGAAATGTCTTCTCAAACAAAGAGGGTGATGTGGAATTTATTGAAAAAAGTTAAATCATTTGAAAAAGAGAGGAATCGATCAAGAAAATTAATAGTGATTTGAGTTGGTGCAATTGTAATTTTGGCTCTTCAGTAAATGTTCTTAAATTTTGACTAATATTAGGTTAGGTTGCTTGTAAATGAGACTGTTTTGATTTTGCTTTGATTTTGGCTAATTCTGGGTTAGATTGCTTGTATGGGACTGTTTTGATTTGGCTTTCCTGTTGTAGTTGGTTTGTTTTGGCATTTAAATTATGTATGAAGCAATGAAGAAAGAATGAAGATAAGTTGTGAAATATTACTCTACTCTGTTTTGATTTTTGCTTTCCTGTTGTAATTGGTTTGGTTAGGTTACTCTATTATGTTTTTTCAATGTTCAAATGATTCACACTGTCAAATGTTTCACACAAAATGAAATACCATTCAATAATAATGTAAAGCACAAGTGCGAGTGATCAACATTTTTTACACAATAATCTACCATTCAACTGCTCAAATGAGCTCCAACCATACATTAAGTATTCATAAAAAATAAATCTAAAATAGACCACAAAATATAGTTCAGAATCTTTAAATACCCCAACAAAATACCAAAGTAATCACACAACTAATCTCCAAACTATACATAGTACTTGAAATACAATTTAATTCAACAACTTCATATGCCTCCTGATGCACTAGAACTTCCAAGCTGTTATTTGACCGACTCATACTCTATAATTGAAAAATTGTGACAGTATCCTTTTCTTTCCACTTTGTTCCTCGAGGCTTATAACCAATATCAATGTTTGTTTGAATTGTATCTTTTCAAACACTCTGAATGACAACTCTTTCACCTCTAATTTCAAGTTGCATAAAATGAAGTAAAATTAGAATTGTCAAAAAATAATTAAAAATTACTTAAAGTTGTAATTCATACTTACATTTAAAGTTTGGCTGCCATTTATTTGATAAGTGTAGATACCAAATCCTCCAGTCTTAGACTCTTTTGTCCTACTGTTGATGTTGATGCTCCAATGGTCCTTTTTTCCAAAGTTACTGATCAGATACAATTATTTTTCCTCTACATGTACCTTTGTTAGTGTCTCTTCCAGTACCCTTGCCTCTGCCAGCTCTCATACCTCTGCCAGTGTCTCTATATCTACTTCTTCTAGCTGGCTGCACTCTTATAACTGCTAATGTATCAACACAAATAGAACTTTCTTGTTAACTAAACATTTACGGCTGGTTGAATCTTGGTGGTTGGCGAAAGCTTGGTGGTTGGCTATAGGTTGGTGGTTGGTTATAGGTTAGTGGCCTACTAGAACTTGCTGCCTGGCTAGAGCTTTCAGCTTGTCCTATCCCATCCTAACAATAAAGCCTAGTAAATATGTAGTATAGAAATAATTATTTAATTATCAAATTAAAAGAAATGAGTGTATTACCTGAGCTTTACAGAGTGTTCTGTTATGGCCAATTTGATGATACTTGGACCAAGTAATTTTTAGTCTTTTCCTGGATAGCTTTTCATACTTCTTCTTAGGCTCATTCTTTTTTTTTTTCATTCTTTGGTGGTCTGTCAGGCATTGGTCTAGGCTTAGGAGAATTAATCACTACACCACTTTTGTTAGGCCACATTTTCATATTAGGTATTGGCTAAAGAAAGTAGTCATATGCCTTCAAGAATGTATCTTTCTTATACTGCTCTTCCACATAAAATCAGGTTTTATACCTTTATGCTGATAATCAATACAACATGTTGACATGGTATGCCTCTCAATTTTCAGCTTCTAAAAGTGCAAGTCCTTGCCTTAATATCAACTATATGCCTGTAAGGACCATTTAAAATTTCATACTCAATTTGACCATTGAACATAACTGTGCAATTTCTAGCTATGTCTTTATTTTCTTCAAGTACTAGCAAAGTCGTAGAGGAGATATCTGAAACTCAGGTGTCAAAAAATTCTCATTTCAACATTCCTATCCATGATCTTGTGTCTAATCTCCTCTAACATAATGATTATAGATTTATGTCTAGCAGCTAAAATCCATGAATTAAATGTCTCACACATATTATTCTCAATAATGTCACATTTAGGATGCTCCCTAAAATATGTCCTTCACTATGATTTCTTTTCATAATGTAATAAGTCCTCATAGATATCCTTACCAAGTTGACTGAGTATGTCCATCTCATCCACAAACTTCACTTCAAGACTGACTTTAGCACATCTCCAAAATTATTTTCTTTCTTTCTTCTTCTCTCCAAATCTGATGTCAATTGGACTAGATATGTCTAGCACACTACCTCATTTCACAATCTGATAGCAACTCAAGTAGAATTGACACAAGACCTTACATGAATATAAAAACAAAATCAAAACAAAAAATATTTGAACATAAACTGTATAGTAGATAAATAAGAGATCAAAATTAAAGTATAAGAATTAGACTAATTTTTTGCATATCTGACATGACTGTCAATCCATGTCCAGTGCCTAAGTTTAAATCTTAAATTAAGTAGTTAATAAAGAAACTCCAGCTATGTTTTGTCTCTTGATCATCCACTGCCCAAGCTATTGGAAACATTTAATTATTTTCATTTCTCCCAACAACAACTAACAATTCACCCTTGCAAGCACCTTTCAAAAAGCAATCATCTAAATCGATAATTTTCTGCACCCTGCCAGTCAGACTCTCTTTAATGTATTAAAGCACAAATAAAAGTAAGGAAATATTTTTTTTCAGGTCAAGACTCTCTATATATCCTCACCTAACAAAAACTATCAGGATTAGTATGTTTTATCATGTCTGTATAGTCACACAACCTTGAAAATTTCATCTTTTAATCACTCAAGATTATTTAATTACTACATTTTCCCCTGGAACAAATAGCCTTTTTCACATACGAACTCAATTTTTTTCTCACCAATTCCTGAATTTTCCACAGTTTTATATAAGGTTCTAAAGTTATTTCATCCTTGAATTTACTTGCAATAAACTTAGATGTGCGCAACTTGTTTTTTGTTGTAGTAGTGCATACATGTACAAGATAGGAGTTCTTGACAACAAAGTCACCAAAATACTTATCAATGCTAGCAAACAACAACCATTTACATTTCTTGTCCTCACACCTAACTCTAACTCTATGCTTCTCATTAGACTTAAGCTTTGATCTAACTTTGTATTCAATAGCATACTCTACCGCAGCCTTTCAAAATTGCTTAGCATTTTTAAATATCATATCAGGCTCAAATATAGCCACAACACAATCCCCTGACAGCTTCAGGATCTAATTCATCCTTGTTGTCATCACTATCAAGATCTTAGCTATCTATATACTCCTCATCTTCCCCTAATCTTTCACTATATCTATCAGCCTTATTCTTTCTAATATCTTCAAATCCCCTATCAACATCTGTTGTTTCAATTTTAATTTTCTCATTTTGGACAGTTTTTTTTCACACAGTTTCTCCTTTCATTTTTAAGAGTTCTTAACTCTTAACAACCCCAGAATTATCATCTTTTAGTATATTAAAGTCTTGAGAGTTAGTACTACTACCAAGATCTATTTCAACCCCTTCTAGATTTGAGAGTTCATCTACACCAACTTCTACATCTATTCTTTTAGGTCTTGAACAAACCTTAGTAAAATCAAGACATTTTCTACTTTAGTAAAGGATTTTTTTAGGATCTTTAAAGTAGAACCCACCAACAGTCAAATACCCAAATTCTCTAGTATAGTAAAGTAATTCAATTAAAGAGAAGTGGTCCTTATCGATATTTACATATTCCACCTCACTTTCTCCTATGTAACATGGACCAGAATCTTCAGAGACAAACTTGTCATCATGATAAAAACGAGTTATAATAATGATATTATCATTCAGATTTTCTGACACAAAGCCCCAAAAATTCCCGACAAGTTATGAACGGTAAAAATCCTAAAATAATCTTAGCTTTTTCCAAAATTTTCCAAACTACCATTACAAATGTAATATACTAACAAGGCACTAAGAAACCATTTACAACAACAAAACATGACAAAAATGTGAAATTATTGGCATTTGAAATATACCTAAATGTGATTGAACCCTAAATCAACAACAATTCTTGGGATCAAACTCTAAATTCGTCGCAACCCTTGAAAAAATATTAAAATCAGTGTCGACCTACAACTAATCCCTAAAATATACTAAGATATTCTTGAATTTACAACATAAAAAGCATAAATTAGTAGTCTACTTGAAAGTGAAATCGCACAATTAAGGTTTTTGTTAAGAGGGATTTGGGGTTGGTATGGAAGAGTCAGACTTTTTTTTGGGGAAATGAAGTGGAATTTAATAATTTTGTGTATTAATAATAAAGAAAGTGAGGTTTACAATATAAGTGGTTGTAATTGGTCACACTTTACACGTGGGAGGCGATTGCATACACGCGCCCAATACTTAAAAAATGCAGTCTTTAAAAAAAGTGTCACGTCAAACATTTGTGCTTAATTAAACCATCTGAGAATAAATAAAGGGTTCGATAGGCACATGGCCTAATTGAGATGTCAATACGAAAAAATTCAAATAGTTCAGGGTCTTGTATATGTATTTAGCCTAAAAATAATCACAAAATACCGCTCTCTCTATTTGGAGTCTGTTGCATTTTACAACTTCTTATATATGCCTTTGTTTGTAAGTTGCATCCTGTCCTATTTTATTTTATGACTTACACTCTAAACTTTTTATTTTTCTTACAAAATGATGAATTCACTTTTTAAAAAAGATTTTCTATAAGAGTAAAATTGGAATACAAATTATTTTTGTAAAAAATGACACAAAACTAAAAAGAACTAAATAAAAAAATGTGAAATGTCATAGCAATAAGCTTTGATGATTAAAGTACTAAGAATAAATCCGTACAGACAGTTGGAAAAGGGTTGTTTATCGTCTATGGTATCAAATAACATATATCATTTATTGCTTTCAGCGAACATAAGATTATGATAAATGCTCCATGAGGCCTCTTTGATTTTTTTTTTTAAAGAGAGAAATTTATTATGAGAAGCAATCATAAAAGCATCTGGAAGAATGCGATCCCAAAAAGAAGGTCAAACACGCAGAAACGAAAAAAATTATGAAAAAGTGAATTAAGAAGGAAAAATCAAGATGAGCCAAAATGGTAGAGTGACCATCCAAATGGCATACTTCAGTGTAGAATGCTAACAATTGATTTCTATACAGAATATATTAATATATATGTCATGGAGTGGTATAAAACAATTAGAACCTCAGACTAGCGGGCAAAAAAAAAATAGCATGTGAATAATAAGATAAAAGTAATTTATGAATCTGTAGGTAAAAAGATGCCGAGGACTTGAAAAATGACGGAGACCGTGATTTTTTATTGTGTTTTTTTTTTTTAAATCTTATATATTTTGTTATAAGTTTGTCCTCATGAAAGATTTTAAAAAAAGAATTTATCTCTCTACTTTGAAAAATTGGCTAAATATACCTTTCATCAGACGTTGGGATCAGATTTATTCTTATTGTCATACTTTGGGGTGGGGTTAAATATACCCCTCTACTTTGAAAAATTAACTAAATATACGCTTCGTCATACTTTGGGGTCAAATTTACCCTCGATATCATACTTTGGGTCATATTTATTCCCATTGTTAAGAAACGTTTCACTTACCCTTCTTTTAACAGAAAAACCCAAATCAACATTAAGTTGTCCAATTTTGTAAAAAATAAATCACACCCTAATCTACTTTACCCGACCCATAAAAAATATATAAATAAATATACCCTTTCCTCATGTTGGTCGAAATTTCAGATAAAAATATTTCTATTTCAATGTACAATGCTGGTAGGTTGTTTACAAATAAAAAAAAGTAAATGAAATGGAATAACATAAAAGCATGAAACTAGAGATAATGTTGATTACAAGTTGTGCTCCTGTCAGTTATATTCACTGTCAGTTATATTCAAATTTTAAAATTTGGTATGCAATTTTATGTGCATCTAGATTCTAGAATCAGTGAATAAGTTTTCTGAGCAAATGACATGATGAAAATTTGTGCAGATCTAAATTGCATATAAAGACATATGAACAAAGAGATTCCACGATTGACACACAGAGAGACCTCTTAACTCAATCATCTAGAGAAGGCCTAATCTATTGTATTTGACCATCTAATATTATTTTTCATGAGCTCTGCACTGATGCAGATCTATAAACTGAGAGAGGGATTTATTTTATTTCTAAAGATTGGAGCATTTAACATTGATTTAAAATTTTCTATTAAAGAAAGGGTATATGTGAAAAGTTTCTTAACAATGAGGGTGAATTTGTTCGCAAAGTATGTAATATGGAAGAGACTAGGAACTCACGAAATGACACCAAAATAATCCACTTAACAAGGCACAAACTGAGGACCCTTGGGAGCTAGTTTCGGCCAAGAACAAGAATACAAGTTTGACAAGTTAACAAAGTGTAGGTGACACCAAAATCAGTCAACCAAACTAAGTTACAAAGCAATATAATGAACAATGAAGAACAACGACAATGTTATAACAAAACAACACCACACGAATTACAATACAAGACACAAACTACAACAAGATAACAAACAAAAGGATAGATAGCTAGCAAAGGTGGTATAAATCCTAAGAACCAAAGAGTATATTAAAATCTAAGACCCTTAACACCTACACACACAATCACCTAACTCTTATGATGACACAAGAGCGGAGTCCATCACTCAAGCACTAACGTTTCTAACAAACAATCAATCACAAGAGATTTCACCCTTGAATGCTATCCTAGTTATAAGTTTTGGTTTTGTGCCTCAAGAAGAGAGGACTTGGTGTTTCAAAAGTTCAAGACTTCTTACAATAATAAACAACTACGTAATAAAAATCAGTACTACTAAACTATATATAGTCTCTTTATTACATAAATGATGAAATGCCCAAAAGGCCGTTAATGAAAAGGGGGGCGCCCCTCTAGTGTAACAAATGAGCAAATGGGGCGGCTTTGGTGTGTCTTTGATCCTTCTTACGTCTCAATATTGCACTTCCTAGGATGATACTTTGCTGTACTTGTACACACATTGATCTTCATAGTCGCACTTATATGTTCTACAACCTGCACATAAAAAGATTTGATACTAGGCAAAGTGCTAGTATCTCGGTTAATAATCAACAAAGAGTCCTTATGGGCAAATCCCATAATCCCAACTCTCGGCTTCTCTCATTCTTCATCCTGCTCACTCTCAACTTCTTCTTCCATACCCTCACTAAGTATGACTTTCCTTTCCATATACATAGGCACTACAATCTCACTTTCACATGGATAAACATCTTTCTCATCCCCCTTATTGGGCTCTTTGGGTTTTACCTTCTTTCCATCTTGAGATTGATCATCAATATTTTTTGATTCATGTCCCACCTCTTTCCCATTAAAGTATAATTTCCCCTCACTTAGGATCATATTTCTCCTATTTGTACACTCGTTAGCCTTATGTCTCCAACCTTGGCATTCAAAATATTAAAAAGCCTTAGAACTAGAAGAGGAATGCAGTTTACCTTCATTTCTCGGAGGGTACCTTTGGTGAGCCTTGTTCTCAGTTTAGGCAGCCTTGTCCTCCAGTTTCTCCATATTGGATAGGTTATTTTTGTCCTTGTTCTAACCCGAGGAAGATTGCCCCTTGAGCTTTACACTCGATTTCTCCTGTTATTCCCTATCAACTTTTAAGGCGGCTTAGAAAATGACATCAATAGTGTCGAACTTGTGAAGTATCAACCATGAGGCAACGTTCCTATTCAACCCCACCTTGAATCGAATGATGTCGTGGCTTACTTTCTCTCCTCGGTGATCAAGTTTTAAAATGATTTGTTAGAACTCATCATAGTAAGCCACGACGCTTTTGTTTCCTTACCTCAAGTTATACAACTTAGCAAGGAGCTCTTGATGATAACTCTCGGATAAGTACCTTTCTCTTATGAGGTACCTTAATCAAAACTAAGGAGGGGGCTTCCTCTCTATCAAAACATTGCCAAATTGCTTCACATGCTTTCACCACGTAGTAGCATAACCCTCAAAATATGCAATCGTATAATAACTCTTTTTCTCTTCAGTAAGGTCATTAACTTGGAAGATTCTCTCCCAAGCGGACTCCCAAGCTAGAAACTCTTCCAGATCACTCTCACCCATGAATGTTGGAAGCCCCAGCTTGTTGGTATTTACCCCTACATTATGGTTTTGGTTCCCTTGTTGGTTCCAATAACCAACTCTTTCTTCTCGACCGTGAACTTCTCTCAGATCACCTTGCTTATCCCTCATCTCCTTCCTTATTATGTAAACATCATAATATGGTCCATAACCAACATATTGTTCTCCTCTACCATACCCCTCAACATGGATGGGTCTATTTGGGTTAAGTGGAGGTTGTAGTGGTGGGATTGGATTTAGATAGTGAGGTCTTTGGTCAAGTAGAGATTGGATGGGAGGACTCAGGTTTGGTGGTGGTATTGGGTCCCAAGTCCTTCTTGTTGGACTTAGTGAAGTGGAGGATGGCTTGGTCTATCATGATCTCAGTTTTGGGAGTAAGGGTTGGTTTGATTTGTGGTAATAAGTGGATATAGCATTTGGTGTATGGCCTCGGGAGTACTGGTTGGTGAAATGTGTTGAGGGGTAGAAGGTCGACTTCTTTGGCTTTCCACTCTCTCTAATATCCTACTCATAATTGATACTTCACCCTTCATTGATACCACATTCGAGTCTAGTTTTTCAATACCCGCGGTCATCCTAGCCATGTCTCGGGACATAGCTTCAAGGCAAGTCAAAATGATACTTATAGTATTTTGGTCCACCGTGGGTTGAGGGGATGAGTTCTCGGGTTCTATTGCACCAAAAAAGTCCACAATGTCACATACAACAACACCAACAAAGGTTCAAGTCTTTGAACCGCAAGCAACAATACAACACAACCCATAAGACAAAAACCCACACGTTGTTGTTGAAGAAAATTTATTTCAGGTATCAAGTTGTTTAATCTCACTCCTTTGATGAAAAAAGTTCGACTATGGTGTAGGTGGACAAGATTTAAGACTCTATTTTCAAGAGTCAAAAAGTCTTCTATCAACTTTTCACTAACTTGCACTCTTTTGGGAAAACATCTTTTTGGAGTAGCTTTGTCTCTTTCTTCTTTGGTCTATTCTTGAAAAGTGTTGTTACTCCTTTTTAGTAACTATACTTTTTGAACTCCTCTTTTTCTTTTTCCATCTTAGTGTTGTCTTGAAATTGTTTTCAAGACAAACACAAAGTCTGGCCTTTCTTTTCTCTTTCAAAAATCAAACAACACCTTTGTTGAATACCACTTCAAGAACAATAAGAACAACAACAACTCTAGTCGTCCACAACTTTCAACAACAATCTTGTCAAAAGCTTAAATCTTGGACTTTGACTCAAAAAGTGTTTGTGAACAAGAAGCTAACAAAAGAAACTACTAAAACAAACAAAAAAACACCTAGATCTAGACACTTTTCTCGGCCAAATACAACACCAACAAAGACTCCTCAGCCAAGAACAAGAACACTTCAACTCTTTTTTTTTAGATTTTTCGACTAAAAGAGCCTAAGATTGGTAGTGTAGGAACATAACCAACCTTGATCTGATACCAAATAATACGGAAGAGACTAGGAACTCATGAAATGACACCAAAATAATCCACTCAACAAGGCACAAATCGAGGACCCTTTTGAAAGCTAGTTTCGGCTAAGAACAAGAATACGAGTTTGACAAGTTAACAAGGTGTAGGTGACACCAAAATTAGCCAACCAAACTAAGTTACAACACAATATAATGAACAATGAAGAACAACGACAATGTTATAACAAAACAACACCACACGGCTTACAATACAAGACACAAACTACTACAAGATGACAAAAGGATAGCTAGCTAGACAAAAGTGGTATAAATCCTAAGAACCAAAGAGTATATTAAAATCTAAGACCCTTAACACCTACACACACAATCACCTAACTCTTACGACAACACAAAAACGGAGTCCACCACTCAAGCACCAATGTTTTTAACAAACAAGCAATCACAAGAGATTCCACCCTTGAATGCTATCCTAGTTACAAGTTTCGGTTTTGTGCCTCAAGGAGAGAGGACTTGGTGTTTCAAAAGTTCAAGACTTCTTACAACAATAAACAACTAAGTAATGAAAATCCCTACTACTAAATTATATATAGTCTCTTTATTACATAAAAGATGAAATGCCCAAAAGACCTTTAATGATAGTGTAGCAATGATCAAATGGGGAGGTTTTGGTGTGTCTTTGATCCTTCTCATGTCTAAACATTGCACTTCCTAGGATGATCCTTTGCTGCACTTGTACACACGTTGATCTTCATAGTCGCACTTGTATCAGTATGAAGAAGGATGTATTTAGATAATTTTTCAAAGTAAAGGGGTAAATTTGACTCCAAAGTATGATAACAAGAGTAAATTCGGCTCCAAAGTATGTTAAAGAATATATTTAGTCAAAATTTTCAAGTAGAGGGGTAAATTTAACCATTTTTCCTTTTAAAAAAGAGTGTGTTTATCAGTTTGTAAGAATATAAAGAGGTTAGGTTGCAAATCATAAAATAAAATAGGATATGGTGCAAATTACAAAATAAGACATATGTTAGGGTGCAAAACACAATGGACTCCTCCATTTACTTTTACTTGCCACTATTTTTCTAATTGAATTTTCACTTTTACTTGTCACTTTTCTCATTTCAAGAAAAGATAAAAGAATTTTTTTTATTTTACTCATAAGATCAATTGTTTATTCTCTAAATCATTTTCAAGACATGTTACTCTAAACATCAATTAATAGGGGATAGGTAGTATGTTAAAATAGTCATATTAATAATTATTTTCTTAATATGTGTGTCATATCAAAAAGTGTCAAGTAAAATTGAATAAGGGAGTATAATCTTATTGGACATTGTTTTTATTGTAGCTATGGTCCCTGTAATATTAATTTTATAAAAGAATCTATATATTTTTTATCAAAGAAATATTTATTTTTATTTATTTATATTGCACAAAACTCAAATAGTAAATTATGAGATAAAAAAATAAACATACAAAGTATATTTTTTGTCTGCCTATGAAAGAAAAAGAGCAACAAGGTTCAGTTCAGATTTGACTGTTTCAGCATGGGAAAATAAAAACTTCCTAGAAACAATTAAAAAAATATCTCGATAACGAAAATTATAGGGGCCTACACTATTTATTACTTCATAGAACACTTTTATAACTAGCTAAATTATAGAATAATATATCAAAGAATAAAATTAACCAATATATTTAAAAAAATATTTAAAATAATATAAATTAGTTGAACACAAAATGATGGAGGAATTTTATGTGTTCTCTTTTGGGTTTTATCTAAATTAAGAATTAAATATTATTTTTAAAAAAATTATTTTTAAAAAATAATATCTTATTTCTAAAATCAGTTACTTTTTTTTTTAATATAAAAAGTGTATAAACTTTTAGTACAGACTTGTTCACATTTTAAAAAATAGTCCAAAAAACATATTTATCTGTGAGTTTATATTTTTTTATTTCAAATTTTGAATAGATTATTATTTTAAGGAAGTTGTGAAGACTTACTTTTTGTGTGAGTTAACCGTTGTTCTTTTAATAACAAATTCAAATTTTAAATTTAAAAGTGTATGGAAGTGGCCCAGTATTTTTGTTTTTTTGAGTTTGCAGTTATTTTTAGTTTAAAATTGTAAAATTTATATTTTAAGAAAGTTGTGTTCCCTTTTATTTTTTTACTAGTTTATGAGCATTATTAGTGGACTTGGAATTCCACCACTTCAGCATCAAAGTCCTTATTGGAACTGTGTCATGAGAAACCCCCATAGATGATGAGAAATATTGCTAGATGTCATTTGTAAATGGTCCATCAATAGAGATATGAGGGATGGTGTCCTAGCCAGGGTTAGAATAACATCCACAGTTAGCAGGGGCTATACCAAAGTGGCTAAGTCTTTTATTTGTATGTATTTTTCTTCTTAGAGCTCTCGAAAGAAGAAAAGAGCATTTGAAAGGAATCAACGTATGCCAGGTGTAAGTATTTATCATTCATTTGTAAGCTTTTTGAGAAAATGCTTGTCTCGATTGTTATGACAACTCTACTCCCTGGACGAATCCAATCACTACCACCAAGTGCATTTAACATTCTTTAATCATCAAAATTGTTATGAACGATGAAAACCTTTTTCTGCCAAAACCCTTCTTTGATCAATCTAATACCCTCATCAACATTGTATAATTTGATCTTTAAAATTTAACTTAGGATTACTGTAAAGAGATGGTATCCCTTCACTCTTCATGAATTCAAACTCTGTGGCATGCACTAATGATGTATTCAAATTTATAACGTTGGCGTGCACCAATAGTCTGTTCAAACTCATGATGACAAATTATCAAATTATCCTAATATAAAGAGTCCATATGTTTAATACAACATGATTAGCTTATTTTTTTTATTTCTTAGATGTTTCTATAGATTATTGCATTCAATACTATGTATTTGAAAAGAAAGAGAAAAACGGACCAGAGCTGTTTAAGTTTCGAGTTAAATATTTGTCCTATCATTAACCTATAATCCTTCAAAAAAAGAATATTAGAAAAAGATGAACTTTTTTGGGGCCATAAGACTAAACATCCACTGAACCATATAAAGTATTTCATACAATTCTTAACTCTTTAAATGTTTTTCTCAATAGAATCCATCAACTTAAGTATATTGCTAGAATAAACATAAAAGTTATTCATAAATTATTGCTTTCCTAGGTACTCTCTGAATGTCACGTATTCCTTAGAAGCAATTATACAGACAACAGAGAATCAGAGAAGTATTTGATTGCCGAACTTTTAATTAAGATAAAGATAAAGTGTGACCAATTATTTTTAATGTGGAGCACAAATTTATGTGCAAAAATCTATTAAAGTAGGTTTGAACATATAATTTTAAAAAGTAACAATGAATTTGGTGCAAAAAACCTTAAAGATTGAGCCCATAGAGTTTAAATTCTATATTGACCTATGCTATTCGATTAATGCCACAAATTAAAGTCAACCACAATCTCATCCTATCATAATAAATAAGCAAATTTTGCTTGATCAAAATAATCTCAAATATAAAAAACGCACACGAACATATTATCAAGGAAATAAAGGAATTGACAACATTGTTTCTATTCCCACTAACTTGTTTAGAGCATATTTCAGCTAGCGTCCCTTTACACTTTAATCGTTAAATCAACATATTTTTCTTCCGATTTACAATCATACTTACATGCATACAAAAATTATCAATAATCCGTACACATATAATTAAAGTAAAATATGATATTAAGAGATAAGAAGACTATCATTTTTTTGTGTCTCGGTGTTTCTTTTGTTGCATTGACGTGGTATAATGAAACTTTTAATTTAGAGGTAGTACTATTTGATGTGGGATTGGTATGCTTGAATAACACATGCAACTAGATGTATTTGATGTGGGATTCATTATCATTAATGCTTTTAGGCCTTTCCTTAAATAACCACAGAAAAAGTGCGAGAAATTGGACTTTGATGAAGAAGAAAAAGTGTGAGAGATTGAAAACGCATACCCTAAGTATTATGGTGATGCTGTTTTTTTTATCCTCGCACATATATAAAGAGTCCTTAAATAAAGAAATATACATACACAATATTAGTTGGTTTGAAAGTCCGCCATGTTCAGAAACAACCTCGTTATCTCGATGTTCTCTCCTTGAATAGAATGTACACCAAATTTTTAATCATTATATACAATTTTATTTTAAGATTGACGTATGTGGACTGAACTTTACCTGAGTCAAAATCTTTCAAAAATAACTTATTTATCTCCTTGAGACAACTTTCTTATGATTAGTGGCTTTCTTGAGATTTTCTTTTAAGAGATGCACTCTGAAATTGTATGAGAACCATATGAAGATAGGAGCTTACTTCTGGAAAAATCCAGTCTCACGCCCATCGAGATTATAGACAAAACACAAGACGACTCAAGAACTTTTAGTTGCTCTATAATTTTTATACCTAATTCTTATATGGACACAAATATTAACAACAAATACACAACATGAGTTGAATATTTTAAGACCCATATATTTTAGGACTCATATATTTCATGTATTTTAGAATTCTTTGTTTTTTTCACATTTATTTTATCATGGTTCTTCCCATATATTTTAGGAGTCCTTAATTTAATAAAATAATAATTGGAGGATAAGTGTGAAAAGATAATTTTATCTATTACAAAATATTTTAATGAAGGACAAAAGGTTCAAATCACTTTTCTAAGGGTCTTCATACTTTTAATATATTATAGATAAGTTTGCAGTTTTTTTTTTTTTAAAAAAGATTGAATTTTGAGTGATTTTAGGATTGTAAATTCTTAGTAATTTTAGGATTGTACGTAATTACATAAAAGATGTGTGTAATTAATTTTTTTTATTTAAGTTATAGACCAAAAACAAAAGTAAAAAAGTGCAAATTCTTGTTAATTATAATTTTGATTCTCTTTAACTAACTCAAAGTAAAAAGAGTGAAGTGAAATAATCTCTAATCTCTATCTCTAATATATTAAAAGTGTGAAAATTCTTAGAAAAGTGATTCAAACTTTTTGTCCTTCATTAAAACACTTCGCTTTAGATAAAATCGTCTTTTACTATTCTTTTAATATTTCAAAAAAATAATTTCATATATTTAAGATTTTGAGACAAACTAAATATTGCAATTAATTATTTTAAAAGTATTTTAAGTAATTTGTTTTCACTTTAGTTCATTTTAGGTTTAGAACACTCTCTCTCTCCCCCCTCCCCCCTCCCTCTCTCTCTCTATATATATGTATGTATGTATATATACACACACACACATATATACATACACGCACAAAACTACTAATATAATATGACACTAAATTCATAATAAGAATCTTATCAACTAATGATACTAAGGTAGTTATTAATAATTTCCATTTAGTATATGTCAGAGGTCATGTTAGAAGGTCCATTGAAGTCAAATGAGGCGTTTAGGGCTATATTTGGACTCGTAATGGATCAAAATTATTAACGCGTAAAGATCTCCTATAGTATCATTGAAGAAATCCGTTTCTCCTTATTGTATCAGAGCCGTGTGATATTGGTAGTGATAGGTGCTCTATGTTCAACACATTTTTTACTATGAAGATCATTACAAAAAGACTACTGTTAAAAATAGTAGAAAGAAGAATATGATATGCCACAACATTTAGACCTTCTTAATAAATGGACAATTTCTAAAGTCCAACCCAAACTTATATATCAAATGGAAACTTTTGAAAAATTAGGTCTTAAATAAAATAACTGAAGAAACTATTACTATTGATAATGATCATGCTACTTTTAGATTATTATTTGAAAATGATTGGGCTGCTTATAAGAAAACCCACAGATTTATGCATATTTGTTTCATACAAGTTGCACATAAACCACTTACTTTAAGATATTTTCTGAGAGTTTTATAGCTACTCTAAGAGATGGAAGAAATCAAAATTGGAAAAAGTCTCTTATACGGATTGTACAAATAAGCTTAGCTTATAGTATTGTATATTTTAATGCTTATCCTAATTTACAAATATCTTTGAATGATGAGAATTTTCTAAATGTTTTGGTATTAAGTATTAAACTACATGGCTATAATTATATACCAGGAACTAAAGTTATTTATATATGTTATAGAATTTATTATAAATCTTTATATACTTTATATCCTATGTGTAAAATTATGGATTTTAAAAAGGAAGCTATTTAAATAGAAACTAATTTTTGTAGATCAAAAGTTATTATCAGGAGACCTATTAAATGGGATGAAATTATTTTTTTCAAATAATGAATTTTTAGGAAGCTACCCCTCCTCAAAATAATATGAACAGTGAAATCATGGAGGTTGAATAAACCACAGATGGTACTGTTAAATTCAGATTTTTGAATTCCATACTTTAATAAATAAAGCTGATAATCTTAGTATTGCATATAGATTAACTAAATCAACATCTTCTTATATCTCTCCAATTGATTATATAGTAAATTCTCCATCTAGAGCCTCTACTTCTCAGATTAGGGAAAATAATAGAGTTAGTAATGTCATACTGGATAAGGATAATATAGCTAAAGTTATTCAAGACTTGGACCCAACTGAGTTTGAAATGAATTTTTCTACAGGTTTAAAATGAATCACAATAAAACTGATTTTAGTTCGGGGCCACCGATAAGAAAAAAAATCTTAAATGAGTTCTTTAAACCAAACTGGGAACTTTTTAGGAAATAATTTTTCTAAAATTTTAATAAAGAAGAAAAAAACTTATTTCAGGAAGAATTTTATATAGATCTTTCCAGTCATAACAAAATAATTGCTTTTGTTTCCTGATTTATGGTAAGATATATTGATGATTATATTTTCATGTTAGAAAGAGATTATAAGTTAAGTAATAGTGAAATCACCAAGTCAGTATTTCCTCCTCAACAATCTTTCAACTTGAAACGGATGATAAAATAGTTTATTTTGCTGCATTTACAAAGTTACTTGAAAATGATACTGTTATTATTACAGCTCAACATGTTAATATTATGATTAAGCAACAAAACTATGCTAATATTTATATGAGCATATTATGTGAATAAATTATTTCTATTCATGATAGGATTGATAGACTGTTCTCTGAAACAAATAAAATAGATCCTAGTGATACTAAAGAAAAAAACAAGTCTCAATTGCTACTAAAAATATTCAATCTCCCCCTGACATTAAAAACTTTAAATTAAAAAGAGGTCTTAGTGATCTAGAAAAAAATAATGGATTAAAATTAATCCTCTAAGCACCCCATAATAATTTTGAACTATAAAAAAATGATAATTATGAAGTCTCAAATGAGGTTAATAAAATTGAAGAAAACATGCTAGAAAATCAATCCAAAGAATGTACTACTAACCCAAGTGTAATGATCCGCCAAGACATTTTCTTGATTTGCATGCATTTTTGATATTTCGAGCCTTCCCACAATAGTTATAGGTTATTTATGATTTACCAAAATTGTTGATTCGGTGATCAGACAGTTCATTTGAATTTTAGGCTCATTTATTTTTTATTTTTGGAGCTTTCGCGATTTAGAATTTGTTCTTGGACCAAAACTCTTAGTAGATGACCTTGGATAAAAAATCTGACAATGCCATCAGCTCCAGAATGTTGATTTTAGGCTTAGGGGATCCTTGATTCAGGTTTCGAGGCTTTCAGACTCGTTTTGGGCTATTGGACGGATTATGTAAAAAATAAAACTATAGGTGTGGGCCCAACATTTAGTCAAAACAATCTCGTATAAAAGTTTTGATGGTTTTCTTAAGTCCGAAACATCGAATTTAGTATGGTAACATATGTTATTTGCGCGCATAGGGTTTTGAATGAATCTCGAACATCCAGTTGAAGTCCATTCTAGACTTAGAAAATCTGGTGAACCAGGTCACTAGTGTGACTGTGATCATGAAGGGTAAGTCCCGATTGCCGTATGCGATTTATGCCTTGGTAGAATTATTATCATGATGGGTAAATCGCAATTGCCATATGGGATTTATGTCTTGGCAGAATTACAATTCGATGGGCATAAATTGCGATCACGGAGTGCAATTTATTCTTGCCAAATCGCGTTCGCGATATCTGAGTCGTGATAGCAACTCCTGACCCCATATTTAATCCTCTTGTTCCACCCAATTTTCCCTCATTCTTTCTACTATTTTTACATCATGTTGAGAGATTAAAGAGAGTGAAAGAGTGGGGAATCATCCAAATAAGTTAAGATAAGCTAGCCTAATCCTCTTTGGTCATTTTCCATTGATTTTTTCTTTGATTTCCATCCAAATCCATGGTAAATTCTTAGAAATTAGGGCTTCAAATTCTTAAACTATAAGGGTTAATTTGAGGCCTGAATTGTACTCCATCTGTTCTCAAATTTTCAGCACAACTTCCTTGTCCTTCGAGGGACCTTGTGACAAGTTCAATTTCGAATTTCATTTACGGGTCCCGTGGGCTCGTTCTTGATCGAAAATTTGAACCAATCCATTATATGGCAACATAGATTTTGTTTAAACTTCTAATGATGCATAGATTTAAATTTTAATAGTATGATGACCTTTTGAGATTGTGGAGTGAAAATAAATGTTTTGTGGATGATTCAAGGATTTGCTGTTTGACATTGAGGTAGACTTCTGTCTACTCTTCTTCACAAGATAATTTGTTTTATATATTGCATGTAAATGAGAATGTTAAGATTGATTATGGGTAGAACATCGTGATTTAGTCTTGATTATTAAAATTTGGGGATTAGATGAGTGATTTTACCCATAAGGTGAAATACTTATTTTATTTCTAGGTTCCTATTGCTTGCTTCATAGGTTGAGCTAATTCGTAGAATGATCATGATATGATGCTATATTTGGGATGTGGTTTAGGCATTGGAAGCGTGATTAGTATGATCAACCTTATTTGGACTATTTAGTTTGAAACTATAATTTCAGTGGAGTTGACTTAATTGCTCATGTCATAGGTGGAATTCCTATCTTAGGGCTAATTATGGCTTATTACCCTATAGAAGTCAATTTAGATATCTTAGCCTAGTCCGTGGTAGAACTTGCCTAAATACGAATTTCGAGGATTAAAAGTGAGTTACTTCGGTCCACCTTAGGCCAAGACTTATGTCAGCTCTCATGGACTTATTTACATATATTAGACATAGTTGAGACTAATGAGCCTTTAGTATGAGACTACTTCGTGACTCGGTAAATGGTGATGATTTTTCCTGAATTATAACTAATGGCTCGTATCCATGATATGGCTTTCGAATTTGATTAATAATATGGCCTATCGACATGCTTAATGATATAGTCATAAACGTGATAAAAGATAAGATTAGGCCTTATAGATATGATATGGCCTATAGATATGATATGTCTTATAGACATGAGATAGCTTATAAATATGATTATTGATATAGATTCCGAATATTTATGTGGGCCTAAGGTCGTGATTATATGTGGTTGTTATTCGAGACCCATTATTGGGCCCAAGTCCATGTTATGATAGTGGTTGGATTTTGAGAAATGGTTTATCCTTGTAAAGAACGTGGCCGTAGTTTGTAGACATGTTAGTACTTATGATTACATTGGTTAAATACTGGTGGTGGCATGGATAAATTTGATATATTCATGATCACTAAAACGGTAACTGGTACAATTTCAACTAAACTAAGATTTTACTACTGTTTTCCTAAAAGGGGATTAAAGCCCACTTTCCACCTTAACAAAGGATTTTTCATAATAAAAATATTACCATCTTAATGGATAACTTATGTGCATTGAGATTGAAGATGGTGTTTTAAGGATTTGGCTGAGATAGATTCTGGCCCATGATTTTGTTACTATTATTTACTCCGACCGTGAGAGATTCTCGATCCTTTCTATACCTTTATGATGATTTGTCTCGGAGTTTACCCATGGTAGTGGATTTATAGATTACACTCCCCTTTAGCCATAACTTAAGTTTGTGCATTTTATATACATACATATATATATATATATATAAACATCTCTCTTGTACTGGACGGAGAAGTTTGATGATGTTGATAATGTAGTTGATGATGATTGAAAATTCTGAATCGAAACTAGATCGGTGTATATGTACTCCTGAACCCTAGGGACCCCTCGCTAGTGAGTTGTTGTACTGGAGAAAGGTAGTCGTCGTAGGTCCTGCCTTTGCGAGTTGTTGAGCTGGAGGAGACATATACACTGGGTTAGTTCAGGGTATTAAATCAGTTATGGTATTATGAATTATATCTTGGCATTCATTCTTGTATGCATATTGCCTATCATCAGTATGCACCTATATCTATCAACCTTATAGCGGTTGCATAAGTGATGAATATGGCATATGGTGTGTTGTATCTTGATTGGGCCTTTCCGAGCCTATAGCGGTGGGGATTTATAAAAGGCCCAGTTAGGTATTATTTGTCCGACTAGCTGGTTACTATCTTTATCGTTGCTATTATTATTATTATGATCATTGTTATGGCTAGTTTGTGACAGATTGATTACTGATTCGATATCAAAATTTGAGGCATGAATCTGATTCTTTTATCTTATGGTTATATCATTACGCATGATTATCTATTGGTTGGGCATTATGATTTTAGACCCTGATACTCTGATTCCGTTCTTTACGGTTGCCTCATTATGGTAATTATCTCATGATTAGACGGTTAGATTAAAAACCCTGAATATACTAGCCCTAGTTCATGCTATGATTATGAGGTCTTAAGATGCTAGTCTGACGACTTAGGTTGTACCTCGAGTTGACCTTGTTTGTATATATGTATATATATATTATATTTGTAACTATCTATATGTAGCTATGGTATTACCGCATATCCCTTCCTTCCTTCGTTTATTTAGATTGTATATTCATTTCTTGGCATTGTATACTTATATATATCCTTCTTTCATCCTTATTTCGTATATTGGCCAGTGATATACGGTATAGTGTTGAGATTCTTGAGTATGAATGGAATAGGATAGTTCGTCCTTGATGCCTCTTTGGCCCTATTATGCTAGTTCCTTAATATGAGTAGGATAGTTTATCCATATTATCTCACTAGTCTTCTATGTGGTTGCTGGATATTTGAGTGTAGTTTCTATTTCTGTTTATATTTTATATATATTTGAATTATCTTTAGAGCTCAGTCAGTTGCCTACTGAGTACCACGTGTTTGGTACTAGTAGTTCCAGACTACGGGTTGACTTGCCTACTGATGGGTTATAGTAGGCGTCATCATGACCTGAGAAATTGGGTCGTGACATCAGGCCCACTCCTCAAGATATTTTATTAAAGGAACAAGAAATAATGATTTTCAATAGTTATAATGGAAAAGAAATTTATGAATAGAACATAAATAGTTATAGTGATATGGAAATTGCAACAACAGTACATCGAATATTGATGTACAATATAATTTGCAAAGCTAATGAAATTATGATAGAACTATTGTAGAGTTTACTAGTCAATTAAAAGAATAGTGGGATTATTATTTAACACAGGATAGATGTTATTGAATATTACAATCAATTAAGCAGGCAGATCGTCAACCTGTCCAAAATGTAATTTATACTCTAATCTTTAATATTATGGAATATTTCCAAGGAAGATGGTCAAACAATAGTGAAACTATTATGATCAGGCTTAAGATTTAAAATTCTTACATCCTTTACAAGGTATATGGATGTATCTTTATATAGAGTTATGGAGTTACTAGAATGTAATAATTTTCATTGGAAGTCTAAATTCATAGATGGATTACCAACCCTATTTACGGAAAGAGTTCGAAAAACTCTTAGAGGATCAACAACGAGTATAAATTATGATTATTATACCTATGAAAAGTTGATTAATATTTGTACTCAATAAGGACTATTCTTATGTAATGAGATCAGGTTGAATCAACAGATCAAAAGACATCGTCTTGATGAAAAACAATAATTAGATGAATTTTGTGAATAATTTACTATTGACATTCCTAAGAATTTTAGAGAGCCTTATAGGTACAAAAAGAAAAAAGAATTTGATTAGAAAATATAACAGAATTGAGAAAAAGTCAAGACGGAAGAAGAATTTTAAAGCAAAAAAAGATTATATTAAATCCAACAAGCCCAATGCTTGTTACAAATGTGGTAGAGTAGGCCATTATGTCAAATATTGTAAAGTTAAGGATAAGATTAAATGACTTAACATAGATGAGGAGAAAAATAATTTTTGTGCAAAATTCTACTAAATTCTTCTTCGAAAAATTCAAGTCCGGATCAAGATGATAATGAGGATTCCTATACAGAAGAATGTGAGTGTCCATGATGAGGATTATATATCTTCTGAAAATGATTGCATACCTTGTCAATTAGGTCAACCTTGTAATAATAAGGGTGACGATGAATTTTACATTATTTACTCTCAATTTAAGGATCTAAATTTTAATCTCCTTGAAAATGATAAATTAGCAGAACTTTTGGAGATTACCAAAGATCCTGAGATAAGATCTCAAATAATAGAAAAGATGAAAAAATCCTCTACTAGTTTCACTAAAAAATAATGAAAAATTTCTTCTAAAAAAGGACCTTATACTATGTTTGAAGTTGAACGAATCCTTAAAGAAAATGAGTAAGTTGCTAATACTCTTGCAACAACTCATGATTTAAAGATAGAGATTGATAATTTCAAGAAAGAAATTATTAATCTCAAAAATATGAATATGGTGTTAGATATAAGAATTTTTAATTTAGAAGATCAAAGTCTTGTCACAGGTACTATAGATAATATACCAAATAAGTCAGTAGTGGGATTTTTCCAAACTGTTGAAATTACTGAGCATAAAAAATTTTACTAAAAAGTTATTCTTTTAATCAATTATAATTGTATGAGAGAATTTACAGCTCTTATTAATAGTGGGGTAGATTGTAATTGCATACAAAAAGGTTTGGTACCTTCTGAATATTTTTATAAAACTAATTACATTTTAAGAAATGCTAGTGGGCATAAAATGAGAGTTGAATACAAAATTTTCAATACATATATTTGTCAAGATAAATCCTATATGGCAGCAATATTTATTTTGATAAAAGATATTATCCATAAAATTATTTTAGGTGTTCCATTTTCTTGTTCACTAATATCTTATTATTTGGTGGGATGAAACTGATATAACTGAAACATTTGATAATAAAGAAATCAAATTTGATTTTATTTCACCACCATATTCAAAATTTTTAAATGCAATAAAAGAAAGAGTACTTTCAAAAAGCCGATAAGTTGACTTTCTATAAAATGAAATATATAGTCTATCAATTGAAGAGACTTTACAAAATCCTAAGCTAAATGAAAAGATCGAATTTTTGAAAAATTAATTTTCCTTAAAAATTTGTGAAGATCACTCAAATACATTTTGGCAAAGAAAGAAACATCTAGTCAGCCTTTCTTATGAAGAAAACTTTAAAGAAGATAATATTCCCACTAAAGCTAGACCATGCCAAATGAACTCAGAATATTTAGAACTATGCAAAAACAAAATCGATTCTTTAGTAAATAACGGCCTTATAAGACCTTCTAAATCACCATGGTCATGTACTGTTTTTTATGGTAATAAACAGTCGGAACAAGAAAGAGGAGTCCCAAGATTAGTTAATAACTATAAGCTTCTTAATAAAATTTTAAAATGGATAAAGTATTCAATACCTTATAAGAAGGATTTATTGGATAGATTATATGACGTTATTATATTTTCAAAATTTAATTTAAAATAAAAAAATTGACAAATTCAAATTCCTAAAGCAGATAAATATAAAACTGCTTTTAATGTCCCTATGGGTCGATTCTAATAGAATGTCATGCCATTTGATTAAAAAATGCCCCTCTGAATTTCAAAATATTATGAATGACATTTTCATGTCTTATATCAATTTCATATAATTTATATTTATGATATACTAGTGTTTTAAAAAACGGTGATAATACATTTTAAACATCTTGATACATTTACAAAAATCATTATACAAAATGGATTATAATATCTAAATTCAACATGTCTTTTTTTTCAAACAAAAGTTAGATTTTTAGGACATAATATCGAAAATAGTATAATAATTTTCATAAATAGAAGCATTGAGTTTGCTTCAAAATTTTCGGATGTTACTACTGATAAAACCCAACTACAGAGATCTTTGAGAAGTTTAAATTATATTTCTCATTATATAAAGAATCTTGCCAAAAGATACATTTATCTTATATGATAGATTGAAAAAGAATCCAAAAGCTTGGACTAAGGATCATACTCAATCAGTCAAAAATATTAAAACAAAGGTTAATAACTTAACATGTCTTACATTAGTCAATCCTAATTGAGAAAAATAGTAGAGACAAATGCTTCTGATACAAGATATGGTGAAATTCTTGAATAATATTCCCCCACAAGATAAACAACCATATCCTATTCAATATTATTTGAAAAAAATGAAATAATAATCTAAAAAATAATGCAACTACTGCAAAAAAATAAATAAATTCCCCGCAAGAGTAAAATCTATTCTAAAATTTCAAAGAGATTTATATAATCAAAAGTTTTAATAAAAACTGATAGTCAAGCAATAAAATTCATATTTAATAAAGACTACAAACATGATTTTTCTAAACAAATGTTTGCAAGGTGGCAAACTTTATCGACTCTATTTGATTTTAAAATACAATATTTAAAGGGATTTGATAATAGTTTTCCTAGTTTTCTCACTAGAAAATATTTAAATTGATAACTTTTCTCTTATACAGGATGATATCACAATTTTGAGCCTCCTCTAATAGATGAAGGGGAAGAGGACAGACAAGAATAGACCTAGACAATGTCCTAGTCCAAATAGGAAGTTAAAAGTTAATAACTGCGAATATTGCGAGCACCTTAGATTTTAATAAAGATCACCAAATATATCAGGAATACATGGATTTTATTAAATCCAAAAAAGGGTAAATGACATCCCTTTATATTCTAGTGCTTTGGTAGATGATAAAAATGAGATGTCATACTTATTTTAGATCAAAATGATTTGAAATGGAAAAATGACCTACGACAATTAATGCAGAGATACCCAGACACTACATTATATGCTACTACGACATATAAATATAGAATGCATTCTGAGATAATACTCTCTTATACAAGATTAACTGAAATTCAATAATTTTATCCTGCTAATACTTAAAAAGTTAATAACTTTCCGAAAATTATTATCAAAATTTTTTTTACTTTGGAAGAATAGGGTCTTAGTACTCTTAAAGAAAAGGATTATCTTCATCTAGGCCAAAAGATTTTGATTAAATTTAATTGTTGGGATTATGTTGAAAGCTTTAATAAAGCTCTTTATGAGAATCATAATAGGAAGTACTCATGGTTCATAAAAATCTGTGGTAATATTTTTAATCAAAATCTTCCTAATTGGTTTGGACACGATGAATTTACTATGGATCATCTATAAAAAATTTATCAGAACCATTCAAAAATTTATATGCAGAATGAGTAGAGGTATCTCTAACATTAATAAAATTGGAAAAAGATAATACTTATTTTAAAGGTATTTCTATTATGTATTTCTTTATTGAATTTTCTATTCCTTGGATAATGAAATGATCCATTGAAGTAAAACCAAATTTTAATAATTTTTCACGTCTCAAAAAAGTATTTTATACAAAATTTTGAAATAAGATAAACCAAAAGACAACTGAAGGTCATATCCATGATTAAGTGATAATTGATTCTATCAATATAGTCATTGCTAAATACAAAAAACAAATAAATATGACATCAATGCAACAAAAGAAAGAAATTAGTCCTTTCAAGAGTATTGCAAAACACACCAAAAGAAAAAAAAGAATAATATTCAAATTAGAAATGATAGCCTCATATATGGAAGAAGTAAAGAAAGATTAATGAGAAATCTTGACATGAAAAATACATCAGACGTTTTTATGGCATCTGCTGGTCATACCATGGACAATAAAGAAGATTGCTTAGCAGGAGAATCATAAAATATCCAAAGCAATAACGAAATTGATATTGATGAGTACCTATAAAAATTCAAAGAACAATTGAAAGAATCTTCATGTTAGCAAAAGACAAAGGTAATGGAATAAAATTATGAATGACATTTGACCCCATATCATAAAATAATTGGAGGAAATAGACATATTAGTTTAGATATTACAAAGCATTTTTCAAAAAGATGTGACAATAGTAAATAAGTCCTAATTTACTAGTAGACTTGGTTAGTCACATTTTTCTAATGTCTATTTTTAATTTTATCTTTTACTTAATGGATCCTCTATATAAGGATCTTGTTTTACATATTGGGAGGTAGGTTTTTGGAACCCCCACTTGTTTTCATTGTAAAATGTTTATCTATCAGTAAAAGTCTAGTAGTTTATTTATTTTTGGAAGACAAAGGTTAAACTTTTTAATTTTGAGGTACTTTAAATTTCTGCTCTTTATTTTATTATTTTTACTTTAAAATAGTCAAAATGATAGGCTAAATACTTTTGTGTTGAACTATAGCACACCAAACTGCTAATATAATATGACACTAAATTCTTAATAAGAATCTTATCAACTAATTATACTAAAGTAGCTATTAATAATTCCGGTAACAATAATTTCGATTCAGGCTATGTCGAAGGTCCTGTTAGAAAGCCCATTGAAGTCAAAAGAGGCATTTAGGGATATATTTGGACTCATAATGGAGTAGAATTATTTATATCAGGGTTATTAATGCTTAAAAATCTCCTGTAGTATTGTTGAAGCGAACCAATTCTCGTTATAATATATATATATATATATATATATATATATATATATATATATGAGAGAGAAATTTCTCCAACGCAATTTGTCCTTAGATGGATGCCGACAATAGTGTTGTTCCACGAAGCAATAGGTTAAGAAAACTACCACATGATATAATTGAATAACAGCAACTAGGTTTGGTAAGCAGAAGTAAATTTAAAGATAATTGGGTTTGTGCCTTAAACCTTGCTATTATCAATGTTTTCGGAGGTATGCTTTTCAAAAAAATGAATAATTAACTGCAATATGTTTGTAAAATCAAGTTAATTAACTTTGTCTCAGTTTTAAATCTTATTTAACGATTTTATTTTAATTTTGTTTTGAGTCCGGTTCATCAATAGTTTTGTCACAGATTTGTCAACTTTAATTGTATCGTTTTGATATCTCGATTATCATATTGCTTTATTATAGTGTCACAATTCAAAAATGGGTCATGATGACACTTATCCCGGCTCGGCCTTGATAAGTAAGTAAATGCCCCCCTCTCCAAAAAAAAAAAGAGAAATACAAAATAATAAGGCAATAGAGTAAAACGAGACTTCTAGAATGAAGTTAAGTTGCACATATATATAAGCAAAGGACAAAATAAGAAACAAAACCATTCCAAAATCTGATGTCATAAGTGTAGAGCATCTAATAATACAAACTGAATCTGAAATATATGATTTCTCTTTGAAATGAAAATAAAGACATCCAGATAGATAAGAAGAGGTCTGAGGTCGACTCTAAAGACATAAAATAACATGTACCTCGAATATCACCAATCAACTACATAATCTCAATTTTCGCGTGATATGCTCATGCTAGGATCTGGAACAAAAGGGCACAGCATGGATGAGTACGGTCCACTTGTACTTAGTATGTATCATAGACTGACTGAGCAAAGCAAAAAATAATATAAGTAAAGAAAACTACGAACATGTCACCTGCAAGTAAAAAAGTTCCAAACAATAGCTCACACTGTCTTTAGTAACAGTTCTAATATATATACAAAAATGAAAATAATACATAGATACACAATGAATATACATAAACTAAACACAAGTCAAAAGTAATTAAGGAAAGTCATGTAAAATGCACATGCAATGCAATGTAAATATGATGGGATGAATGATGAAAGCCATTGCATGACTTTCTATCTACACCTACCGAGTTCATAGCTCCCATGATAGGACTCATGGGGGGTTCGTAACCTATATAATATAACTCATATCTCAATACCTCAAACCAGTTCTTCGGCTCATGTTCACGGAGAGGGTTTTTATAAAAATGCTTCATTTTTTCCCCAAAATAGTAAGCCTCAATGATATCAAAATATCATGAATGTATATGTATGGAATGAGGATGTAATGCTCAAAATCAACTCAATATATTCACATTTCATGATTATCACTCAATTAGGCACCATTGGAATAAATATGCATGTAAGATATCACTAAGATCATATCGATACCTAACTCAGTCATTTCTTTCATGATAAAGGCAACCAATGCTAAATAAGGCCTATAATAACAATTCAAGCTCCACAAGCATTATATATAGAATAAGGTATTTAAATGCACAAATAAGGCTAAAGATGTCAAACAAAACCCCGACATGGGCAACATACAGTATCAGATATCATCAATCAAGAACAATAAAATATAAATCCCCACATGGGTACACAACAGTATAATAGTCTCGAAATATAAACCTCATAGTTATTTTTCCCAAATCATAACATGATTTACTTATTTATTACTACCTAACTTAATTTAAAAGAAGTTAAGACATAACCTATCTCAAAACGATAAAATTCAAGTCTAAAGTACTTTAACACGGAGGTTTCCCCTTACGAACGACCTCAAAATCAACTACTCATTTAAATATAGTATTTATGGATTAAAAAAAGGCTAACGAAACCCATATTGTGCTTTTTGGGTCAGGTTTAAAACAAATTCAAAAAATGAGTTCGAAAATGAAATAGGTAAAACTAAAATTTGTCTACAGTTGAAAACCCAAGCAAAATAAGATCCAAATTGAAGAAAAACCAATTTTAAGCTTTATTAGTAAAAACCTCAAAATCTATTTCAAAATCATGACTAAAGTCTGGAGGTAAGTCCAACTCATAAGCAACCTCCCTAAATGTCTAAAGAATCTTAAACGGTCCAATGTACCACGGACTAAGCTTGTCCCTCTTCCCAAATCTCATCACGCCCTTTTTGGGCGTCACATGAAGGAAAACTCGATCACCAATTCCAAACTTCAAGGCACAAAGCCTACGATCTACATAACTCTTTTTTCTCTTCTATGTTGCCCGAAGCCTATCTCGAATCATCCGAATCCTATTCAAAGACTCGTGAAGCAAGTTAGTATTAGGTCTTACTTCTAAAGTCTCAAACCAACTAATAGGAGATCGACAATGCCTACCATACAATGCCTCAAAAGGTGCCATCTCAATACTTTAATGGTAGTTATTATTATAAGCAAATATCACTAAAATCAAATGATGCTTTCACTGACCTTCAAAGTTCATAACAAATACGTAGTGCATATCCTCTAAAATCCTGAATAGTCCACTTTGACTGAACATTGGTCTGGGTGTGAAAAGTTGTGCTAAGGTCAACCTGAATATCCAACTTTTTCTAAAAAGTTCGCCAGAAGCTAGAAGTAAACACCGAGCCTTTATCTAAAATAATAGACATGGATAAGCTATAAAGATGAATTATCTCACAAACATAGATACTGGCTAACAACCTCTCGACATTGAAGAAAATTTGAATAGGTATGAAATAGGATGATTTGGTCAATCGATCCATGATGGCCCAGATGCTGTCAGAACCACAAAGTGTTCGAGGTAACTCACTCATAAAGTTTATAGTGATTGCTCGTACTTCCACTCAAGCATGGGTAACCTTTAAAGTAAATCACTTTCGGCTGTCACCTACTAACAACACAAGAAATGAGCTATAAAGTCCGCCACATCCTTTTTCATACCACCCCACCAATAAAACTACTTCAAATCACGATACATTTTGGTCACCCCTAGATGGATAGAATATCGGGAACAATGTGAATCCTTTACAATCAACCTTACTTATCCACCAATTCTCGGTACTCAAACTCGACCTACAATCTTTAAAACACCATCGAAATCAAGACATGTTTCCTTAGCCTTACCTCTTAATACCTTATCTCAAATGACCCTCAAAATATCATCATCTGACTGGTGAGCTTGAATCTGTTCCATCAAAGAATATCTAGCAACAACAAAGGCTTAAATACGCCCGGGGGTCGAAATATCAAGCCTAACCATATGTTTAGCTAAGGACTAAACCTCTAAGGCTAAATTCCACTCCTGGGTCAAGATATGAGCTAAACTCCTCATAATAGTCGATTCCAGCTCAAGGCATCCATAACCTCATTAGCCTTGCCAGATGGTATAGAATAGCGAGGTCATATTTATAAGCAACTCAAGCCAACACTGCTGCTTTATATTAAGATCTCGCTAACTGAAGAAATACTAAAAGCTACGACGGTCTGAGAAGATCTCATAAGGAACTCCATATAAGTAATGACACCACAACTTCAACATAAACACTATGGCTACCAACTCCAAATCATGGGTAGGGTAATTTCTCTCATGAGGCTTTAACTGAAGGGAGCCATAAGCAATCAACTTATGCTCCTACATTAACACCGCACCCAAACCAACACTAGAAGTATCTCAAAACACGGTAAAGCCACACCCTCCTTAGGCAAGGTCAAAATAGGTGTTGAAGTTGACAACTTATTGAGCTTTTGGAAGCACTTTTCACATGCATCCCACTACTCAAAAACCACCTTTTCTAAGTCAACTTGGTCCAAAGATCTGCAATAGATGAGAAACCCTTTATAAAACGGCGATAATGGCCACCAAACTAATAAAACTCTAAATCTCGATAGGAGAAGTAGGTCTAGCCCAATTACAAATTGCTGCTATTTTGGCGGATCAACCATAATACCATCCTCGATCACTACATGACCCAAGAAGAGATCAAATCCAGCAAAAATAATACTTGGAAAACTTGGCATACAACTTCTCATCACGTAACCCTTGAAGTACAATCCTTAAATGTTCATATGGTCGGCCTCATTCTTACAATAAATCAATATGTCATCAATAAATAAAATCACAAAAGAGTCGAGATACGATTGAAACACCTAATTTATCAACTCCATGAATTCTCTAGGGGAATTAGTCAATCCAAAAGATATGATAAAAAAACTCATAATGATTGTATCGAGTCCAAAAAGCCATCTTTGAAACACCCAAAGCTCTAATCCTCAGCTGGTGATACTCGTTGTTTTATCCCTTTTCAGCTCGAAGGGTTGGAAAACATTTATTTTTTGA
This sequence comes from Capsicum annuum, assembly GCF_002878395.1. Taxonomy (NCBI): domain Eukaryota; kingdom Viridiplantae; phylum Streptophyta; class Magnoliopsida; order Solanales; family Solanaceae; genus Capsicum; species Capsicum annuum. Next base: position 173,804,447 of record NC_061114.1, on the reverse strand, counting down.
ATTTTTAAATTATTTCAAAACTTTAAAGAAAATTTTAAAATAATTCAAGAAAATACAAAGTCACCACTTGATTTCTTTTAAAGAAAATATCAAGAAAACTAAAAATATTTTGAAGATTTGAATGCAGAAACAAATTCTTAATATTAGAGAAACCAGGTAAGGATTCTGGTTATGCCTTGAGAAGATTTTTAAGGAACTTAAGAGCATCCGTTAAAAAATGATTGACCAAAAGACAATTTGACCGGTTTTTAAAAATGGCTAGTTTTGAAAAAATGACTAACATTTTATAATCTTGAAATTCATTTGCAAGATATGAAAAAGGAGAAGTTTTCTCAAGAGGGAAGGTTAATTAAATTCGATTCATTTACCGAATTAAGAGAAAACCAATTATTTTATGAAAGCGGGAAGAGAGTGATTTTACTAAAACATATCCATCTTTTGGAATAAAGATATTACCAATTTAGACTAGTGATGGAAAATTGACTAATTATGAAAAGATTTCAACTTTTACGAGAAAAAATAGTTTTTATATTGTGGAGAAATCTGTTTAAACTAAAACAAAAATTTATTTTTATTGATTCAAATATTAAGCTTTGTGACAAGTGATAATTGAAAAGAAGATATAAAATAAAGCAAAAATAATAATTCGGATGGAAAATTTATTCTGATTTAACCAAATTTAAGAGTTAATTAAAAAATATTCAAACATGAATTTCAAGTAAATAAATCAACAAATAGAGGGACAAAGATAAGAAAAATGGGTTTTGAACCCCTTTGGACCCTCCCGACTTTACTCATTAATTTTTATGGGCTTTTTATCTCCCTTTTGGGCTTTGAGGCCCATCATGTCTTTATCGTTAAAGACTTCTAAAAAATACCGTTGTAGCTTCCATATCTCCGTCAACTAATTCCATTTAGGTACTTGGAGAAGTTTGACTCTCGGCGAGAAATGGAAAGAAGAGTTCATGGTATACTCTACGCACCGGATTCACATGTATCAAAGACAAAGGAAAAGGATTAATACTTATTCTAAATAGCTAACTCAAACTGGAAGGAACAAGCCAACATAATTGGAGTTTCAATTCATAAGAGTACCATTCCAACATCTTTGTTTAACAAACACAACATAAAATGAGAATACATCTAGAATAAGAATAAGAAAAAAACAAAAGGGATAGACACACATCGTTACATCCAACTGTAACAATCAAGTGAAGAGACAAAGTTTTCCTAATCTAATTATTCTAGGACAAAGAACTTATTTTCATGTAGGCTAACTGAATTTTACCATATTATTTTCATGAAAAATATGTAAACAAAATATAAGAAAGATGAGCGATTTCAAAATAGCGCTAAGTTAGCCAAGTAACCCCGAGGTAACCTCATTTCTGATAAAACTAGACATCCTTTAACTTTAAGTAACAACATGAAGGAAATAAATTTGATTATTCAACCATGAAGCAAAAAATTTCAAACTCACAAGTCCGTCAAACAGTAGTAGATTTATAACAAATTTTAGAGGGGACTATAAGGTGATAGGTTAATTCTCAAGTTTTGAGAATTAGTTGGTTTAGAGAAAAATCATATCTCAGCACATAGGGGAAACAAGGAAGAGGCATGAGTATGAAAAGATCAGATGAAACTAGATAAAAGAAAATATGAGAAGAAGATAGCTCACTAGCTTCATGCCTAACACAAACAATTTAAATCTCCTATCCACTTTCTAACACAAGTAGCTTAGTAGAAATCTTACAGATATATTCTTTAAATCAAAGCAAAATTATAGGGAAACAGACAACTACCATAGATCACCTTCATCCTCTTTATGACTAGTCATATTAGACCATAAGCCAAAAGGTCATTAAGAGTTCATCGAATTCTAGTGATTTTGCCAATGAATTCTTTTGTTTTTCTAGAACATGGAGACCAAGTTTTACACACAACAATGATGAAACTGAAATGAGCATGAGCAGATTTTATCAAGCAAAATAGATCATACAAACTATGCATGGATAGTACAAGCGAGCCATAGATAGCAAAACAAAACCAAGAGCTTTGAGCTCGAACCACAAGAAATCAAACAAATTGAAAGCTAACGTGAAACAAATAACCTTGAAGGTTTGCACCAATCAACATCGAAACTACTGATTAATCCTATTCTCACACCAACTATAAGATTTCAATTTCTACAATTACAAAATAGAAAATCAACAAACACTTTGAAAAACGTAAAAATTCATGATTAGTTTCTGTTATTCTAATGATGGATTTTAATCACAACTCCAAATCTCTACCATAATTAGATTTTTACAATAAAAATAAAAAAATCCATCAAAATTCATTATACTACTCGACATATGGAGCCAGGAAAGAAGGAAAAAGATAAAGCGGTCACAAAACACTAAAGAGAATTCATACAAGACCAAACAAGTCTAAATTCAACATGAGACAAAAACATCAATTACCAAAAATAAATTAGGTGAATAGTTTGCCTTTTTGGGGCCAGTAAATCAGAACTCAAACTATTATCAGAAAATTCTTTCCACCATAGCCATGAAATTGGATTCTCAATCTAGATATTCGAGCTCAAATGACTCTTATTGAATTTCTTTGCACCAAAATCAGTTTTCTTTAAGTGAAAATTTCTTACCTTTGGATTCTTTTCTTTTTCTCCATCTCTAACCTTAATCATACTATGAATAGTAGTGTATTTATATAGGGATATTGAGGTTTTCAAAATTGAAACCGATCGATGTGGGATGGGATTTTTGAGGGATATTTTGGGAATTTTTTTTTTGAGGGAATTCAAATTCTGAAACTGGATAAGATTGAGATGAAGTTGGATTCGTATTGTTTGGTAGATTAATATATTTAAAAGATAGCTTAAATGGGTTGGAACTTTGGTCAATTTTATTTATAATCTAGCCAAATTGACAAGTCCATTAGTCAATTGCATTGTAATTGTGGGCAAATAGACTTCAATTATGGTCAAATCCAATAAGTCGTCTAAATTGAATCAAAATTAAAAAGAAATTAACAATCAATTTAATCCTGAGTTTCTTGTCTTAATAATATCAAATAAATAATTTCTGAATAATTAATTTTAAGACCAACTTACACGTTTAAATCAAAATTCACTCATTCGAATTAATTTTCAAGATGGTTTTTTGGATTAAAATTTGATTTTCAATAAAATAATTATTTAAGTAACAAAATTATACGATCTTGTATATACAAATGCAAAAATATGCAATATCTACTTAAAATGACAAAATCGCCTAGATAAATATTTTGAAAAGTTTTTATTCGGAAAAAACAAATATTGTAATTTTATCTAAAATAGAAGAAATTTAGAATGAAACTTAGATGTGAGGGAAAATATTAGGTGTCAACACCCGTATCTCAAATCAATCTTGGAAAACACTAAATCACCCTGAAGTTGTTCAAAAAGATCATCAATGTGAGGAAGAGGATACTTGTTCTTAACCGTCACTTTGTTCAACTTCCCATAATCAGTACACATGCGCATAAAATTATCCTTTTTCCTCATGAACAAGACAAGAACACTCCAAGGAGCTACACTGGGAATATTGAGCCCCTTACTCAACAAATCTTACATTTGTTCCTTCAATTCCTCAACTCAGCCGGGGCCATCCTATGGGAGGGATGGAAATGGGCTTGGTGACTAGCTCCACATTAATAGCAAAATTAATCTCCTGATCCAAAGGCATACTGGGCAAATCTATAGAAAATACATCTATAAACTCGTGAACAACCCAAATAAAATACATAAGAGGTGTTGAGGCAACACTAATATCACGAACATGAGGCAAATAAGACAAACACCTTTCTTTATCATGTGATGAGCACATAGAAAAAAAATAAAACACCCTTTGTACCCAAATTAAGCATACCCCTTTAAGCTAACTTTTACACACCCGACATAAATAAAGTCATGGCCTTGGCATAATAGTTCAAAATTCCATGATAAGGAGCTAACCAATCAATACCCAAAATAACATCAAAATCAACTATATCTAAGATAATCAAGTATATTCAAGTGTCACGGTCTGCAAAGGTGACCACACAAGATCAGTACACCTGATCCACCACTAAAAAATCTCCTATAGAGTAAAAACACAAGGAAGCATAGGAAGAGGATTACATGCAATATCAAATCTAGAAGTAAAATATGTAGACACAGAGGAAACTGTAGACTTGGGGTCAAATAACATGGAAACAGATCTATAGCAAACTAGGATGATACCTATAATAACTGCATCGAAAGCCTCTAACTCAAGTCCCCTTGGTATAGCATAGCACTGAGACATCCGCTCCTAGACTGAGTAACCTCGTGACCACCTCCATGAGCTCCCCTACCTTTTTCTCTAGCACTTTTAGTACCACTGATACCACCCCTACCACTCTGTGAACCACCTTTTACTAATGAAATCGAAGTAGCGCAAAGCTGAAGCTGAGAACTCTACTGAGTGGGTCCATACATGCGTTTAGGTCAAACCTTGGCCATATGGATAGACTCATTACATATAAAACATCCTATGAGGCCTAAATCAATCTAATAAGGTATGGATAAACTAGAACAACTCTCCTTGCTTGAAGAAACGATCCCAAAACCTTTACTTGCATGACCTGATACCTGACTACCAGAAGTCGTAGAACTTAAAGGTCTACCACCTAATCCCTACAATGTGGCCTGAACTAACCTACCATGATAACCACAAACCTCTACTAGAGAAATCTCTACCTCAGGAGGTATGCCCACTAAACTCACCCTGACAACATACTTTCTTGGTGCCTCTTTGAGTAGCCTAGATAATTGCGGTCACTTTGACATGCTCAATTATACTCTGGAAATAAGCCTCTGAAACTATCATCTAGGCTGTAGCCAACTGATATATACCATTCAAACCCTTCACAAATATATGAATTTTGTCGGAATTAGTGGAGATGATAGCGATTAAATATATGGATAAGGTGTGAAAACATACCTTATATTTAACAATAGACATAGAGCCCTGCTCCAAATAATCAAACTCATCACATATTTTATCTCTCAAATTATACAACATAAATATCTCTAAGAAGGCCTAAAAAAATTAAGTCTAAGTCATGACAGGCAAACCCAAAGGCCTGCCACTGGCAAATGACCTCCATCAATCTCTAGACATCTGTCAACTGATAGGTAGTATAAACAACTTCACTAGACTCAAGGGATCCGAGATTGTGTAACTTTTTCTAGCAATCAATCAAGAACACGTAGGCATCTTTGCCAATAGGTCCACTAAACTTGGGTGTACCCAAGTAAATAAACCTATTAAATCTCTTCTGATCATTATAAAAATAGCTGTAGCCCAAGTAACTGGAAGAATAATAAGTATGGTGAACAAAGAGTCCACATATAGGGGTACCACTGATGATGGTTGTACCCTAGAAGCAGGAATACCATAAGTAGATATTTGTACTGAGAGTGGAATATCACTCAAAGTATGAGGAATACCAGGTACACCTAAGGGAACAACCTTCAAATGACTCAAAAGATAAATCGAAAGACTATGAAACACTAGGTATCAACTAATCTCTGTGGAACCTGAGCTAGCCCCGCATCTCTATTGGATAATTATACGTAAAATACACAACCTCAATCTCAGGAGAGACATCTCTAGTACATCCTTTGGTTGGGGAAGCTCCTTATATTCATCCTCTAACTCAGGGTCGACTGCGAACCCTACCTCATCCTAGAACTAAGGCTCCCATTTCAGGTGTCGACTTAGTATCCCTAGCCTCTCTGGACCTAGTTCTTACTATTTGCATAGAAAAAAATGGAATGAAAGTTTATAACATTGGGTATGAACATCCTACATGACAAGAAATCAAATTTGAGAAATTTTTCCTAAGATATCTTATTATCTCTGAATGATAGACACAGACGTCAAAGTATTGATCCGTGAGACTCTTCTAGATATCATGCTCTTACATTTATAAGACCGGTGAACCTGATTGCTCTAATATAAATTTATCACAACCCAAAACTAGGTCATGATGGCACTTGTTGTAGACCAACCTTGACAAGTAAGACAATCAACAAAAACGAATGATATTCCCAACAAGTAAAAGAAAATAGCATGGTGATACTTCTAGAACTAAGTCAAGCCAACATAAAATTTATATAAAATGGAGGTCTAAATATTATAAAATCCAAAATTTGGTGTAATAAGTATAAAACATCTAAAATAAAACTCAAAAATACCAAAATCTAAATATTTGTATCTAAAAACAAGTAAGAAGAGGCCCGGAGTCACCTATGAAGCACTATAGCATACCAGTACCTTGATCACCTCTTAGATAAGCATGGAATATAGCATACCAGTACCTTGATCACCTCTTAAATAAGCATGGAATAAGTTGTTATGTCCTTTGATCGTACTCGGATATACACCAAAAGGGCACAATAGGGGTGAGTACGTTCCACTTATACTTAGTAGGTATCATAGGCCTACTTAGCAAAGAAAAAAATAACATAAGTAAAGAAAACTATGAGCACGTCACCTGCAAATAGAAACTTCCCAATCGATAGCTCACACCATTTTTACTAATAGTTCTAAATAATTATTGAAATAAAATAACAAAAATATACACACAGTATATGAAAAGTAAACACAGGTCATAGAAACTAAGGAATCACAAAATATGCATAAATAATGTAATGCAAGATGATGGAATGGAATGATGAAAGTCATCGCATGACTTTTATATATATCTATTGAGCTCGTAGATCCCACGATAGGACTTGAAAGGAGTTCATGATGTCTCCTAAACTATGCCTCCCAAAAAGTATAAACTGGTCACTGAATCAAATATAAAATCCAACTAGGTTGAGGTCGATTCCATGAGGAATATGTCAAAATTCTTTAACTTTTTGTCTAGGTAACTGACAAATAAGTAAAAGAGAAGGGATTTTGTAAAGCAGAAAAGAAATAGTAATAATTGTTGGCTGTTGGGTTTGTATTCAGTATGACAAAGCACTAGCATTGTGATCCCAATGACTTTATAACTACATAAGTTCCTCGTGCTAACAAATTATTCTGTGTGTTGCATACAAAATATCACAAATTAGGTTCATCTAAACGTCTCTCCACCTTGGTTAGATGAGTTTTCCTTTTCTCCTCGTGGATTAAGGGTTTTACACTTTTAACCTTTGTTGTTGATTTTAAATTAACTTTCCCCATTATGGCTCAAGTTGTTAGATGAAGGTTGATAGCTTTAAATCTTTATTGCTATTTCTTTTTCCGAATCTATATCTCCCTTTAGAGAAAGTATTGAATACAAGCGAGTTCCTATCATTTGGAGCCATTATAAATCAATTTGGAACCATTGGAAATCAATCAAAATAAAAAATACCAAAATATGCAAATATACTGATCTAGAATTGCCTCACACTCGACCTGTTTTGTTAATTTATCATGGTTCCCACAACCCTAGTTGTGGTGTTTAGCTACTTATAGTTGCAAGCATATAAGAAGAATTCATAGATGACAACATAATTGTGAACTTACAATAAGAATGAAACTCCAAAATCTCATCTTGAATTAAAACTCTAGAAACGATAATCAGAAATTCCAAGAATATACCTTTGAATCTCACAATATAGAGTTGTAAAACATGAAGTAGTGTAAACTCATACAAAACCCTATTAGAGTATTTATAGACAAAATAAATCCTATTCTAAATAACATCAGGAAACCTGAGTCGGCTACCTCAAACAAAAAAAGGTATGATTGTGGTTAGAACCCACGATCGTCCTTTGGTGCTCATGGTTTGCTCTTGAATTTTATCATCCTTAGTTCTTAACTGGTATGTCTCTTAGTATGACTCCATTGTTTCAAACCACAACTATATAATGCTGCAACTTGATCATCTTACACTTTAACTTCTCAAACTTGCATATTTAGAGTTTCTTCCTATGACCTCATACTACGACCGTGAAATTAAAGTATGGTCATGGGATGCTATCGTCTGAGACTCATTACACTTAGCTTCTACAAGCATGTTTATAGTCACCCTTCTCATGATTAGATAGTATGATCGTATGATCAATGCACGATTATGGAATCTTTCGTCTAGCAACACCTAATAATTATTTTATGAATCATGTTATGGCAGCCCTAAAAAGACCATGGTTAGATCTCATGGTCATATCTTTGATCATCTGATGCACTTTTTTCCTAATGTTCAACACTTTCATTGTCCAAGCCTATTTATCCTATAAATTCATACAAACCTATCATACCCACAAGAAATACTCTATACGTGCAAATATTCATCGTTTTAAGCATCTTAAGTGTCGTAAGTCCACAACACATCAACACCCTTAACCTAGAACATTTGCATATCCTCAGGAAAACAAAATAAAACTAGACTTACTAAGACACTTAACTTAGAGCAAAACCAAGATCACTATGGTAGTTACTTTTGTAAAACCAATTTTCACACATACAAGCGACATAAGCAATTTTAATACCCTTTAAGTTTCAAAATTAAATAATGTAGTGTGTATGCAGAATAAGCACCCTAACAGAATAGGACTAGGACATAACATCACATTGTGAGCAGACAACCCAACTCTCATACCAATACACTACCAAAAAAAGTAGTAATTAGACTCTAGCCCCTATACCGTTACATAAAATAAGTCCCCAATCACTCAATATATCCAAATAATCGATTAACTAGGACTGGATCAAGTATCTCACTCTCACAAAGAATCCAGGTCATGTATATTTAATACCGTAGGTTTGCTTTTATTGTCTATGCTTTAGCTTTTGGACAGTTTGGTTAGGATCACTATAGGTCTTTTCTAGGCATGTAGTGTAGGCCTAGGGATGGGTATGGTATATTTAGGTAAAGTGACTGATGAGTGGTGAGTTTACCACTCATTTGCACTCATTTTTCATGCCCATTACCTTGTTTTGAATAAATAAATGAGACAACATATATGGGTAGATGCACTGATATCCACTCTTTGTAGGCATAAAGTTGAGAAGACCAAATATTGTGGATTGGAGCTGGAAATGAGAAAAAAGAAGAAAGAAAGAGTGCAACTGAAGACCTGGACTACATCAGCCTTAGTTACCGCGATCGCGGTCCTCTATCCGTGGTTGCAAGGTCGTGGTCGCGGACTAATATCCACGATCGTGGGTAAGTGGGAATAAGCCCAGGGGTAGCTCTGTAAAAGCAGCTAGACGTATCCCAAGCCATATTTAATCAAAAACCCCTTCCTCTTTAAGGGAGCTTAGCTCATAAGATATTTTGGAATTCAAGACTTAAAACCCTAATCTTGGGCTGGTGTGTAATACACTTTGGAGACTCAAATTTCTTAGTTTCTTGTTGAAGAATGGATGTCTTTAATGACCCATATGGTATATTTCTCTCTACTTTCTGCATGAGTAGCTAAGTAATTTAGTCTTTGGATTATATTGAATTAGTATGTGATTTTGTGCATGGGTATTGTTGGGTTTGCATGGATTTTAGTTGTTGAGTATGGATTTCACCATTTCTTAGGCTTACGAGTTGGGATTTGATGGGTGAAAACTCTAAATTTCCAAATGGGTTTGATGGGATCAAGCTCCAAGCTCTAGAAACCTTTTGTCATCCTCAAAAGAGGGACTTAGTGAATATTAAGTAACCCATAACATCCTTGAAAGAGAGTTATTGGGGGATAAGGCAATGGCGAATAACTAAGCCTATGAGTTACTACCCTTTGCAATTTTAGAAATAATTATTTAGGGATGGTGATTCATGTTAAGATTATCATCCTAGAAGTAGGGATGCTTGGTTGAGGTTTTAGGTGATTATACAAACTCCACACTTGTTAGGTGCTCGAAAGAGCCAATGAGTGAAATTATTGGGGTTTTATCAAAAGATTGGCCTCAATGATATTCGACTTAGCCTATCCATTAATTAACAACTATATCCCATACTAAACCAGCACCACCCCACACACTTCACCTCTAAGGATACATGATCCCAAGATTTATCAAAACCTTGAATTCAAATCAAAGATATCGTCTATTGATTACTTACAAAAGGTTGTAGCAAAAAATTTCCAAAACAAATTTCCCCATTTAATTATACATATCTTTTTGTTAGCATGCTGGATGACTTTATAGTAATTAGATTACCCATAGGTCTGAAGTCTATAGCGTTTACTCCTCGAGATTCAACCCCAATTTACATTGGGTTACTTGACAACGACTACCTCACCTCTCAATTATGGGAGTGAGTTGAGCGTTATCAAAAGGGCACCATTGCCGATGAGTGAAATATTGATTTCACTTTTATGGTGTTACTCTTACTTTGGAGCACCCGGAGTGTCACATTTTATTTTCCTTATTGTTTTTGAACCTTTTGTAGGTAATTCTAGCAGTAAAAAAACCATGAGTGAAGGCCCCAATCATGTGGAACCATCCAATGATATTAGTGAAGAGAGCAACTCAAACGATGGGTATCATGCAGATGAAAATCGTACCCCACCTCACCTTGGGAATGGGACTTTTCTTGTGTCTAGTGTCATGCTTTATGTGTCGCAACTAAAAAGGCTATACGGAGGTCAATACCATAAAGATCCATATGGTCACTTAAGAAATTTTATTGGGGGTTTGTACTCCATTCAACATTTCCCCTAGTGCTCAAGAATCCTATCGGCCTTGTCTCTTTCCATTCTCACTAACGGGTGAAGCATTGCTATGGTTCCGCACTCTTCCTTCGACCTCACTTGCTTCATGGAATGAACTCATAAAGGAATTTTTAGATAAACACTCATATCCATCAATGGTATGTGACCCAAGGGATGAAATTATGAATTTCAGGCAAAAGAACGGCAAGCCCTTACATGAAGTATGGGAGAGATTCCATGAAATGTTGGCCAAATGCCCAAACCATGAGATTTCAGGGAATACACTCCTCCAAATATTCTATCGGGGGCTATATCCTTTGAACCAATCATTGATAAATAATGAGACAGAAGGTCCTCTCTTGCACTTGCACTTTCACGGAGCCGCACAATTGGTGAGAGAAGTGACTAGCCAAAATTTGGTTAGTCACACTCAAGACACCCACATCTCAAATTTCCCTTCACCTAAACCCATGAATAATGGATACCAAAGAAAGTGGGAAGAGAATCAAGAGATAGCCTTGGAAAAAATCCTTTCTCAACTTGAACTATTAACTAAGTATATCATGGATACTAACGGAGGTGGAACAGAGGATCTCCCTGCAAGGATTTTTAATAGGGTTGAGAAAATGGACGAATTGGTCCGCGAAGTGAAAAATGACCTTATTTTACTTTCTAAAAATATATCCTCCCATTTGGATTCCACAAAAAAATTGGAGAATTAAATGGGACAATTCTCCGCACGTCTTGATGCTAAAACTAAGCGTGACTCCACTAGTGGCCAAGCCATAAATCTTCAAACTGAGGGTAAAATATTTTCAATGTATGTAGTAGCCAAAGATCCAAAGGAGGAGAACTTAACGGAGAAATTTGAGGGAAAGATACCCAACACCAAACTAAAGGAGAGGATGTCCCAAAGTCTACACAAAAAGAAGAAGAAGGAAGTGGAAGGAATTATTGAAAGATTGATTGATAAAGGGGAATTTGATAGGTGGGGTCCTCTGGACCTTTCTTGTTGAGTTGATGCTTCCCAAAGTTGTGCCACAATGTTAACTACGACACTATGTAGAAGGCAACGTACAAATGTCACAACGACCACTCGTATCCTTTTTATCATACTTTTCTAATATGAATGTTAGAATTTGAATATGAATAACTCATGCATGTGTGACACTATGGGGATCTTGGCATAGGCTTAAAATGAAATAAGTGTGCACTTCAAGTGAGCAAAAAAGTTGAACAGAGGCAAAGCAGGGGGAGGGGGGGCAGACATACCCTCATTTGTCACGATCGTGGTCACCAGGCGTGATCGTGATTTCTCACTTATCTGCAATCGTAGTTTCTTACTTATTCATGATCATGGTCAGTTAGCTGAAATCACGGGAATAGAAGCCAGTTGATTCATCGACTATATCCCTAATGTCCTCACACTCTCGCACAAGTTCTTGCATGTGGGAATGGTCTAATCTCAAGATAATTGACGTTGGTGCAAAATTTGAAAAGAATAGCAGCCGTTGATGGAATTTCAGGGAGCACCCTTTTCTCTTTGTTAGCTTTGATTATTTATGCAGTAGGGTCACTACAACCTTTTTGGTTGGGGGTGTTTCCTGATTAATTTCATTTGGACTTGTATTATTTATATTGTTGCACATTTTTTTGTTCTTTTGGACAATTTTTATCGTGATCCTTGTTTGGGTTAAAATATTCGAGCACTCTGATGGTGTTCACATTTGCATGGATTAGCTAGTTTGTTCTAAGTTGGATATTTCAATCTAAATTGCATTAGATGAGCTTTGTCTTCATAATTAGGTTTCCAACCATAGGTGCAGGGAAATTCTGAGTACTCGTGGAATCACGACCTTAGAATGCAAGGGAAGTCTAAGTACCTATAGCATTGCTAGTTTGGGGGCACATTATGATCCATTGGTGAAGTCTGAGTAGCCATACGATAGTTCACCCATACTATGCACTTCAATGTGAGACGATAACTTCGATGGTTGCCATGATTAGCAAATCATCTATGGTGCAAATGCAAAAGCAAATAACCCCTTTCGTCCAAAAATTTTTGACATACTCGAAGGCATAGGCATGAGCAACTTTGTGACAAAATTTTTCCCTCTACCTATGACTCCAAAAGTTGACTTTGGAATAACAACGAATGCTCTATCTTTGTCTCTAGCGAGTAGAACAACTGAATACCCTTGACGACATATGCATGCCATGTGTGGTGAGAATATTACTTTTATTTTTTGTATACTTGTGTTATATAGAACTTGCCCCGTTAGTCTTTCAAAACTAATTTGATTGTATTTGGTTGGAGAAATGATTTGAGGCCATCCTTGTTTTTGAACCCACTCTAGCTTAAAAAGCCTATCCACGCAAAATTGTAATCCCTAGTACCCACTTTGAGCCTTTTTACCTTTCTTTGGCAAACAAATTACAAGCCATGAACCATTATTTTTATCCCTCTTTTGAAACCTACCCTTCTTGGACTTGAACATGAAATGTGAGGCTAAAAGCTTAAGTTAGTGGTGGCAAGGATCGATGGAAGAAAGTTTAGGGTGACGAAGTATTAGTGAAATGTCAAATATGCCTAAGTGTTGAAAATGAATGTGTAGCAAAACGAAGGATCTCGCAAAAGAATGACTTGCACAAAAATGTAAGAAAGTGAAAGCAAAAGAAAAGTGGGAAACAAAGGAGGCAAAAGATAGGCATGAACGAAGGCATTAAATAAAAAAGAGTGACCCTTAGTCGAAAGGAAGAATGTTGTAAAATGTGATGTAGATATTCAAGGTAGGGTGTAACCAAGTTCCCTAAATGATATCCTACCCCAACATGAACCTATGTTACAACCTTAGAAAGTCTTTTGAGATATCCAACCATTTACCGTCTTTGTAGTGGTGATTGAAAATAGGGGCAAGCCTATGACATAACACTTGTTAACAGAGAAACTTTCTTGAGAGAGTGAGTGGTTGCACTTAAAATTCCTTTGTTGCATGATGGGTAACTAAGAGTGTTAATTTCTCCTTTCTGGTGAGGAGCATGTGAACTAGTTGAGGTGAGTGATTTTGTCATCTTCTGCACAATGAGACAAGTAAAAGTATAGAATTATTGTAGTCAACATGCAAGTTATCCTTAAAGTGCAAGTCGTTGTTATGAAGTTGCTCCCTAAAATCTTTTGCACCCTTCACTATCCCATTTTATGATGAGGGGAGTCGTTAAAAATCTATTTACCCATGTGCGAAAAGCTTTTGGTGGTCAAAATCAAGCTTGAGTCTTCATGATCATTGAAGTGATAGAAAGAGGGAGTACATATGAAATTGTCTCATGATAAGTGGTAGCATTTCTTGAGGATAAGCAAGGTCTTAAGTTAGGGGTGTTGATGAGTGGTGAGTTTATGACTCATTCACACTCATTTGTCATGCCCATTACTTTATTTTGAATGAATAAATGAGACATCTATGGGTAGACCACTAATATCCACTCTTTGTAGGAATAAAGTTGAGAAGACCAAAAGGTATGGATTGGAGCTAAAAATGATGAAAAGGGAGCAAGGAAGAGTGCAACTGAAGACCTGGACTACATTAACCCTAGTTACCATGACCATGGTCCTCTATCCATGGTCGCAGCCAATCAAGATGGTCAGCAACGTGGTTGCAAAGCAAAACCATGGTCTCGAGGTCACAGTTGTGGATAGATGTCTGCGATCGTAGGTAAGCGAGAATAGTCCTAAGGGCAGTTCTGTAAAAGCAGATGGACATATCCCGAGCCATATTTAAGAAAAAACTACTTCCTCTTTAGGGGAGCTTAGCTCATAAGATATCTTGGAATTCAAGACTTGAAACCCTAATCTTGGGCTAGTTGTAATCAACTTTGGAGACTCAAATTTCTTAGTTTCTTGTTGAAGAATAGATGCCTTTAATGACCCATATGGTATATTTCTCTTTACTTTCTTCATGAGTAGCTAAATAATTTAGTCTTGGAATTATGTTGAATTAGTGTGTGATTGTGTATGGGTATTGCTGTGTTTGCATGTATTTTAGTTGTTGAGTATGGATTTCACCATTGCTTGGGCTTACGAGTAGGAATTTGATGAGTGAAAACTCCAAATTCCCAAATGGGTTTGATGGGCGAAATATCCAAGCTCTAGAAACCCTTTGTTATCCTTGAAACAGGGACTTCGGTGAATATTAAGTAACATAAAACATCCTTGAAAGAGGGTTATTGGGGGACAAGATAATGGCGAACAATTAAGCCTATGGTTATTACCCTTTGCAATATTAGAAATAAGTGTTTAGGGATGGTTATTCATGTCAAGAGCATCATCCTAGAAATAGGGATGCTTGGTTGAGGTTTTAGGTGGTTATACAAGCTCCACACTTGGTAGGTGCTCGAAAGATCCAATGAGTGAAATCATTGGGGTTTTATCGAAAGATTGACCTCAATGATCTTCGATTAGCCTATCCATAATTAACAACTAAATCTCATACTAAACCAACACTACCCCCTACACTTCATATCTAAGGATATATGATCCCAAGATTCCTCAAAACCTTGAATTCAAATCAAAGATATGATCTATTGATTACTTACTAAAGGTTGTAGAGAAAGAGTTCCCAAACAAATTCCCCCCATTTAATTATACATGTCTTTTTCATTAGCATTCCTGATGACTTTATAGTAATTTGATTACCCATAGGTCTGAATTCTATAACATTCACTCCTTGAGATTCGACCCCAATTTACATTAGGTTACTTGACAACGACCGCCCTCACCCCTCAATTATGGGAGTGAACTGAGCGTTATCAGTAACTCAGGCCTAACTAGAAAAAAATCTAGGAACTAAGGTATTAATTACAATATATGATAATAGATGGTCAAAATCCTTTTTTCCTTTTTACTACAAATTTTGCATACCCAATTCTTATGTACCCCTACACAATAACAACCCTCAACTTAAGAGATTTTCCTGAGTTGAGGTACACAGTGTCCGAGGAGGTACCAAGGCCAAAGCAGGTTCATTGTAAAGGATTAGGAAGGTGAATTGGATAGTTCAAAGAAAAGGTTTATTTTGGCTCAAAATTTGGATCAAGGGATAAATAATAATTTAATAGGTTATTTTGACTATAGTAGAATTTTTCAAAAATTGCATATACTCCTTTTCGAACTTCCTATACTAAAGCTTTTATCGAGAATAACCGGACAAGTTCTAGATTGCATACACATACCTACTAGGTAGCAACCTTACTCACTCATGGATCATGGCTTTCGTCTAAGTTACTACCTTCTTGGTTCATGCAAGGTCAGCCAAGTTATCACACTAATAATTCTAATTCCATATCTAGATCTAAATATTAGTTACACCATAGTATACGCAAGCACACAACACCACAAACAAAATAAAATTTTGGATGGGTATAATTTAAAACTTTAAAATTAAGTTTGTATGCTTCTTTTATTTTGACTACCCAAAGTTTTCTTATTCTACTCTAAGTTACATACAAAATAACTAAACAAGACATAAATAACATAAAAACACCTAAACATGTTGTTTCTAACTATGATAAAGCAGTTGAGGGAAAAAACCCGGCAACAAAAAACCCTTGGCTGTAGTACTCCCCTACCCCCAACTTGGAAATCATGCAATGTCCCCATTGAAATAGATCATGAAAATATTAAACTAAGGTAAGGGACAAACCTATTGGACTCTAAATACTGGTCAAACTCTAATCACGTGGGGACATAAGTGGGTCCCCAATAGTCTGCTCCACTCTAATAGCATCGACTGTGGCCGTGGCACTCGTAGATAAGTTGACACCGGTGATGGCCGATGCACTCAAGGTATTTAATCTGAGGGAAATATATGTACCCCCTCCAATTGTCTCAACCACCTTTTTGGTAGGTGGTATCTCACCTCTCTCTGGGATCATTTCCTTAGAGGTCTGCCCAATCTCTTTCTCCTTTATTCTCTTCTTCTTCTTTTTCTTATCTGACTTTCTCTTTCCATCTCTCTCTATGCCATTACCCTTTCTTCTCTTGTAGGGATCCTAATCAAAACCCATCTCTCTAATATCTATCTCATTAATATTTAAGGATGGAGTATAAAAATATGGATCCAAGGATTCCACATCCACCACAAGAGCTAGCAAAAAAGACACAAGTGCTAGTGAAGAAGGTGCAATATCAATCCGCTTGGCTAAATCCCAGGCCACTTTCTTAAGCTTGGTCAGGTTCACCTTAACATCTATTAAATTTGGTGCCTAGACTGCATTTGTCCTAACTGTCATTCGATTTTGAATTTTGTCTTCATGGGTTTGTACTGTCCCAACCACAACCCGACTCTCATCACTCACTTTGGGCTTGACCTCAACCTCTAGCTTGTTTATTCTAGCATCATGAAACAACAGGTCATGCATAATATCTTCCAAAGATAAACTCAAAATTAGTGAGTATACAATAAAAATAGTGGCCAAATCTAAGCGGAAGCTGGTGGTATAGAGGATGAAAAGACACTAATGTCAGATGCTGGCATGTCACTAGTTGAGGCACCCCCAACTATTTTTGGAATCTCTATCCCCCTAGAAGGAGAAACCGGTTTTATAATATCCTTTATTAGCATAATATCCGTAATCTTTAATTTAATAACTTTGTCCACTGTATCAATAGCCGGGATATGCATAGTTCTCATCAACTGTGTGACGAGATAATGGAAGGGTAGTATAGTATTTAATTACAACACCCTGTATCAAATCTCCTCTACTATAATCCATGGGATATTCAGCTTTACTCCCAAAATAAACATAACTACTAAGCATGAATTGGTCACACCTAATGTATTATCATTGGTTGTTAGTGCGATCCAATTTCTGATAATTTACCACTAAAATTTTGCGATAAAGTTCAAATTATGGTTTTAGATTGACACTCCTTTTATCCATGGGTCATTCTCAATAGCTTCAATAATGTGGCTTGCTATCCATCTATACTGCATCACCTTATCATTCATAATAAGTTTCTTCGCCTCTTTAGATTGTTCATATAGAGATCATTTTTCATGGTCATCTCAACATACTTAAGTGCTTCCCTAAATAAGGCTCTTGAGCTATCCTGGATGAGAATATCAACCTCTGTATCGTAAACTTAAATAGTTTCAAGCTGGGTATGCTACTTCATATCTTTCTTCTTGCTCGAAGGAGTGATCTTCTTCAACATTGATGTATATTTGGCATAAAATTCATGCATCAACTCTAGAATATAAAGGTCTTGTCATCCACGCCAACTCATACCTCTCAGACCCTTGAACCAAGTCTAGAATCTTTTAGAGGGACCTGTCAAGATTAGAGGCTCTTCCTGAATGCTCTTTTTTTTATTTCCATAGTATGTAACTGATACCCATCAATGTAATAGTCCTTGGTGTTTAAGACTATCTAATGTATTGGATCTACCCCATTGAGGATGGGAAGCAATACCCTTAGAGGATTCAAGGTTGGACTCGTACACCTTTAGGGAACTCTCCTCATCAGTAACCTTAGTGTCACCTAACTTGATTCTTTCTCTCTTCAGATTGGGGCAAGTTTCTGGGGTTTTCATACTTGAACAAGGCCGTAAAATTCACGGACTTATCTTGTTCCATCTCTTTTTCCATAATTCTCTTGGTTTATTAGAAATGTTTTTATTTTGCCAAACTAGTAGAGTACTCCACCTCGGTCCCACTTGAACTATCTGACTCACTATTTGAGGCTAGAGATATGTCTTTTGGTTCTCTCTACTTTGAGATGTCTTTTCTCAGTTTGATTTGTGCCTTAGATGCCACTATATCAAAAAAAGTTAGAATAAATTATTTTTTGAAGATTTGAATAGTTTCAGTAAATTTAACAAACTACCCATCCGACGATTGTGTAATGGAAGTATGATCATATCTTATAATCGTAGGATCACTTTTCACTTACTGTGGAGATGTCATAAGGACTACTATGTACTATGATCGTACCAAGATATCATAATCATGGGATGTTCTCATATGATGAGCTTCTATGTACTTGACAATAGTACCTTATAACGACCTAACCTATGACCATACATGGATACTATGATCAAAGGTTGTGCCGTGGAATCCACTGGCACTTTATCCAAATCAAAAATTGTTCTTGACCCATTTTGGAACCATTATCGACCATAAAAAAGAAACAAATGGGTACTCAGACTTTCCCATTGTGTTATTACTCATTCAAACTTGAATTTCATTTTGAAATTAATACTTTCATTCTTCTCTTATGTGTTTAAATAGAGAGAAGATTAGAAGTGACTTACAATTTTTTGTACTTTTTTTTGGTTCAAAATAACTCATATAAATGATAGGATGTCAGAGTAGATTTTTAAATCAATGGAATTTTTTTGGTTTTTTTTAATTTATTGATCGTTTTAGATTTAGAAGAATTGAGTTTGAATGAGTGAATTGTAAAATCGAGTCTCAGGTATAGGGTTAGGGTTTTAGATAGAATCATGTCGGGCCAAGTCATGAATTTATGAAATAGATGGACCCATTGGATGACTCAAACATATGATCTCATAATCAAACCACGAGCGTATCTACCGCTCGTATAAAGATGGTTGAAGAAAACTTTAATGAGAAACTATGACACATAAGGACGATCGTAATGTATGACCATGATCATTTCACCTGAGAACCTATGATACTTAAGGACGATCATAACATATGACCATATTTGTTTCCTTAAATTGTGGGTTCTGCAGGAGTTTGATTGGACAATGGGAATCACGATCATGATATCTAAGTAGGATCGGGGTGACCCATCATAGGATAACTCCTAAATTTTCATCCTTCAGTACCTGGATCAAGTGTGCTTAGACGATTGAATCCACGACTGTGGGATATTCCTACAATCGCATAATCCTCTCGTGGGTTAACTCCTGAGTCCACTTCAGTAACTTGTTTTTCCTATAAAATCCTTGCACCGATAACAAACACTACCTTGTAAAATATAAAGTACAAAACATGGGTTACCTCCAAAGAAACACTTGATTTAACATCGAAGCACGACCTGGCTAAGTTGGTTATTCAGACTTCACCAACTAGCCCATGGGTTGCCTCCCATGGGGCATTTAATTTAATGTTGCAACACGACTTCATTTCCTTGACTACTTAACTTCATCAAGGTTAAATTTCTATTATGACCTTATCTCTTCTATAGTTTCCACATAGTGCTTCATATGTTGACCATTCACTTTGAATGGTGCACCCTTATCTTCTTTTAGCTTAATTACCCTATTCGGAAATATCCTTTCCACGATGAATGATCCAGACTATTTGGACCTTAGCTTTCTAGAAAATAAGCGAAACCTCCAATTATATAGCAAGACTAAGTCTTTCGAGAGAAATTTTTTTCATTTAATCTTTCAGACATGATATAACTTTATCTTTTCTTTATACAATACTGAGGTCTCATGAGCATTAAGATGAAATTCATCCATATTATTCGTCTATTCTAATCTTAATTTAACTGCATCACTCTATTCCAAATTGAGCCTATTCAATGCCTAGAATGCCCTATGTTTGATTCGATAGGCAAATGGCATGAATTCTGTCCTGTAAGCCCACAATACATCATCCAACCTTCCAACGCATTCTATTCTATTGACATTCACAGTTTTTGCCAAGATACACTTAATCTCTCAATTTGAAACCCTAACTTCTTGGCTTGTTTAAGGATGGTATCGAAATGCTACCTTATATTTAACCCCATATTTTTCAAGCAGGGTTTTAAAGAGATGATTGCAAAAGTGCAGGCTTCCATCACTAATGATAGATCGGGGTGTACCAAATCTACAGAAAATGTTTTTTAAAAGGTTGTGACACTCTTACCTTCATTGTTCGGAAGTTCAATTTCTTCTACCTATTTGGAAACATAGTCAACCACCATCGGGATGTATTTCATTTTATGCAAGCTCACAAAGGGGCCTATAAAGTCAATACCCCAAACTTCAAACAACTCGATCTCCAAGATAGTTTGCATTAGATATTCATGTCTGCGCTAAATATTCCCTTGCCTTTGATATTGGTCACAACCTAGCATAGTCATGTGTATCTTTATAAATGGTGGGCCAATAGAAACTATATTACAAGATTTTATGCGTGGTCCACCCACCTCCATACTGACCCCCAACTAGTGATGAGTGACATCCCTCTAAGATACTCATCATCTCAACCTTAAGAACACATCTCTGAATCACACCATTTGCATAAAACCAAAAAAATATGGCTCATCCCAAAAGAATTTTCTCACTCTTACATGAACATCTTTCGTTGTATAAATAACATAGATTTCAAAATAAGATTACTTGCCAAATAATTATCAAAGTCTAAAAACCAGGGAATTAGGTCTTTTGATGTTGCCAAAACCTTCTCATTTGGAAAAGTATCATCAGTTTCAAGCTCACCCCTAGTTCAGCATTGCCTATTCCTGAAGACGTGATAAATGGTTAGCCACTTGATTCTCAGTCCTCTTTCAATGGTTGACCTCAAAGTTAAATTACTACAATAGAAGGCAAATTCCTATAATAGAAGTACCCATCGAATCAACCTTAACTTTGCATCTTTATTTGTCATAAGGTATCTAAGAGATGCATGGTCAGTATGTGTAATCACTTTTGTGCCAAGAAAGTAACACCAATATTTCTCGAATGGAAACACAACAACCACCTTGTTCAATCACTGTATAATTTTTCTGAGTAGGGTTAAGTGCTTTGATAGCATAGTTGATGGGATATAATGTTTTCTTTTGTCTTTGGCCTAGGACTGCGCCTAGTTCCACACAACTAGCATTGTTCGTAACCTCAAATGGAAAGGTCCAATCGAGAGACACAATAAAGTGGAGGCAATTTTTTGATTATCTCAATCTTTGCCTTGTTGACCTCAATCCCCTTATTTGAAATCTTATAAACAAACACTATTCCTTCTTTAACTATGAAATAACACTTCTCCTAATTCAGCACCAAGTTACATTCCTCGCATCTCCTTAGAACATTGGTGAGATACGCAAACAATTATCATGAGTCGCCTATAGCTGAAAATTCATCCTTGAAAGACTCAATAGTGTCCTCCACCATGTTCTTAAAGATGGATATCATACAATGTTGGAAAGTAGTGGGAGCACTATATAAACTAAATGACATCTTTTTAAATGCAAATATCTCATACGGACAAGTGAAAACGATCTTCTCTTTGTCTTTGGGGTAGTAAAAATCTAATTGTACCCTGAATAACTATCTAGAAAGCAATACCATCCCATACTAGTGAGAAGGTCTAACATCTGGTCCACGAAAGGCATAAGAAATTAATCCTTCTCGATCTATGAATTCAACTTTCTATAGTGCATGCAAACTCTCCAACTGGTGATAGCCTCATAGGAATTAGCTTATTTTTTTTATCAGGAACCATAGTGATTCCACCCTTATTTTGCATATATTGGACTGGGCTCACCCATTTTTTATTAGCAATTGGATATACCACACCTACATCCAACCAGTTAACAATTCCTTTCTTCACAACCTCTTGTATGGGTTGATTCAGTTTAAGTTCATGCTCCATGATAGGTATACAATCCAGCTTAATTTTGATTTTGTAAGTACAGATTCCTTGTGGAATTCTCATATTATTAGCAATGGACCATTTGAACCTCTGTAAAATAGACACCAAGGCCTCAACTTGCCACTTTAATAACTTAGCTGCAATGATAACCGACAAAGTATTTTTGGCCCCCAACAATACATAACGCAGATGAGAAGGATGGCTTGAGATCCAAAACAAAAGGCTCTTCAATAGACAATTTAGATAGTAGGGTCACTTTATTCTTCAGATTAAGATACAATTTCTTTGGTGCATAAGTATATGAACCGCTATTAACAAGTGCATTCACCATCTCATTATACTTATCAATACCATTGTAGTCAAAATTTAGTATCCCTGCTGTAAGTGCCTCAACGTTGAGCCTCTCTTTGATAGGGACTACCAACTCATTCTTATCTATTGTATCTATTACAAAGATCATGCACATGTCCTTTGACTACTTCATGGATTGTATATGTTAAAAGCAACTTACTCATTATTCATTGAAAACTTCATCAACCCAGTTTCCATATCAACTAATGGTCGTCTAGTTGGGAGAAAAGGCTTTCCCAATATAATAGGAACTTCAAAATCAACTCATATTCACTAGTCGTAAATTCATCCATAAATATAAAAGATGTTACCTTCACTAACATGCCACACAAGATTCCCACCTCCTTCTTTACAGTGCAGTTTGCCATCAAAAGTCTCATAGAGGTTGGTTTAAGCAACCCCAATCCTAACTGGTTGTAAACTACTAATGACATTAGGTTAATTCTAGCACCCAAGTCAACAAGTCCCTTGCAATATTTGAAGACCTGATAGCACAAAGAATTGTGAAAGCTCCCAGATCTTCCTTCTTCTAAGCTAGAGAGCGAGAAGCTATTTCACTATAATGGTGCAGAATAATCCACCGACTCAAGACTCACAATCCTATTCTATGTCACTAAATCCTACATAAATTTTACTTAGCTTGACATTTGCTCTAAAGACTCTACAAGAGAGATGTTAAGCGACAACCCTTTCAATATCAAAATAAATTTTTGATATTTTACCTCTCTGGCTTTATTTTTTAATCTTTAGGGAAAACAAGGAGGAGGTCGTGTAATGAACTTCAACGCTGATGTGACCTCCTTACCATTCTTTTTGTCAAACTTAACCTCTCTTTCAGCAATAAGAGGCTTTAAGATGTATTCACATTCACCATCAAATTTGCTACTTTATTCTCATCCATGTCATCAATGATTATGGGGTGGACCCTATTTTTATCAACCATAAGCATAGGTGGATCAATAGTAACTGTACCACATCAAATAGTAATGGCTAAGCAATGAATATCATTTTTAGGATTCTGGATAATGTTTCTTGGAAGTACCCAATTTTATGCGATGTACATCTGCCTAAATTGTTTCTTAATCTATTTAATGGTGGTTGCATGAGATTCAAAATTTTTGTCTTATCCCTAAAATATCTACCTTAATCTCCTTAAGACAGATTTTTTGGCTCGCCGACCCCTTAACAAGTTTTCCAAGCAAAGCTTCCATCCATAAATTTCCTGACTCAATATCATGATTCCTATATGGAACATAAATGCCACTCTTTTCTTTATAATTATCTTGCCACCTCCAATCACCATCTCTGTCCATACTTCTATCTCTATACCCAGATCTATTATAGTTGTCTCCATAATATTTTTGACCTTAATTCTCTTTCCTAGAGTTCTAAATATCTTGATTAGATTCTTATTTATTGGATCATAAACCTGTTGCCTATCTATTAAGATATTTAGCCTCTTTCTTAAAATTTAAATTTACATATCTAGAATCCTTACCTCATACACCCCACTGTGTTGACCTTCTCCTCTCTAGCTACTGTAAACCACTTGGTAAACAACCAAATCTTAGTCCTCAACTATGCCACCTCTTGATCCACTGTATTATCTAGTACTCGCTGCTTATTGGAGGCTCCAACTTCATAAGTACCAACTGGCCAGTTCACCTCCCAAGTATTCCACCCTCGATTAGTTTTCGTAATTTGATTTAAAATGACAAAAGCATGTTCACTTTGTAGTCTCATAAAGGATCTACCTGTGATAGTGTCTATATAAACTTAATGTTAGAATTCAAGGCTCTGTAGATAATCTATAGAGAGTTTCTACAAGTAATCTTGTGATTTGGAACATTCTTTAGCTTTTTCTTGAACCTCAACCATATTTTGTATAGTACCTCTAAAAGCAACTGTTGGAAGTTGTATATCTCATCTTTCAATTACAACATTCTGGAGGGAGAGAAATATTTGTCCAAGAATTGAGTCCTCACTCATTTCAAGTAGTAATAAATACATGGGGTAATTTACCCAACATAGAGTAGCTTCTCTCGCTAGAGAGAATGGAAATAGCCTTAGTCGAATAACCTGCTGACTCACTCCAAGTAGATTATATGAAGTACAGATCCCCACAAAGTTCATGATATATATGTTTGCACCATTAGTAGGTAGGCCATCAAATACCTTTTTCAATTTTAGTAGCTGGATCATCGCACCTATTATGTCAAACTTAGTACCTTGAGGCAATTCTAGTGGAATGATTGCACCTGTCTCAATCGACTCTACATAACTCAAGTCTTTCTCTAGATATTCATAAATAAGAAGATATTATTAGAGGGGTTGTTATCCCCTACTTCTTCTTAATTTGTCCTTCGTATCAAGTGTAACTAGATGATCTACCTACTCTTGTCTAGTCCTCTCTTCCCTTGCTGCCTATTGGAAAGCTGCTTGCCTAGAATTTTCATCCATTGACCAATTAGTGAATTATTCCACAGTTTTCTAAACATCATGCTATTATAGTGGTTAATTCAAAACTACTGGGTCATTATGAAACCCCTCGAGCAAGGCTCCTTTGTCATAAACTCTTTCTCTTTCCATCCATTAATTTTGTCTCAACGCGATCAAGTTCAGGATCAAATGAAATTAGGGGATTGTCTTGATTTTAAATATTGGGCATAAACCAACGTGTGCCCTAGAAATAGTATAAAAATAAAATCAACAAACAAAACCAATAGCCCAAAAAATAGAATCAATCAACTACATAACCATATTCCTAAAAACTATGCCAAAATTTGATGTGGCCCAAATTACACCTCCCAAAAAGTATAAAGTGGTCATTGAATCAATTATAGAGCCCAACTAGGATGAGATTGATCCCTCAAGGAATAAGTTAAAATCCTATCATGTGTTTATCTAGGTAACTGAAAAATAAGTAAAAGAGGGGGTGACTTTGTAAACAAAAGAGCAATAGTAACAATTGTTAGTTGCTGGATTTGTAATCAGTATGAAAAAGTGCTAGGATTGTAATCCCCATGTCTTCATAACTACATAGGTTCCTCATGCAAGAAAACTATTTCAATGTATTGCATGCAAAATCTAACAAGATAGGTTCATTTAAATATGTCTCGGCCTTGGTTAGATGAATTTCATTCTTTTCCTCTTGCACTCCGAGTGTCGCACATTTAACCCTTGATATTGATGCCAAATTAACTTTCCCTATTATGACTCAAGTTATTAGATGAAGGTTGATAACTTTAAATCTCTGATGTTATTTCCTTTTCCTAACCTATCTCTCTCGTGCGATAAAGTCTAGAACACAGGCGAGTTCCTAATATTTGCAACAATGAGAAAGTAATCAAAACAAAGAAAACACCAATACATGCATACACACCAATCTAGAATTGCCTCACACAACCTATTTCATTAATTTATTATGGTTCCCAAAACCCTAGTTGTAGTGTTTATCTACTCCGAGTTTCAAGCACACAAGAAGAATTCATAGATGATAACATAGTTGGGAACTTACAATAAGAGTAAAACTCCAAAATTTCAATTTGAATTAAAACCCTAGAAACGATGTTTGTGAAATTCAAGAATATGCCTTTGTATATCACAATATAAATTTGAAAAATATGAAGTAGTGTAAACTCATACAAAAACACTATTGGAGTAACTATAGACAAAATAGATCCTACTCTAAATAAAACAAGAAAATTGAGTTGGCTACCTTAAACGAAAGAAATGTACGAGCATGGTTAGTACCCACGATCGTCCTTTGGTTCTTTTAGTTTGCTCATGAATTTTATCATTCTCCAGATCTTCACTAGTACAACTATCACTATGACTCTGTTGCATAAACCTACGACTATATAATGCTATCGTCTGACCATCCTACACTACAAATTCTGAAACTTTCAAATGTGGAGTTCTTTCTCATGACCTCATGCTATGATCATGATTTTAAAGTACAATTGTGTGATGCTATCATCTGATCCTCTTTACATTTAGCTTTTGCAAGCATGTTTCTGTTCACCCTTCCCACGATCAAATGGTATAATTGTATAATTGATGTACGATTGTTGGAGCTTCTCATTTGAGAAAAACTTGAGAATCATCCTCTAAATCATTTTACGGCAGCATTGGTACGACCATGTTTAGATCTATGGTAGTAGATTTGATTATCTGATGCCCTTTTTGTCCAATTTTTAGCACTTTTATTCTTTGAGCCTATTTATCCTGTAAACACTAAAAAACCTATCATATCCACATAAAAATACCATTGTACATGCAAATATTCATAGTTTTAAGCGGCTTAAGTGGCATACGTACATCAACATCCTTAACTTATCATGTTTGCATGTCTTCAGACAAACAAAATAAAACTAAACCCAGTAAGACGCTTAACTTAGAGAACCAAGATCACTGCGACAATCACTTTTGTAAAAGTAATATTCATACATACAAATAACATAAGTAATTTCAACACCTCGAATGCTAAAATAGTCCTAAAATAATATTTTAAGCCCTCACACGGGTATTATATCTAGAATAAAGGTATAAAATACACAAAGAAGGTCAATGATGGGCAACACACAATATCGGATATGTCAAGTCAACAATTACAAATTATAAGGCCCCACATGGGCAAACCACATTAATAATAATCTCTAAATGTAGACCCCATAGTTTTTTCCCCAACCCATATCACATTTTACTTATTTATTATCTATCCAGCTCAATATGAAAGAAGATAAGCCATAAAATATATCAAAATAACAAAACTCTAGCCTATAGTTCTTTAACACAATTCTTTCCCTTAAGAACAACCTCAAAATCAACTGCAACACTTAAATATAGTATCGATATGTTAATAGAAAGATAAAGTACCTATAGTGCCCATATTTGAGATGATCCAAACTGAGTTTGAAAAATTAGTTTGAAAATAAAAGGACTAAAACCAAAATTTTGTTTTAGAAATATATTCTCCAAGGTTATAAGAGCTTACAATTGAAAAGCCACATAAAAATAAGGTCCAAATCAAGGAAAAATAAATTTATACTTTACCGGTAAACACCTCAAATTCCCATTCTAAAATCATGATTAAAAGGTATTTTTAAAGATATAATCATTAAAAAATGATGGAATATTTGTTTAGAGGTTTTCAATATAAAACATAATGAAGGAACCCTCAAAAATCACATTTCCAAAGCTTGATGGTCCAAAAATGGTGAAAAAGTGAGAAAAAGGGGTTGTATACAGTGATTTCCACTTAAACAGATACCGCTAAGGTGGTACCAGGATGATAAAGCTATACCAGGCCGCTAAAGCTGAGTAACACCCTGAATTTTGGTCCCTAAAAATTTCTTGATCTTTGAGCTTACTATCCTTACTATGATACACTCTGCGAGTCGTATGGTGTCATTACGGGTTGTAAGACCCTAATCATAGACAAACCAGTGTTCTTGGATGAGTTTCTGAGTTGATAACGATTAGCACCCAATGAGTCATCAAAACTCATAACGAGTTGCTGTGTTCTAACCGTAGGGAAACCAATATACTATCCTAAGTTCCTATTATGATGTTGACTAGTATGTTATAAGTTATAAGGACTGGGTATGAGTCATGTGATATGACTCATAACCAGAATAGTATGGGATACCCTAGATACTATCTATACTATGACTGGACTAAATGAGTCGAAGGGTGACCCTATGAGTCGTGAGGTCACCCGTAGCGATTGAGCATTAATTTTCAGTCTTTTAATTAAGGGCATCCTGGTAAATTACCTCTTTCCCCACTTATACCCTACATCTAAAACCCTCTTTGGGACTTTATTAACATACTATTCATAATTAAAACACTCTCTCAAACTCTCTAAATTCTCCAAGGTCAAGATACTTATGGTTTCTAAGAAGTTGGTCATCTAAGGGATCAAGGGTTAATTTCTCTTCTTAAATCTTGGCATTCCAGGCATGTATCACTTCCACAAAACTTATTTTGTTAAAATCATGTGATTTAACTTTGACCCATGTGGTTTAATTGTTGGTTTTTGGTTATGGGTTGAGGGTTTTTGAATTAATTATTGTCTATGTGATGTTTCATGTTCATATATGCATTGTTTATGCTTTAAATGGTGTTTTTGAAACCAATTTGATATATGGGTATGTGATTTGAATGGGGAATATAGTTTTCCCTAAGTTTAATAAGTTAATGATTTGGAATTAGTGATAACCTCAACCCAATCTTATGAAATTGGGTTTGAACAAAGGAATATGCATATTGAAGAGTATTTTGAAACCCTGCATGATACAAAAGGGTAACGAAAAATGAATTGGTTTTGAAACAGACCTTAATGGTCATGAATTAATTTGAATTGTAAAATTCAGAGTCCTATTGATTTAGGGGTTAGAGTCCCACTTGGCTAAGTGTTTTAGTCCTACTTGGAACTTTGGATTCCCATTGGCTGAGGGGTTTAGAGTACTGCTTGGCTATGTGGAACTTTAAAGTCGTGAGGGCTAATTGGTTTAGAGTTACATTGGCAAATTGATTTTTTTGGCAAAGTGACATGTACTTGTAAGCTATAGTCGATATGACGATACCACTTGATGATGCCTTAAGTAATGACTCATTATTTGATGATTATGAACATATAAAAAGTGTTTTAATTAGATTTAATGAGGGTTGTATAGCTGTGCCATAAAAGTGGAAGTCCCGAGGGACTAATATTGGAAATCGCAGTTGCCGACACAAGGGTTTAAATGACCGAGAGGTTTGAGTCCCCCATGTTATATGAATGAGTGCTTAAGTCACTCTTGATTTATTTTAGGTGGTTCGATTCCCCCATAGTGTATATGTATATATGATCATTTTGTGGTTGGTGCAGTCATACGCACTAAGGCCCTTTCAGTTGGGGGAGAGCTGAACCCATATAGCTCGTAGGTGCCTTATTATGATGGTTATGCTACATAGTCTAGGATAATGGTTTAAAAGTGCATTCTAAGCCTTGTTTCTTATGTTGGCATGATATTTGTATGTATGAAGATATGTGAATAGTTTTGAATTGGATTTGACTTGGCATTATTTTATTCCCTTATCCCTAAGTTACATGCTAGTGCTCAACCTACTAACCATCTTCAAATGCTGTATCCCCATGTGATTCAGGGTCTGAAGGCAAGTCTACTTTTTTTGCACAGTGTTAGGTAGATCAGCTTGGTTCGTTCGTCGATTGTAGTGAAATGGTGAGCTTTCATTCTCTAAAAGACTTGACTATTCCACCAATGTCTTTCTCTTAAGTAGAATTAAATACTTTGAATTATCATTAACATTACCATTTTTATTGTCATTATCAGAGTCGGGGGCATGTCCCGACTTAGATTGGTTTTTAATTTTTCGTATAGGCTTTGTGGATATTACTATGGTTGGGTATTGGTTATTGATATTTCATAGACTTTGAGATTCTATTTAATCTATTTTGTTATATGTTCGAAAGTCATCCGCTGTTAGGTATTGTAGGGTATTTTGGCTAGTACAAGGGGTGGTCTCCGATCCACAATGGTCTTGAGATACCCGTCACTGTTAGGCCTTTGTTCGGGTTGTGACAAAGTTGGTATCAGAGCCTTGGTTTGGTGTCATTGGGTATCCATAAAGCCGTGTCAAACTGAGCCTCTTTTATGGGTGTGTAGCATGTCACACTTATAAGAGAAAGGCTATGAGGAAATTAGGAATGTTTCTCTTTCTTGTGATCTATTTTTGGGCTATAGAGTATAAGGTCTCAAATGTCCTCTAATATCCATTTGTTTGCATTTCATATCATGCCTCCCTGAAGATCTGATGCTCATGGAAACTCCTCCATCCCACTTATGGATAATGTTGATGGAACTCGTCCTATTTATAGAGTTCAGACCCAGTCTAGGGCCCTCGCTCCTGATGGCTCTCATAGGGTTCCCTCGAATTCTACTAGTCTTTGTCGGGCTCCTTAGGGTTAGTGACTAATGCTGAGTTCTTTTAGTAGATTTGCTTGCTTACTCAGTTGGCCACTTTATGAGGCTCAAACCTTCGATTTTTACTTGTTCTAAAGTTGAGGAGGAAGATACTTAAGGGTTCATTGATGAGATGGAAAAGATATTTAGAGTGATGCATGCTCCTAACTTTAAAGGTGTAGAGTTTACCACATATCTGTTAAAGGATATGGCATATCAGTGGTGTGAGAAGTGGAATCAGGTAACAGGTAGTGATGCTAAGGTAGCCTTGCAGGATCACTTTTCAAATACCTTTCTTGATCGTTTCTTTTCTTAGGAGTTGAGGAAAGCAAAGGCCAAGGAGTTTGTGAATTTGAGACAAGTCAGGTGACTGTGATGGAATATGACTTGAAGTTTCATCAACTATACCATTATGCTCTGAAATTGGTTTCTTCTATGAGGGATAGGATGAGGAAATTTTCTTCTGGGTTGTCCCCTGACTTGGTGTTGGAATGCAAGGCCGCCTTGTTGAACAAAGACATAGATATTTCTATATTAGTGGTGTACATGTAATAAGTGGAAGATGAGAAGAAAAATAGACAAAAGTTATAAAGAGGTAGAGTAAGAAGTTTCGGTACTCAGAACATAGTAGAGGTCAAAAAAATAGTGGTGGAGATGGTACGCAGTGGTTTAAGAAGAAAACCTGGGGAAATTTTAGTTCTTATTCTATGACTAGTGCTCCATATTCTAAGCCGTTCGGTGATATCTGTTTGCATAACAGTAATGGACCTAGGGTATAGGGTGCCCAATCTTAGGCTAGTGGAGCTCAATCATCCCCATCTTATCCCCCTTGTCATTTTTGTGAGTAGGTGCATTATGGTATTTATGAGAAAAAAAGGACTACGTGCTTTAAGTGTGGTTAATTTGGCCACATGCATTAGGATTGTCCTTTATCTAGGATGGCCACTAGAGCTAATAAGGTTTTGGTCACTACTTTATCAGCCTATGCACCGAAAGGTTCCACTTTTGGTTTCGACACTGGTCAGAATTGCCTTTATGCTCTTGTTACCCATTAGGATTTTGAGGCATCTCTTGAGGTTGTTACCGGTATGTTAAATATCCTCTCTCGTGATGTTCATTATCTTCTTGATCTGGGGTCTAATCTTTCTTATATGACCCCATATGTGGTTATTCAATTTGGTTTTGGTCCTGATTATATTCTTGATCCCTTATTTGTGTCTACCCCGATGGGTGACTCTGTGGTGGCTAAAAGGGTTTGTAGGGATTGTGTAGTGTCTATTTGTGGTAGGGGGACCTTGGTAGATTTAATAGAGTTGGATATGTTCAATTTTGATGTTATCCTAGGGATGGATTAGTTGTATTCGTGCTATGCCTCTCTTGATTGTCGGACCCATAAGGTCATTTTCAAATTCCCAAATGACCCGGTTATAAAATGGGTAGGGAGTTCCCTAGTGCCTAAGGGATGGTTTATATCTTATCTTAGAGCCCAAAAATTGATTTCCAAGGGGTGTCTATACCATTTAGTGCATGTTAAAGATTCTAGATTCGAGGGTCTTTCGTTGCAATCTATTCCCGTGATTTGTAAGTTTCCCAAAGTGTTTCCTAATGATCTTCCTGGTGTCCCTCCTGATAGGGAAATAGATGTGGGGATTACTCTTTTTCTAGATACCCGCCCAATATCTATCCCTTCTTATATAATAGCTCTATCTGAGTTGAAATAACTCAAGGAGCACTTGAAAGATCTTCTTGATAAGGGTTTTATTCATCCTAGTGTGTCATTGTGGGGTGCTCCTGTGTTGTTTGTGCGTAAAAAAGATGGATCCTTTCGAATGTGCATAGATTACCGATAGTTGAATAAGGTGATAGGGAAAAATAAGTACCCTCTTGTAACACTCCGCATTTTTAAGCTAGAATTCAAACCATCGTTCATACGTGTATAAACTCTAATCCCATGATTTGATATGAATATATATGTCATGATCATTTACCTAGTGTGTGAAGTTCTACCGAGGTGAAAAATATTCGACAAAATTTTAGTATTCGATCCTACAAGGGTCAACTTTGAATGTGTATAACTTTTGGAATATGTGGAATTTTTGGGCTCAAGAGCCACCAAATTATAGATTGAGTCCTCTTTCCAATGCATTCAATTTTGCCTTAATAATGTCATGATTAGCAGTTTAAAATCATTCAAAACCAATGCACATAATCACATGCATAGATATATATACTTCACATGCTGGGATAGGGAACAAGGCTTAGTATGCACATTAAAAATTTAGCCTGGATTGTGTAGCTCAACTGTCATAACACAAGAAGGCACCCACAAGCAATAAGGGCCCAGCTCCTCCCCAGCTGGTAGGGCCCCAATGCGTGTAGCCACATGAACCAAGGAGTATACATATGCACTATAGGGGAATCGAACCTCCTTGCATATTAAGGTAACACGAGCACCAAATCATGTAATATAACATAAGGGACTCGAACCTCCCAATCATATGATAATAATATTAAGGGGAACTCAAACCTCCATGGTCATTTCAACCCCCGCATCGGCAACTGTAATTTCCAATATCGGTCAGTTGAACCTCCACTTTCATGACTCATCTACAAACCCTCTTTTAAGCCTAGTTTAAAACAAGTATCACACATTCTCATTCATTGGATCACATTTAACATTAAGGCATACATTGTTAGTATTGTCATACAAACTACACTTGCAAGGTAACAATAATATGCCAAAGTAATTACATCACTTAGGGCAATTCACAACCCCCTTGGTATTTTTTACATTAGCTTGGGGAATTACACAATCCCCATAAAGTTCAATTCAAAATCATAATGCAATAGTTCAAATTCCCACATTTCTCATAACTAAAACCAATTTCATAATAATAGGGTTGGGTTCATAACCACTTCAAAAGTCATAAGTTTGGGGAAAATCACAATTCCCTAGTTCATTAACCATACCCATGTTTCCGCAAGCTCAAAACCATGCTTAAAGCATGAATAATTGTATGTAAACCATGGGAAAACATTGTTCAACAACAAATATTCAAAGCCCTCAACCCTTATTTCAAAACCATCATCAATATCTCATGAACAATACTTTAAAACATATGCTTTTAACAAAATTACCAATAAGGGAAAAGTAACATGCCTGAAATACCAAGTTTCACTGAAAGAATTCAACCCATGAGCTCTTGGATGACCTACTTCTTGAAAGCTTAAGTATGGTTGTTTGAAAGAATTTAAGAGACCTTTAGAGGTGTTTGAGTAAGTTAACAATTCTAATGGGGGTTCCTAATAGGGTTTTAGTTTATGGGTCACAATTGGAGGAGAGGAAAAATGTTCAAAGTTCCCTTTATGAAAATATTGAAATTTAGTCGCCAGTGACTACGGGTCACCATATGACTCGTATTGACTCATTACAACTCATCACAAGAAGTCATAGTCAAGACAGAACCACTAAGGCCCCATACTGGTCTAGATACAATTTATACCACCAACTCATAACCACACTTAATGGCTCATAACCATTTCTCATACTCAATACAGCAACAAGTTGGGATGATGCATTGAACACCCTACAATTGGGACATAACGACTCGCCATGAGTCTTTATGACTTGTGGCCTCAAGTCATAATGAAGACAGAGTCTTGGGCCAAACTTACTGGATACCTTACGACCTGTAAGAAGTCTTGACGACTTGTGGAGAGCCACTCATGCTTAGAGCAGAATACTAAGCCATTTTTTCTGATTAAGTTTTGAACAAGTCCCTATGACCCATTAAAGCTCCCTACGACTTGTCAGGGGAGTCGTAGTCAGGACAGTGAGGATAAAATTTTAGAAATTTTCAAGGACCAAAAATTCAGGGCATTACATTCCCCCCCCCCCCCCCCCAGGATCATTCGTCCTCAAATAATAGGACAAGGTATTTAGTTGTAAGATTTGACTCCACATACAACTACCATTACCTTTAACAAAGACAGAAAACAAGGGTGTCAAGCAAATCACCATTTCCATTATCAAAGTAAAAAAAACAAAGATGTTAAGGAATACACATACCTCAAGCACGATTATTTGGAATGGGAAACAGGAATGGATACTTGGACTATATGTCCTCTTCAACTTCCCAAGTAGCTTCCTCAATCTTTTGGTTCCTCCAAAGAACCTTTACCGAAGCCACATCTTTTGTCTGCAACTGACGAACTTACTGATCTAAAATCTCAACCGAGACCTCCTCGCAGGACAAGAAATCTGAAATACCTACCTCCTCTAAAGAAACAACCATCGAACGATCATCCACGCACTTTCTCAATATTGAGACATAAAACACCAAATGAATGGATTGGCACTAGGATAAAACTCTAATTCATATGCAACATTACCAACCCTCTTCAAAACTAAGTACAGACCAACATAACGGGGACAGAGCTTTTCCTTCTTACCAAATCGTATCACTCCCTTCAAGGAAGACACCTTTAGAAACACCCAATCACCAACACTGAACTCCAATTTCCTTTGCCTTACATCCATGTAGGACTTATGGCAACTTTGGACGGCCTTAAGTCTATCCCAAATCACCTTCATCTTTTCTATGGTTTGGTGAACCAAATCAGGACCGAATAAATTATTTTTACGACCTCAAATTACCCAATAGGAGACCTACACCTCCTATAATATAAGGCCTTAAACAGAGCAATACCAATGCTAGAGTAATAACTGTTGTTGTAGGCAAATTCAATGACAATCAAGTGGTCAACCCAACTACCACCAACTCAAATACAGAAGACCGAAGCCTATCTTCCAAGACCTGAATTATCCTTTCTGCTTGCCCATCCATCTGTGGGTAGAAAAGGGTACTAAGGCTTACCTTAGTCCCTAAACCTCACGGGCACGACCTCCAAAAGTGAAATAAGAACTGAGTACCCCAATCATATAAGATGGAGACAAGAATACCATACAACTTCAAGATTTTCTCAATGAATAACTTGGCATAATCTTTGAAAGAGAAATTAGTCCCTACTAGAAAGAAGTGAGCAGACTTAGTCATCCTATCCATCATGACCCAAATCAAATCAAATTTTTGCCAAAATCCATATTAGTTATCTCCCATTTCCACACCGATAGCTCAATCTTTTGAGTAAACCCACTGGGCCTCAAGTGCTCTACCTTAACTTAGCCACAAAAGAGGCCACATCCAGCTTCATATTAGTCCACCAATAAATCTCCTTAAGATCATGATATATTTTTGTCAAACTAAGATGAATAGTATAATACAACTCATGATCTTCAGCCAAAATTCTACCTCGCAACTCACCAACATTAGGAATATATAGTCTACCAAGGTACCGTAGGACACCACCATCACTAATCTCAAAAACTAGTACCTTCTACCTACCAACATCATTCTTGATTTGCATCAAGATAGGATTCAACATCTGTTTCTCCTTCACCTCAGGACTAAGAGATGATTTCGCTACCTCTTGAACAGTCACACCATCATTTTAGAGTCCAAAAGACAAACTCCAAGATTAGACAAATGGTGAATGTCCTTTACCAAATCCCTCTTCTCCCTATCCATATAAGACAAGCTTCCCATGGACAACCTGCTAAGAGCATCAGCAACTATGTTAGCTTTATCTAGATGATAGTGAAGACTCATACCATAGTCATTGAGCAAATTAAGCAACTCAATCTATCTCTTCTACCTGTGATTTAGCTCCTTCTAAGTGAACAGGTATTGCAGGCTCTTATGATCAGAATAAATATCAACATGGACCATATATAAAATATTTTTCAAATCTTTAATACAAACACCACTGCTAACAATTCTAAATCATGAGTTAGAGAATTCTTATCATTGACTTTAAATTGTCTAGAGGCATAAACAACCACCTTGCCATGCTGCACCAACACATAACTCAGTCCTACCTGGGACGCATCACAATAGACAACAAAACCATCATGTACCCTTAAGCAGAGTCAAGACCAGAGCCAAAGTCAACTTATCTTTTGGCTTCTCGAAATAACCCTCACAAGAATAAGACCACAACAACTTCACCTTTTCTAGGTCAATTTAGTCAAAGGGGCATTAATAAAAGGGAAACTTTCTACAAACCTTCTATAATAGTCGGCTAAATCGAAGAATCTCCAAATGTAGGATGGAGTCGTGGGTCTAGGCCACTTCTTGACCACAATAACTTTCTGTGGATCTACCATGATCCCTTCACTAGAAATAAGATAACTCAGATAATTCACAATATTTAACCAGAACTCACATCAAAAAAATTCACATATAAGTACTGCTCCTTAGGAGTTTGCGACACAAGGCGGAGGAGATCAGCATGATCTACCTCACTCTTCGAATACACTAAAATATCATCAATAAAGACAATAATAAATAAATCCAAGAACTAATGAGAAACCCAGTTCATAATATTCATGAACGCGGCTGGGGCATTGGCCAAACCAAAGGACATCACCAAAAACTCAAAATTTCCATACCAGGTTTGAAAAGAAATCTTAGGGATATCCACCTCCCTAATATTTAATTAATGGTAACCCGACCAAAGATTGATCTTAGAAAAGAACTTAGCACCATGGAGTTGATCGAACAGGTCATCAATCCTCGAAGGGGGACACTTATTCTTTATGGTCACTTTATTCAATTAGCAGTAATCAATACACATTCAAAGGGACCATTCTTTTTATGCACAAAAAGAACTGGAGCACCCCACAGAGACATACTAGGGAAGATAAAAAACCTTGTCATGAAGATCTTTTAATTACTTCTTAAGTTTCTTCAACCTAGTTGGAGCCATTCTGTAAGGAGGGATAGAATAGGATGAGTTTATGAAAGAAGATCAATCCCAAAATCAATTTCCATATCAGGAGGAACAACAGAAAAATCATCAGAGAACACCTCAAGAAATTGATAAACCACAAGAACAGTCTACAAAAAGGGACCTTCGAATGTAGAATCCTTCAGATGCACTAAGTGATAGAGGTACCCTTTAGAAAGTAATTTTTGGGCTCTAAGATACAAAATAAACCTTCCCTTGGGTATTAGAGGACTACCTTCCTACTCAATTATCAGCTCATTTGGGAAATGGAAACTGACCCTTCGGGTCCAACAATCAAGAGACGCATAGCACGAATGCAACCAATCCATTCCCAAAATCACATTAAGGTCTAACATGTCCAACTCTATCAGATCTACCCAGGTCGCTCTACCATAGACCAAAATCACACAACCCCTATAGACCCTTCTAGCCACAATGGAATCACCCACATGGGTGGACACTTAGAAAGGGTTTGAAAAATATTCAAGATCAAAATCAAAATGGATAGCCACATACTAGGTCACATAAGAGAGAGTAGAACCTGGATTAAGTAGACAGTATACATCATGAGAAAAGAGTTTGAGCATCCCAATAACAACATCGGGGGATGCCTCAAATCCCTGGCAAATGGCAAGAGCATACAAACGGTTTTGACTAGTATCGTAGCCAAAAATAGAAGTAGCACCCTTTAGTGTATGAGTTTATGAAATAGCAAAAGGAATCTTATTTGCTCCAGAAGTAACCTTAGAAGGATAATCCCTCTGCAAGTGACCAATCTAACCATATTTAAAGCACTTGTTCCTCCCTTCTTCTTAAAAACTATGATACACCTGACACAAAATCTACAAGGAGGACATGATAGAGCTGACTGAGACCCGTTGGCTTAATGTTGGGCTCTTGGTGCTTTAAACCTACTGTTATACTAAGAATGACAATCGCCCAATGTCTTTGGATAAGGAGCACTAGCCGTAGAGTAGGAACCAGAATTGCCCCACTTATTCTTGGATTATTTTTCACCATCTCTACCACTTTACTGCTGACCTCCACCCTTATCTCAATAGAAAAACTTCATACACTACCTTTCACTCATCTATGCTTCATTTTTCTTTTCTTCTTATACCTTTTGTATATACACTATAAGTCTAAAGATGTCTATATCCTTGTTCTGCAAGGAAGCCTTGCTCTCTAAGATCAACTCATGTGACACCCCAGAGGTAAGATTTCTAAATGTAGCCCTCATGCTAGACACTAACTCAGGAGCAAAAAGCGACAGATGGTAAAACTTCAAGGCATGCTCCTTTATGGACATCTTTTCTTGCTTTAGATTCATTAATTCCTCGACCTTCACCCTTCTCAACTCTTGAAGAAAGAGGTGATAAGGGAAAGTACTAGATAAATTATCCCATAAAGCAGACTCAGCATCATCAGCCCCTTTATCATCAGCCCCTTTACCTAACCAAACCAAACACAACACTCTCTAATGTCAGATTAATTCTGAACATATAATAAGATAGTATGCAACAAGCTTAAGGAAATTCAAAACAAGTCTATAATTGACAACAATTGACCGACCAACACCACCCAAGTCCATATTAGTCCATATAGCCAAAATAATTGTAAATAGTCTGAGACATAAGAGACCAAAACATAAAATATACACTTTTGATGTATGGCATCTCACCACTTTAATGTAAACTCACGAGTTAATCCTGAATCCTAATCACTAAGCAGGAGGGGTAGAAGAAAAACCAGTTCCTATATCGTATGGGGATACAGCGTCCAAAGATGGTTAGTATGATAAACGCTATCAAGTAACTCAGGGATAAGGATAACATAATGTCATGATTAGCAGTTCAAAATTATTCAAAACCAAATGCACATAATCAAATGCATATGCATATATACTTCACATATCGGGATAGAGAATAAGGATTAAGATACAATTTAAAACTTTAGCCTACATTATATAGCTCAACCATTATAACACAAGAAGAAACTCATGGGCTATATGGGCCCAGCTCTTCCCTAGCTGGTAGGGCCCTAGTGTGAGTGGCCGCATGAACCAGATAGTATACATATGCACTATAGGGGACTCAAACCTCCCTGCATATCAATGCGACACGCGCAACAAATCATGTGATATATTATGGGGGACTCAAACCTCCCAATCATATGATAATAATATTAAGGGAGACTCGAACCTCCCTGGTCATTTCGACCCCTACATCAGTAATCGTAATTTACAGTATCAGTCACTTGAACATCCACTTTGATGAATCATCTACACAATCCTCTTTTAATACCATTTTAAAATAAGTATCACACATTCTCATTTATTGAAATTTATTTCATATTAAGGCATACATTATTGGTATCATTATACCAACTACACTTACATGGTAACAACAACATGCCAAAGCAATTACATCACTTGGCAGAGTTCGCAATCCCCTTGGTTCAATTTTACATTAGCTTAGGGAATTACACAATCCCCATAAAGTTCAATTCAAAATCATAATTCAATAGTTCAAATTCCCATATTTCTCATAACTAAAAACAATTTCACAATATGGAGTTGGGGTCATAACCACTTCAAAAGCACAAGTTTAGGAAAAAAAATAATTCCCTAGTTCATTCACCTTAATTATGCACCTGTAAGTTTAAAACCATGTTTAAAGCATGAAAAATCATATGTAAACCATTGGGAAACATTGTTCAACAACAAGCATTCAAAAACCTCAACTCTTGTCTCAAAACTATCATCAATGTCTCATGAAAAATACTTTAAAACATATACTTTTAACAAAATTAACAATGAGGGAAAAGTAACACGCCTGAAATACAAAGTTTCGCGAAAAAAATTCAACCCTTGACCCTTGGATGTCCTACTTTTTGGAAACCCTAAGTATGGTTACTTGAGAGATTTTAAGAGTCCTTTGGAAGTGTTTGAGTAAGTTAACAATGCTAATGGGGGTCCCAATAGGATTTTAGGTCGTGGGTTATAATTGGGATTGAGGGGAAATGTCCAAAGTGCCCTTAATGAAGAGACTGAAATTTAGTCGTCAGTGATTATGGTTCACCATACGACTCGTATAAACTCATTACAACTTAGCACAAAGAGTCATATTCAAGACAGAACCACCAAGGCCCTATACTATTTTTTATAAGATTTATACCATCGACCTATAACCACACTTAACGACTCATAATCACTTCTTGTACTTAAGACTGCAACAATTTGGGATGACACATTAAAAATAGGATGATTAGGATATAACAAATCATCATGATTCTTTACGACTCGTGGAATCAAGTCGTAATGAAGACAATGTCTTAGGACAAACTTACTGGACACCTTACAACTTGGTATTGGTGACCCGTAAAAAGTATTGATGACTAGTTGAGAGCTACTCATGCTCAGAGCAGATACTAAGTCACTTGTTCTGATTAAGTTATGACTGAGTCCCTACGACCTATTAAATCTCCCTACGACTCATCAGGGGAGTCATAGTTAGGAAAGTGAGGATAAAATTTCAAAAATTTTCAAGGACCAAAAACCCGAGATGTTATACTTGATAGCCCAATTCAATCCATGAGGTGATGGAGATAGTTTAGCTGACTAGGGAAAGGCTAAAAATAGCCTAGGGTCACTAGAAGTCCTATGTAAATATGAGGAAAAAGGAGCTTGATTTTATGATGATTTGGTTTACTTAAAATTTTCACTCATGAAAAGTGTGAAAAGATTTGGCAAGATAGAAAAACTCAGTCCCCATTATGTAGGTCCTTATAAGATTTTGAGATTCATTGCAATGTAGCCTATGAGTTAGGCTTGCCGGTAGACTTAGCATCAGTGCATCCAGTCTTTTTTGTGTCTTTGTTAAAGAAATACATTGGTGATCCCACATTGGTTGTACCTTTGTAAGTATGGGAGTAAAATCTAGTTTCTTTTACAAGTAGGTCCAAGTTAAGATCCTTGACCATCAGCTTCGTAAGTTAAGAAATAAAAAATTCACTTTAATAAAGGTTCTTTGTAAAAATCAACTTGTCGAGGGAGCTACTTGTGAAACAGGGGTGGATATGATGACCAAGTACCCCCATTTTTTCTTTTCAAATTCAATTCCACCTTGAGGAAATAGTTTTCTGTTAATTAATTCTCTCAGTCTCATGTCACTCAGTTAGTCCCCTATCATAGCATACATTTATGAGTTCAGTTCAGCCAATGTTTTAGTTACAGGCTCGGTTATCATGCATGTATTTAGCTCTTAGAAATTTAATGTTGGGATTGTAACTCTTTCCCTATCTTTTCAGCTTAGTTTTTAGTCGGGGATGAATGACCCCTAGGTAAAGATATTATAACACCTCAAAAATCTAAACTTCGTGTTTTGGTAATATATGGAGTGTTTTAGACATGTATTAAGGCCACAATTAATTCCTAGATCATAAACAAGTTGAAATATTCCTTACCAATTAATTTCTTATGAAGAATCTTTCTATAGCCAAATTCAAACGACCATAACTCCTAACATATAAAGATTTTTAAAGATTAATATCACCATGAAAGTTCCTTGAGTATTATTTTCAATGCCTCCAACTTTTTATTAATCTATCACCGGAGTAAAACTTATGCTCAATTTACCAGAGGGTGTCTACTAGAGTATGATGGCTCGGTGTGACGAATTATCAAACTTATGATGGCCATTAATTCAAACCATTAGGATTAACTATTAAGAAAAAAAAAATTTCTTGTTGTAATGGTTCGCAGTGATGGTTAGTCAAGGGTTTGATGGTTCATCACCTAAATCGTCAAACACAACTATTCTGCATTGTTATAACATTTTCAAATGGGTTATTTGGTCTTTTTCCACTCTTATAAAACCAAAATAAGTCATCTAAGCTATCTTAAGGCTGATTTATAAGCCTAAACTACCTCAAATTCCCCATAAACTCAAAATCTAGTCAACACATAGAGAGAAAACAGAGAAACGGGTGATTACTTCCTCCGAAGAAAGAACTAAGGTTTTTCAAATTCAAACTCCAAATTCAAAGGTTTTACCAAGGTTTTCACTATCAAGTATGTGGATTAATATTTGGGTTCTCTTTCACCCATTGAGTTCCTAAGTAAACTCAATTTTCAATTTAATTCCATTATTCAAGATTAGGGTTTCCATGAAATATATGAATTCCCTCAAGTTCCAGTATCTTATTCTATTTAAGCCATGAATACATGTTTTCTCATGAATTCTAGGATCCTTACATACTTATAACTACGAGCTCCCAATATATTGATAAATTCATGATTTTGGACTTGAGATATGAAATTCCCCATTATACTCAGTTATAGAATAGTTATTATTAGTTGCATTCTTTAGTGATGAAGGGTTATGAACACTAGATAACCTAGGATTCCATGCATTTGCTAATGAATACTCAGTACTCCATACTTATATTATTTAGAATGCTTTCAGATAAAGCACTTATGTTTAGTTTCAAAATAACGTCCTTGTTGAGCATTTTAGTATATCAATTT
Source organism: Capsicum annuum (assembly GCF_002878395.1). Classification (NCBI taxonomy): domain Eukaryota; kingdom Viridiplantae; phylum Streptophyta; class Magnoliopsida; order Solanales; family Solanaceae; genus Capsicum; species Capsicum annuum. Next base: position 173,761,451 of record NC_061114.1, on the reverse strand, counting down.
AATTTTAGTTGGGAGTAGTACTAGCACCAAAAGGACACGAATTCATATAAAACCAAGTCCCAAACTACGTGCCATCATAGGCTTAAAGGTATCCTCGCTAGTTAAGAGTGTCTCTCTTTTTCCTAAATAAGGTCATAAGTGAATTCACGCCAATTGTGGTTCCTACCCTTGGCAAGGTACAGAACACCCTCCCAACTTGGGTTATAGGTTGGATTCTCTCACATGGTCTATTTCGGTTACAATTACTCCCGCATTGTTAGATTCAGATATGTGCATAACCTTGTATTCATCATTCACCATATTATAGAGTTACATGTTTATAACTTAGTTATTGCATCAGTCTTACATTCCTTAAGTATCATGCTTAGTGTATCATGTCATAGTCATCATATGTTATTAATTCATGTATATCTCACAAACTCAATACATTCAAAGTACTAACCACGTATTTTTCTTTGTGCTATATTATTTTATAATATAGCTTCAGGTGTGCAGCATCCAACTCATGGTTAGAACCATGTCTTATCATATCTACATCAAAATTTATTGAGTTCTCATATTTTGAGACAAGACTTATTTTATCCTCTTTATTTATTCATTTATTTTCAGGCAGATATAGTTAGTTGGGGGCTTATCTTAATAACTCGTCTTAGTAGAGCTTTCGGACAGACAGTTAGACTTTTCAACTTTATGGTTTTGATTCAGAATTGTCATTGGTTTTGATTATTATATATTATTCAGACTTCTAGTTTCTGCATCAGTGATTATCTGTTATTTCAGTATTCTTAGTGTCATGTCAGGCCAGGGGTTAGATTGGAGTCACTTGTGACTTCAAGCATTATGTTACGACTAGAGGTGGTATCAGGTCGTGACAACTACACCTTTATCTCTTTCCTCAAAAACTCTATCACGCTTGGGGTTGCGTTCTTGATCCTAGCCTCGTCGTAAGCCATTGTCACTCCCTTCATTCAATTATCTTGCTCTTGTTCCTCCGGATCTTCTCATTCATTCTTCCTTAAAGTGCTCAGGGTTACCTAAGCTACCCTGACCTTCAGTTCGCCCATCCTCTTATCTTGCATCTCCATCTGAGCCATCAACTCTTTGTGGGACATAACAAATTCCTTCAAGAGGTCCTATAAACCCTGCTAACCAGGCTTTGTTTCCTCCTCATTGAGGTCGATGGGATCCTTTCGCTTCCTCTGCATGTTCACGCTCATTGTTTTCAAGTTGAGAGGCATTTCACAATCCGGGGGAGTTGAGCTCGCCCCAAAAACCCTATCGTCAACTCTCTGATCTTAGGAGTGTGCTCATCAAACTCTACAATTGTTGGTGTTGTTCGTCATGACCTACTTTCCTGCAAAGCAAAAACACTATAGGGTCGTTTGGTAGGGTGTATAAGAATAATGTTGAATAAATTATATTAGTAATGCTTGCATTAGTTATGCTGACATTACTTTTTGTACACTGTTTGGTTTGATGTATTATAAATAATATATTTTGTATAATTTTATTAAAAAAAATATTTGCTTAGAAAAATATCCTTTACACTTTCTTTACAACAAAGTTCTTTTTATTATAGCAAGACACTTGATAAGCTTTTGAAGGGCCATTAGAAAGACGATTTAGTGCTCATTTTACCACATGAAGACGAAGATAACACAGACAGACGCTATTACATTTCTACTAGCTCAACTTTTCGATCCTTCACTTCTATTTTGGAATGTAACCTTAAGGCCGGCTCCTGGTCAGACAAGGATGGATCACTAGGTGACTTTTTCTTGTTGAAAAATATGAAAAAGTGAAGAATTCCAATCTAAGGACAATACTAGTAGAAGAGAGACGAAGCACAGACAACAGAGGCAAAATACAAAAAAAGGGACTTGGTTAATGTTCTTGTAGGGATTTGAAGGGTAATTTTATCATTTAATAAGATAATTCATGTGTTGACATCCTTTGTATTACTAATACATAGAAAAGGGTGTATTAGTAATACATACCTCAATACACAATAAAGTGTATAACTAATGCAAACATTGGTTATGCATAAACTAAACAAATGTAACAAATAAGGTATTACTGATACACAAGAATAATGCATGTATTATTTTTTCTAACACACTACCAAACGACTCTCAAAGAGAACTGGCAAAGAAAGCTAAAAACTAGTGCAGTTTTTGTGGCCCCATGGTGAGCGCCAAACTGTTTGCCATCGATTTGGAATGTTACATTTGTTTGTGGGTCAAGAGTATGTATTACGGTTTTGGCTTTGAGTTGGCAGTAAACGCTTGCAAAAAAGTAGATAAAGTAAATGAAAGACAACAAATTAAAGCAAAATAGCGATTAGGAATGAATCTGTTGACAACAGCATAGTCCACAATCCTTCCATCTGTAAAGAAGTCACGACGAAAATGTAAACCAAGCAATCATAATGGAGGGAACTTAAGAACAAGGCTAAAGATTTTTATATTGCTTTATGGTAGAGATAAGCAGGACATCTCCTCTTCTTACAATGAGGGAGGGGTTGTCTATTTATATGAAGCCAAAATTGCTTATGGTCAATAGGAGAATGTCACTCGCCCTTATACCGTTGGAAAGTAATTAACCCACTAGCGTATTTCAGATGTGGTTCATTCGGGAGGTGTCTACGCACCTGAATAACCTGACACTCCATCTTTTTTTTTCGGTCCTTCATATGTAGTTGTCATCGTTGATGGTCTTGAGCTAATCTATTCTTGTCAAAGAAGACGTTTCTTTGTGTCCGGCTTGTTCTCAAGAAGATGATATAGAGGACCGGTCTTCGTTACATTTGACCCTAATTGACTCAATCTTTACCCAAACTATTTTATCCTATTGTATAGGAAAAAATTAAATTTCAAGACTTAAAAGTCCCGGCCCATTTTACTAAAAATTAGACCAAAAACTTAAATGCACAAAATCAATTTATTGTTGACACGCCATAAGGAAATCAAATGTTCTTCAAACATTTGTTTTATCTTCTACCGAAAATCAACAAAAAGAACTCAAGATCCTTATCTATTTCATGGTGAAAAAGTCGATGCAAAAGTATACACTGTGTTGTAGTTTTGTTTTATTATACACTCTCCGTTTCATATTAGTTTGTCCCTATGAACTTCGTACATCTATTAAAAAATATTAATTAGGGGGTTTATTTTACCAAATTAGCCTTATTAATTATGCTTTGAAAATATAAATTTAAATAAATATACTTTATTTAGTCATTTAATGTTAAAGATAGTATTGAAAGAATATGATAAAATTCTTTTGATTTCATCAAAAGAACAACTAAATTGAAATAAATATTTTTAGAAAAAGGGTGAATTAAAACGAAACGGAGGGAGTATTACTCTTTTGAATGGAGGCGGGTTGTTGGACCATCAATTATTTAATTAATTGTTGAATCATTTCAAAAATAATCTATATATTTAGAGCACGTTTGGATAGGATTAAATTCTGATCAAATCAACTTTTAATCTCTTTTTTTAGCTTTTTAAGGTGTTTGGTAAAATTAAAAAGTGATTAAAAAAAGCTAAAAATTGATTAAAAAAATCAAAAAGTAAGAAGCTGGGTACCTCCAGCTTTTTGCTTTTTAGATTAAAATTCTTTTAGGTTTGACCAAAACATTTACCTTTTTATCTCTTATATTTTCCTTCAATTTCAATAATATCCTAAACTTGTAGCCTTTAAATCTATAATTTTTTTCTTTTTTCTCTTTGGCGCTTCGCTTTATCTCTTCCCTCTAATTTCCTCTTCATCTTTTTTTTTTGTTTTCATCAAATCCATCATTACATCGGAGGTTTTCTCAAAAAATTTATTTTAGAATTAAAAATTATAAATAATTCACATTATTTATGGCGTTAACAATTTTAAAGATATTTAAGTCATTTTAATAACAAAAAAGTGTTTAACATCACTTGTTTACCAAACACATCAACAATTTTTTTCAGTTTTAGCACTTCTATCCAAACACTTATATATTTAATTTATAAGTAATTATTTTAAGCTTTTAATCATTTAAGCTGAAAAACTATTTTTTTTAATCCTATCCAAACGGCTCTCGGAGAATACAACAAAGTGATAGGCTTTTTAACGAATTTCTTGGTTGTGTGAGAAATTCAGGTTGAGATCTAATTTTGTATTTTAATCAAAGAATTCTTAAAAATAATTTTAAACACGATAGTCGGAATTATTTTTTAAAAAATAAAAAACTTTTTATGTTGTAAAATAAAAAAACATTTATCTATGTTTCATTTAAATTAATAAGTTCATTAAATTATATATAAAATTAAATTTCAAAATTCAGTTATTAACCTCTAATATCATTATCTTAAAATTTAGAACACCTAAAATTTAAATTCGAACCGCATAAAATAGGAGTAAATGTGAAATGAATAAAGAGAGATTAATTTCAGCATAAATACAAAAACTCTTTGCTGGAAAGAAGAGTTGCATGGATGACATGTATTGTAGTTGCTTAAATAGACAGATTTGACAAAGTTAGTCTAGCTATTTAAGGCAATTTTACTTCTTTTACTTTGCATTATTATTTCCCACTCATCTATTTATCAATAGCTGGATTATATCATATTCCTCCTCCATTTTTTTCAATTTCCCACTTGATTCTTCTAATAACAACAACAATGGCATTCTTCAACAAAAATTCTAAGAGTTTCATTAAATTAATTTTAATTATTTATTTCTTACAAATAACAGCCCTAAATGGACAACTTAGAGTTGGATTTTATTCTGAAAGATGTCACAATGCAGAATCAATTGTTAGCACTGTGGTTAAAGAAGCTTCACAAAGAGAGCCAAGAATGCCAGCCATGTTACTTAGACTCCATTTCCATGATTGTTTTGTCCAGGTTCTCTCTTTGTCGTTTTCATTACCACTTTTTAGTATGTCAATTAATCAATTCTGTTGGAGTCGGTTAGAGTGTTACATTGGTTGGAAAATGAATTGGTAGTTTGCTTATATAGTGTTGGGTAATCTCCTCTGTAGTTTTGGTTTGATTTAAGCTTGTGTCATATGTTACATGGTATCAGAGTTGAATTCATTCTTATTCGGGTTTTCTTTTTCACGCTTCACTTGAGCTTGACTAGCGTGAAGGGATGTTAAAGTGGATTAGAATCTCAATTAAGTTTTGGTTTGATTTAAGCTTGTGTCATATGTTACATGGTATCAGAGTTGAATTCATTCTTATTCGGGTTTTCTTTTTCACGCTTCACTTGAGCTTGACCAGCGTGAAGGGATGTTAAAGTGGATTAGAATCTCAAATTAATTGGAGAATAGATTGGTAGTTTGCTTATATGGCATCGAGTCAATCCTTCCTCATGAATTAGCTTTTGAAATTGAGTTAGGCATGTCATATCTTACTTGAAGCAAAATTAAGTGAATATTCCCGAATATTTCAGGTAGCATTTTTCTTATTGGTTATATTGATTTATTTTATTTGTACTACTAATCTTAATTCTTTTTAAAATAAAAAATGTGTTGAAGGGTTGTGATGGATCAATTTTGATTGATAATGTTAAAGAAGCTGAAAGAAATGCATTTGGTCATGAAGGCCTTGGAGGGTTCGCAGAGATCCAGAAAGCCAAAACTCAATTGGAAACCCAATGTCCTGCTGTTGTATCTTGTGCAGATATTGTTGCTTTAGCTGCTAGAGACGCTGTCGTCTTGGTAATACACTAGCCCACTTTTTAAGTATGATTTAATTTAACGTATAATAGCATATCAGTTATCATTTTTATCCGGTTACTTAATCTTTATCAGAAAGATTAGTGATATATAACAGAGGGATTCAATCATTCTCACTGTTTTATATCATTAAGGTATACAATAAGTGGATTGTATACCATCGACTATTTATAGTTGTTGCAGCATACATGCTTTTGAAGGTAAGCGGTCTAGAACAGTCAGTCCGCTTGCTTCATGGAACACTTTTGACTTTTGATCTTGAAGGTTTGTTTCTAAAATAAGCGAATATCAAAAGTTCAAGACCGTCCATTTTCAAAGTCACGGAGCGATATTTCCTAATATAGTTTTTAAGGATGAATTTTATAAATATATAGGCGGATAAATATTTTATTCGGTCTGATTATTAATGTAGGCTGGTGGAGCATTTTATGAAGTGGAGACAGGTAGAAGAGATGGTAGAGTATCAGATTTGTCATTTGCAGAAAAAATGCCAGATGTAGATGACTCAATTGAAGTTCTCAAACAAAAATTCAAAACCAAAGGCTTTACCGAAAAGGATCTCGTCATTTTGAGTGGTATGCTATGATATAATATTCCACCTACTCATTTTCACTCTGTTGGTGTATGACATAGTATATAAGCCATCTGTTTCATTTTCATTTTTTTTTTTTTTTTTTGTGACCGAGGAAAACTATATTGGTTTATTAGGAGGTAAGCATGCAACACATCTCTAATTAGTTCTAGCAATCAAGTACTAGAACACTAGTAGGTGGCGTGAGGGATAGAATTCCTTTCACTCAAGAGCAGATGCAACATAATAGTATCGGTTCATGTAAACCCTATACTTTCTATGCGGAACATAAATTTATATGTAAAAACTCATTAAAATAATACAAATAGAAGATATGAATGCGTAAATTAAAAATACAAGGGTGATCTAATTTTAAAAACCTTAAAAGTTGAACCCACAGAGTTTAAATCTTGGATCCGCCTTTTAACCAAATATTTTAGGTGCAAGTCACGGGAATCAGCCAGTCCAAAAGGTACCGTATACCAAATGAGTACTATACGAAATTTAACAAACAATGTTAAATATTTGATGGAGACTGAGTGCTCACTTTTAGCAAATTTAGAGGATCAAAATTGCTCAAAATATATTCAAGTAACTACTTTGAATATGTTCTCAAACAGAAAAGACATTTTTGTTATTTTCTCTAACAGAAAACTCACACATCTACAATATCATCTGTACAATATAATTTGGTTTCTAGCTTACTTATGATAAGTTTGGCACTAATTTATGCATTATCATGTTTAACATTCTGCAGGTGCACATACTATTGGCACAACAGCTTGTTTTTTCATGCCTAAAAGATTGCACAACTTTACTGGAAAATCAGATGCAGATCCATCTATCAATCCTAAATTCCTCCCAGAATTAAGAAGCAAATGCCCCAAAAATGGAGACGTAAATGTTCGAATCTCCCTCGATAACCTGAGTGAGAAGAAATTTGATGATCAAATTATGCACAACATAAAGAATGGCTTTGCAGTTATAGCATCAGATGCAAGGCTTTATGATGACAATATTACACGAGCGGTGGTCAATTCTTACCTTCAGACAGAAATATCAGATCTTAATACTTCATCATCTTTTGAAAAGGATTTTGGTTTAGCAATGGTAAAGTTGGGAAGGCTTGAAGTGAAGACTGGATTACTAGGAGAGATTAGAAAGGTTTGTAATTCTTTTAATAAAATGTAGTTTATATATAACATTTATGAGTGATTGAGTATCTCGTCTTACTTGTTAAGTAAAATATATTCTCTGTTTCATCTTATTGACTTGTATAATAGCGACGATGATAGAAGAAAATATAATAGTGGCTGAAAAAAGAGAACATCAATATCAAAGTTAACTAATGAATTTAAATGCTTGAAAATTGCAAAATGCTGTATATATAGATAAAAGAATGATGTCAATCATTTTGTAACGTTCCATGGAAAGAGTATCATATAAAGGACATATACTTTTTATAAAGCAAAGTTTAGAGTTACAAAGATCAAGCTATGTTCCAATCTAATCAATACATACACACACTCCAACAAGAGACATAAATTTGAAAGGATAAAATATATTTTTTCGTACAGATGCAATGAAGTGGGTAACAGATTTTTATTCAGTACCCAAAGAGAACCTCCTCCACGTGTTACTAATATATATTACATGCACACACAGGTCCATAGTATGTTGAAGCAAATGTAAATTAAGGGAAAGGCAAACCACAGAAGAATATACATACCACTAGCACCTTACAGACAATCCGTGTCATTCTTGGACTTCCATACAATACCATGACCACAAGAATTTTCTTTCTTTTTTTTAATTTTGTATTGAATTAAAATCAGACAAATAAATAGAAATAAATAGAAATGAACAAAGTTATTCTAATATACTGAATTCCCTGTAACTAATATTTTACTATTTTTCATTTTACGGTTTTTACTGTTTCATTAACTTGTAGCAGTCAATCGGTTAATGAAGTGGTTAGGTAGTTAGGAGGTTAGGCTGAGCTGTCAATAAGCTGAAAATGAGCTAAGATATTTTGTAGCTCACTTTCTCCATCTATAAAATAGTAGGATCATTATATGAAGCAATTGAGAGATTGATAAATAATAAGCAGTTTTCCCTTTCTTCTTCTCTGTTTTCTCTGTATCCTTCAATGGATGGATGAGCTACGAAACTTATTTTCACATGGTATCAGAGCCACTAATGCAATTTTCGATTCATTTCTTAGAAGATTTAGAATCATTTTTTAGAAGCTTCTGAGTTGTTTTTGAGAATTTCTTGAGTATTGTTCAATCTCTATTCTCTTTAACACGAATTTTAGGTATTTCTATCTCATTGCAGATTAGTGAATTCAGTCATGGCACCTCTCAAAATTGATCAAAATGATCCTCTTTACATCAGTGTTTCGGATAGTTCGAGTGTTGTACTCCTGCTTATCAAGTTGGTTGGATCAAAATTACAACTTGTAGAGTCGATCGATGTGAATTGCACTTTTAGTCCGAGAAAATGTGGATTTGTCACAGGAGCTTGTGATGAGTCGTCAATTTGACGACTTTCTAGCACTTCTTAAGCTTAGATTATCATGATTTCCATTGATTTAATGTTAATCTCATACTCAACGCTCATTTATGCAGGTAAAGGTTAAAAAAGGAAGATGAACAAGTTGTTCAAGCCAATAAGAGGTCAAATGTGAAAGAAAATAACCATCTGCTTTGGATCTGCTCAAGCAGATCAAGAGCAAGGTGACATTTTTGTAATATTTGGCAAATGTGAAATTGGGGCTTAAATAGGATTTTAGCTCATTTTCATGATCTAAAAAAAATCTTTTATCTTATTTTTTATTTTTCATCTATCTTTTAGCTTTTGAACATTATTGCACCATTCTTGTGCTAAGAAGACATTAGAGTGATACCAAAGTGAAGGATTAGCATTTCTATTGAAAATTTATTGAAAATCAAAGCTTGGAATTGTATTCCCTGTATTTTTCATTGATCAATTTGGTGAAAATTTTGGTATATATTTACTTTATATCTTTATGAGTAGATATTCTTCCTCTTCGGGTTATGTTTGAATAGATTGTGATAAGTGCATGGGTGTTGTTTATTTATCTTCCTAATTCATTATTTGTTATGGGTTTTGCATTTATTCCATGTTTTAACTTAGAATTGGGAGTTGCAAACCCCAATTACCTTTGAACTCATATCATCCTTGAAAGAGGGGGTATGAGTAAGGAATAAATGTAAACAATAACTTAAATTATTTCATGTAATAGCATCTCTTAGAAATAAGGATGTTACTTGGAGGGTTGAGTTGTAGGTGACAAAAGAGTTTTAAAATAAGGTGTAGGTGACACAAGTCTTAGTAATTGAGTGGAGGTGACAATTACTTTATTATGGATTAAGAAAGTTTGGTAAATTTGAGAATAGCCCACAAGTTTTTAAATTTACACTTTGATCCAAATGTTTACCTAATATAACGAGAAACGGAGGAAAAAAAGGCTCATTTTTCTCTCTTCTCATCCATTGTTGTTTCTCTCTCTTAGCGATTTTTATTGTTCATTGTTACTGCTGCTTTATTCATCATTTTCTGCTTCATTATCATCATCTTCTACTTCATTATCATCTTCATTTTCTTTTTGTTGACCATTGTCGTTGTTGTTGTTGTTACCGCTACTGTTACTATTTGACCAGTTTTTTAGGTCAAATTTTATTTCATACATCACTTTCCATTTTGGCATTATTTCATAGGAGACTTTGGTAAGTCAAATTATGATTTTTAGTTGAATTTTTCATCTGAATAACTGTTATTGTGTTGATTTTTCAACAATGGATAAAACTCAATCATGAATCCAACATAAGATCCGTCTGTTTAAACAAATAAATCATCTGTTGCGACAAATGAGACATCTGTTTCAACGGAAGACTGAAATATTGGATTCATGTTTATAGTTCTATAGGCCGTAACATAAACCGAACAGATGGATCATCTATTACAACAGATGATTTATTTGTTTAAACAGATTAGTTATTTGGTGCAATATGATAAATATCTGTTGCAACAGATTATTAATCTGTAGCAATAGAACTTGAACTCGATTCCAACAGACATGTTGTCTGTTGCAATAAGGTAAATATTTGTTGCAACAGAACCCGAACTCGATTCCAACAGACGGTAAATATCTGTTGTAATATATTAGTAACCTGTTGTGATAGAACCTGAACTCGATTCCAACAGATCGTAGTTTGTTGCAACAGGTAAGTTATTTGTCACAACAAGTTAATTATCTGTTGAAACATGTCACTTATCTGTTGGAATCAGCTTCAAAAGTGCCTCAGTATTGTAACATCAATTCCAACAGAAATATAGTTTATTGCAACATATGATTCACCTGTTACAACAGATAGTCGTTTGTTGAAATCAGCTTCAGGAGCGTAACATGAATCCTAATAGGTAAGTAATCTATTGCGACTGATTACACATATGTTGGGATTCATTTACGGCACTATGAAATCACTATTAACTTTTTTTTTAATAAATGACTTTATTTAAGTACCACTAATGGAGGGATCAATAACAATAGGGGTGGATTTTCATGGTCAATGGATCGAGAAAAGCAATCGATATGTATGGCGTTGGAACAAGGGTGAAATACTAGAGACGATAGCTATGACAGTCCAAAGTGATATTTTGTATGATGATTTTGTGAACTTAATCATTAGTTATTGTGGACTGAATTGTCAATTGAAAGAACTCGTCATCAGCTACATGCACAGCTCCTTTAAAAATCAGTAGGTACTAACTTTCAAGATAACCGATCAGGTTCGATTGCGTGCTTATCTTGGTGATTCATCCAGGCTGGGGTTAAGGGTGTACGTGGTTGAAAAGATGAGAGCTTTATGAGTGAAGGCAGGTGCCCAATATGCGTACGAACAACCATTTTATCTCCTTCCCTCATATATGTCCACCATTCCTTCAAAAAGTTATCCGGTCTGTTAACCATCTCGAACCTTTTGCAAGGGTATGGTTGGGTCATTTCCTACACACGAAAATAAAGAATAAGCCTTGCCCCCATCCCATAGAATAATGGATTGGTTTAAACAAACATATATTTCTTCAACACATAACATAATTTGTTTGTCATAGACTCGGGGTCAATAGACGCAGAGCAAGTTTTCTAATGGGCCCAATACCCCCTCGGGTATTAGGTTGTCCTAGGCTTATGCCTAAAAGAGGGTTTTGATTTAGCTCTATCCTAGGTGTCAAGAGTGGGTTTGGACAAAGGTTCCCAAGCGGACAACTTGAGTTTGAAAACACGAACAGCCTCCAACCGCCTAACATGCCAGTAAACTGTCGTATTTCCAATATTCGATTTGGAGTTGAACAATAGGGGTCGGGACATCCACGAAACCCCGAAACAATTTAATAATCAATGTAGGAGTATGCCATAAAATGCAATAATTAAATTCTGCAAAATCGAAACACATAAATACATAAGCAATTTAAATAGCTAGTCAAAAGATGAAATCAAACATTTTGTTAGAACTTAGTTAGAATCCTCAATAGAGTCGTCATTTCTGTTTTATCCCTTTTCGAATTTTATTTCAAGAAAATGGTTTTGACCTTTCAAAACTATTTAAAAAATTCAAGAAAACCTTTCGAAATAAATTTTAAAAAAATTACAGTCGCCACTTAATTTTTATAGAAAATATCAAGAAAACTTAAAAGAAATTTCAAAGATTCAAAAACAGGAATAAATCTTTGAATTTAGAGAAACTGAGTAAGGGTTCAACTAATGCCCTAAGAAAGTTTTAACGGCACTTAGGAGCATCCGCTTTAAAATGGTTCACCAAAAGATCATTTTTGACTAACTTAGAAAGAAGTGGCTAACTTTGAAAAGAGGGTTGCTTTTATTTACATGTTTAAAATTGACATTTCTTTATTCAAGCGAGAAGTAGGCTACTTGAGTTAGAAAAAAGCTATGAAGTGTTTCGCTTAATCCAATATTAATTTTGAAGAAAATTATGAAATATTCCACAAAATTTAAGATTAATTTTTGAGAAATATTACAAAATATTCTACTTAAAAAAATATTTTATTTAATTCATAATTATTTCTGGAAAAATTATAAAATATTCTACTTGACTCAAAGAGAAACATATCTAAATTAGGTTGCACACTTGAATTTAAGAAGAAAATAAGTTAAGTGTTTCTATAAAAAAAAAGTTACGTAATTGATCGTATTATATATATATATATATATATATATATATATATATATATATATATATATTAATTATAAAAGTTCATTTTGTTCTTAATAACACCTTTGAAAAAAAAAAGTCAAAGAGAATATCATGTTAAAACTATCTTACCAATTGTGAAAAATTTAAAATTTACGAGAAAATAATTTCTGTGGTTTGTAGAAAATTATTTTAACCAAGATAAACTACTAGTCACATGAACAAAGCAAATGCTAATTATAAAATAAAATGCTTAGCAAATTTTTCTTTTAAGATTAGTTTTAGAAAGAAAAATAGAAAGAACCACTTAATTCATTTAGACGAGATCAATTAGGTAAAAAAATTGTGAATTGACTAGAAGCTGTGATAAAATAAAATGGTAATGCTTTAGGGGATTTATCTAGATTAATTAGTTAGGGTGTTCAAGTAAATACAAATAAATAAGAATAGGAAATAAAGAGTTAGAATTGGGCCCTTGTGGCCCATTTATGGGCTGCCCAGAATTTGGGCCTAAATCCCATGAACTTCTGTCCATTATCTCAGTGTATATCATCTGTATACTGATTGTATATCATTTTTTCTTCTGCTGCGTTTTAGTGTATATTCAGCGTATATAAGACCGTATACCGGTCGAATATATACATATTTTTGCCTTCCAACCACATAATCCGCTTCCTTCTCCATGTCCCCTTTTCCAAGCCTGTATAATGGTGTATATCTGTTGTATACCAGCACAAAACAGTCCCCTTGGGACTTGGATATGAGGTTTTGACTCGATGCAAATAGGGTTTAACCCAACGGAATGCAAAAGAGGGAGTCCGAGTGACTCATACGAAAAAAATAAGGATTAGGACCTAACGATATTAGCATGACAAGGAAACAAGCAAAGAAAAGAAATTCAATTCCTGGAACATAAAAAAAACGTAAGTCAAACCTAGTATGTTAAGATATTATATGATGATCAAAAGATACATGGATAAGAATTTTTATCATATTGGCAAATGAATCTCATTACTTCTCATAGCAAAATGCTTCTCAGATCATGCCGAAGCATTCATTAGTGCAAACATAGCATATTCCCAAGCACCAATATATCATAAAGGAGAAAATGGTTGTTTCTTAGAGGGATAGAGTCTCACAATGCTCAAGTAAATAACCATAGAAATCTGAAACTTTAAAATCCTAAAAAAGGTTGACAAAAGTTTTCATTAATCCTTTACAGTCAAATTGGTACACTGGATAGAATGGTTGAGATTTTTTTTTCAAATTAATCCGATTCACCACTTGCTTAAATTAAGGACCTCATTCTATTTTGTTCAAGCAGAAACATAATACTTGCAGAGCTTGAGACTTGAAGAAATTATAGAAAGCGCAAAATTTTATTAAAAAAAAGGTTCTGTATAAAGCTAACACTTCTGGGAACTACAACACAATGACATACTCAGTATAATCCCATGAGTGAGGTGTACACAACATTATTCTTGTGAAGAATCTTAAAAGAAGTGATTTTTTTTGGATAGAAATCCCGATTCCATTTAGCTAAAGATGAACATGAAAGCGCTCCTAAACAGTAACTAATTGTTTTAGTTGTAAGCGATGAAAACCATCATCGAACGAAACACATGAGTCAAATTAATTATACACAATCGGCCATATCAGATTTTGTTTACCCCGAAATGCCTAAATACTTCTAAGGACCATCGTACTCATTCAGTTGATATAGTGCAGACCTTAACGATTACTTAACCACATTCCAACAGTGAAATATCCAACGAAATATCATAGATAGGGAAAAAAGAAACCAGACCACAGGAAATACGAGTTCAACGTAATCTTCAGAACCTTCATTCGATAGCATTCATTAGTAGGGGTGTGCAAAAACCAAACCGACCGATAAACCGATCCAATAAAAATGTTATTGATTTATTGTTATTAGGTTATTGGGTTAACGATTTTTTAATGGTTTTATAAAAAAACTTATTGGGTTATTGATTCGGTTCTGTTTTTTCTTATTGGGTTATTGGGTAAAACGATAACCCAATAAGAAAATATATATATATATATATGTATATATATGTATGTATATATATGTATGTATGGAGAGTAGAGAGAATAGAGAGAGTAATTCTTATTTCTTCTCTTGAGGGATGATTTATAATGAAGGAAGCCCTTCTATTTATAGGGAGAATTTGCTCCTCGTTTCACACTAAAAGACAAATACATCAAATCCTGATAGACATCAAATAGATCTTGATAGACATTCACTATAATTGATATATATCATAACACTCCCCCTTATATGTCTAACAATACGCATATAGACTGCCTCATTAAAAACCTTACAAGAAAAACCCAGTGGGACAAAACCTCGTAAGGGAATAGAGTACAGTGCGTATTAGCTCCCCCTAATAAGAACTTCCTTGAACTTTTGCATTCCGATCTTGTGCACCATCTTCTTAAAAGTTGCAGTTGGAAGAGACTTGGTGAATAAGTCAGCACATTGTCACTTGAACGAATCTGTTATACGTTAATATCATCATTTTTTTGGAGTTCATGTGTATAGAAGAGCTTTGGCGAAATGCGCTTCGTTCTATCTCCTTTTATGAATCCTTCTTTAAGTTGTGCTATGCATGCTGCATTATCTTCATATAAAATCGTGGGTACTTTATCACATTTCAAGTCACATTTTTCTCGAATGAGATGTATTATGGACCTCAACCACACACACTCTCGGCTTGCTTCATGAATAGCTATAATCTCAGCGTGATTCGATGAAGTGGCTACGATAGACTGCTTTTGTTGATCTCCAAGATATGGCAGTACCCCCACATATGAATACATAGCCTATTTAAGACCGAGCTTTATGCGGGTCAGACAAATACCCAGCATCAGCATAACCAACAAGATCGGAACTGCAATCTTTAGAATAAAATAAGCCCATATCGGTAGTCCCCCTTAGATATCGTAATATGTGTTTGATCCCATTCCAATGTCTCCTAGTACGAGCAGAACTATACCTTGCTAGCAAATTTACTGAAAAGGCAATATCAGGCCTTGTAGTATTTGCAAGATACATTAGTGCATCAATTGCATTAAGATATGATATTTCAGGACCAAGGAGTTCCTCATTATTTTCTTGAGGTTAGAATGAATCCTTATTCACATCAAGTGATCGAACAACCATCGGAGTACTTAATGGATGTGCTCCATCCATATAGAATCGTTTCAACACCTTTTCTGTGTAGGCAGATTTATGAACAAAGATGTCGTTTGTCAAATGCTCAATTTGCAAACCAAGACATAACTTTGTCTTTCCGAGATCTTTCATCTCAAATTCTTTCTTAAGGTAATCAATTGCCTTTTGAAGCTCTATTGACGTTTCAATAAGGTTTATGTCATCGACATAGACAACAAGTATAACAAACTCTGACGTTGTTTTCTTTATGAAAATACATGGGCAAATTTCATCATTCGTATAACCTTCTTTAGATAAATATTCACTAAGACAGTTATACCACATGCGTCCAGATTGTTTCAAACCATACAATGACCTTTGCAATCTAATGGAATACATTTTCCGAGGCTTTGAACTATATGCTTTCGACATTTTAAATCCTTCGGGAATCTTCATGTATATCTCATTATCAAGTGATCCATATAGATAGGTTATTACCATATCCATCAAATGCATTTCAAGTCTCTCATGGATAGTGAAACTAATAAGACAACGCAATGTTATTGCATCCATAACTGATGAATATGTCTCATCATAATCGACACCAGGCCGTTGTGAAAATCCTTGTGCAACAAGGCGTGCTTTATACCTTTGTATTTCATTTTTCTCATTTCTTTTTCGCACAAAGACCCATTTATAGCCAACGGGCTTAACACCATCAGGTGTTTGAGTTATAGGTCCAAAAACTTCACGTTTGGCAAGTGAATTCAATTCAGATTGAATTGCTTCTTGCCATTTTAGCTAGTCATTTCCTTGTCGACATTCTGTGACAGATCGAGGTCCAAGATCCTCACTATCTTGCATGATTTTCGTTGCAACATTATATGCAAAGACATAATCCACTATTATTTCAGATCGATTCAAATTAGTTTCAACATCACTTGAATTTATGGATAGTTCTTCATTTTCTTAAGTCTCAGGCTTATTGATTCCTTCAAGGTTATCAACATTGCTCAAATCTTGAACTTTCATATGTGGATCTTTCGTAGTGTCATCTTGACCATTTGTTTTTCTTTTTCTAGGATTTTGATCCTTAAAACCTAATGGTCTGTCACGCTTCAAGCGTGCTTTAGATTCATTAGCTATGACACTAGTGGATGGTCCTTTAGAAACATCAATTTGAATTGGAACATTCTTTGCAGAAATATATGATTTGGTGATCCTTTTCAAATCAGTAAATGCGTCCGGCATTTGATTTGCAATTTTCTACAGATGAATAATCTTTTGTACTTCTTGTTCACAAATAGAAGCACGTGGATCAAGATGAGATAGTGATGGATTTTTCCACAAAATTTCTCTTTTGATATCACTATCTTCTCCCCCTAATTTTGGGAAAAGTATCTCATCAAACCGACAATCTGCAAATCGAGCAGTAAACATATCTCCCGTTAATGGTTCAAGATAGTGAATAATAGAGGGTGATTCAAACCCAACATAAATTCCTAACCTTCTTTGGGGCCCCATCTTGGTGCGGTTTTCTGGTGCTATAGGCACATATACACCGCACCCAAAAGTTCTCAAGTGAGATATATTAGGCTCTTGACCCAAAATCAATTGCAACGGAGAAAATTTATGATAATTTATCAGTATAAGACGAACAAGTGTTGCAGCATGCAAAATTGCATGACCCCAAATAGAAGTGGGCAGCTTAGTTTTCATCAGTAATGGTCTTGCTATCAACTGCAGACATTTAATTAATGACTCAGCAAGGCCATTTTGAGTGTGAACATGGGGTACAGGATGTTCCACTCTTATCCCAATCGATAAGTAATAGTCCTTAAATGCTTGGGATGAAAATTCTACAGCATTATCAAGGCGAATAGACTTAATTTGATTATCAGGAAATTGAGCCCGTAATCGTATTATTTATGCCAACAATTTTGCAAATGCCAAGTTGCGAGATGACAAAAGACACACATGAGACCATCTAGAAGAAGCATTTATTAGGACCATGAAGTATCTAAACGACCCACTTGGTGGGTGAATTGGTGCACAAATGTCCCCAGGTATGCGTTCCAAGAATGCGGGGGACTCAATCTCAATTGGTGATGGTCTCACAATCAGTTTGCCTTGATAACAAGCATTACATGAAAATTCATCATTCAAAAGAACCTTCAAGTTTTTTAATGGATGCCCATTTGAATTTTCTATTATTCGCCACATCATTATTGATCTTGGATGTCCCAGACGATCATGCCAAAGTACGAAAGTATTGGAATCAGTAAATTTCCGGTTTACTATAGAATGTGCCTCAATTGCACAAATCTTTGTCCAATACAGGCCAGACGATAAAGCAGGAAACTTTTCAATAACACATGTCTGCCCAGAGATATTCTGGGTGATAACAAGATATTCAACATTCATCTTATCAATTGTCTTGATATAATAACCATTTTCACGAATATCTTTAAAACTCATCAAGTTTCTTCGAGACTTAGGAGAAAACATAGCATTATTTATGATGAGTTTAGTTTCCTTGGGCAAGATTATAATGGCTTTTCCGAAGCCTTCAATCAAATTAGCACTACCAGAAATTATAGTAAAATTAATCTTGCCCATGTTTAGATGAAAAAAATATTTCTTATCTTTGAATATCGTATGTGTAATGTCAGAATCAATCAAACAAATATCTTCTTGAAAATTATCCATATCTTAGCCTTAGCCTTCAAATTTGAGACGATAGAGTCTCGTGCTGATAACGTGTTATAAAACAAGAAAGAATAAAGAAGAAGAGTAGAGAGAATAGAGAGAGTAATTCTTATTTCTTCTCTTGAGGGATGATTTACAATGAAGGAAACCCTTCTATTAGGAAGAATTTGATCCTAGTTTCAGACTAAAAGACAAATACATCAAATCCTGATAGACATCAAATAGATCTTGATAGACATTCACTATAATTGATATATATCATAACAATATATATATTAAAAGTGTGAAACCCTTTAAAAAAGTGATTTGAACTTTTTGCCCTTCATTAAAATACTCATCAATAGACAAAATCGTCTTTTCACTTTTTTTTAAAAAATAATTATCATTAAATTATTATTCAAATATTTAGAATAGGAAAAAAAAAAAAGGAAGAATCTCATACCTATAAGAAATTAAATGTAATGTACCAATTTTTTCGTTAGGAGTCTACACAACTTTTTAGGGAAAACTCTATCTATGGAAAGGAAAAAAATTAAAAAAAAAAAAAACGTATGGCGGATTTTTAGGGAAACTTTTAGGGAAAAAAAGTTATGTGTGTGTGGAAAGGGAAAAGAACAAAAAACAAAATTTATATAAAAAAATTACGTATGACAAGTTTTTAAGGAAAGTTTTAGGAACAATTTTTTTTATACATATATATATAAACTCCTAAAATAAATGAAAATCTGAAATATATAGGAGGAGAATCAATTAATATTTTTCTTTGTACTGATCAATTAAAAAAATTCTCCAAAATAGAACTTTATTTAGTAAAACTTCTATAAATATTAATATTGAGATGCACGTTAAACTAGAAAAGAAATTGGTTTACCTATTGAAAAAATATGATTGATGCTCATCAACTTGATTCGATTGCATGTCTATATTGGTGGATCCATAATTTTCTAACCCTCAACCTCTCCACTGTTTTTATCAATATAATAGAATTTAACGTGTTTGTTTATATATCGTCTTTTCATTCAAGTCATTTTTTAGGGTCAAAATTTTCGCTCAGACAGAAATTATTTTCATCAAAATTGAAGTTTTGTGATCACTATTGTATTATTTTGTTGTAGTTTACAGGTCGTAGATGAATTTATAGGTGGTAGATGAATGTTGGTCGGCTCTGAGGAATTTTTTTAGATAAATATTAAGTTTAGTTGTATTGTTTTGATATTTCTGTTTTGAGAATTTTTTAGTGTATAAGGTTAATTTTAGTTGTATTATTTTAATATCTCTATTATCGTATTATTTTGTTATAGTTTACAGGTGGTAGATGAGTGTCGAACGACTTTGAGAAAATTTTGTTTAAAGGTTAGATTTAATTGTATTGTTGTGATGTCTCTATAATCTTATTGTTTTGTTGCAGTTTACAGGTGGTAGATGAATATACTTTGAGAAATTTTTTTGGTAAAAGTTAGATTTAATTAAATAAATTCTCCATCTCTACATATTCAAAAAATATTGAATTTAATTATTATATTTATCTTTATTAATATTTGAACTCATTAAAGTGAGGTACACGCGTGAGACGCATACACCTAAACTAATATATATATATATATATATATATATATATATATATAAACTTATTATATATTTCTCTTCAATTTCTACAAATTAACAAACATGTTATTTCAATTATACAAACTTTAAATTTTTCCTAACAATATTTAGTTCAAATTTGAAAATTCTTGTAAATTAAAACACATCGTATAGGATTTGTGGTTGCAACTAAAATTCATTTTTTTTTATTTAGTTACTACTATTTCTATTTTATGAGTATTTTTTTATTGACTAAACCGAACAGTTAAGGACTGAAAATCGATAAACCGAAAATCAATAAAAAATATCTTATTGATTTAGTTATTGGTTTAATATATTTAAAAATCGAAAACCGATAATAGTATATAAAATCAAACCGAACATACACATCTCTATTCATTAGTGAGATTAACACTACCAATACCACTAGTAACCAAACATATTGCGATGCAACCTAGAAACTACAACAGCAAATCCACCAAAATGAAAACGCTACCATCTAAAAGGAAATACCAGTACGAACAACGCACTAACCGAAATCGGATGAACAAGAGATGAGGGCTTTTACCTTTTACAGGGCAGCCAACCGGAAACAACGAGCCGAATCGGATATCCCACCACACCGAAGTTTAAATAACGTTTCGTCGAAATTCAAAGTGTATTTTAGAAATCAAACGTAAATCCTTTTTTTTTTTGCGGATTTTTGGTTATGTGGAATTAAAGGAGCGCTCCTTCAAAATTCCCAAATATCCCCCCAAAGATCCACTCCCTTTCTTCTTCTCAATCTCCTCTATTTATAGGAGGAGATACTGATTTTTCATCTTAAAAATTCAAAAATGGAGGAACACATCCCCTGAAATTCGGATTTGACACTGTGACCTCTGACTTGGATTGGATTTTGGGTTTGGCAACACACAATCTCAAGAAAAAAGTCAACAACAATGGCTCTAGGCCTGCAAAGTTCAGAGATAAGATAAAAAGATAGAGTTTTCCGCGATTTAACGGATTTTTCTGGTTGAATTTTTGGTGTTCGCGTCCGGTCGGATCGCTGGTGTTAGCCGTTGTTGATGTTGTTGACCGGGTCTCCGGGTATGGGTACGGGTTGGAATCGGTTTGAATGTAGCTGTTGTTCGCTGAAATTGTTGCTGTTGTCGTTGATAGAGGTTGCTGGTGTACGCCTGTTGTGCTGATTAGGGAAGATGAGGGAAATTGGGAATGAGCCGGGTTGGTAAGAAATTTGGGCCTGTTTGTTGTTGTTTTGTATTGCTGCTGGGACTTGGGCCAATTGTTGTGGCCCATTATTTAAAATAAGAAAGGGTTCTAGAGTCATTTAAAATACTAGTATAGGTATACTCATCTTGCGCGTGTACGAGTTCAAACATTGCACTAAATAGAATATTTGTTTAAATGATAAATATGAATATAATAATTAAATTTAATATCTTTTGAGTATGTAAAGATGGAGAATTTATTTATTTAACTTAACAAAAATATTTTTAAAAGTCGGTCGATATTCATCTACCATCTGTAAATTGAAACAAAACAATACAATAGTAGAGACATCAAAATAATATAATTAAATCTAATCTTTATACACAAAAATTTTCTCAAAATCGTCCAACACTCATCTACCACCTGTAAGCAATAACAAAATAATACGATAATAGAGTTATCAAAATAATACAACTAAATCTAACCTTTACATAAAAAAATTCTTCAAAGCCAATCAACATTTATCTATTATCTGTAAACTGCAAAAAAATAATACTATAAAAGTGATATCAAAATAATATAATTAAATTTTAATTTTACACACAAAAAATTTTCAAAGTCGATTGAGATTCACCTACGAACTGTAAACTACCACAAAATAACAAACTAATGGAGATATTACGATCATACAATTAAACCTAACCTTTACCTAAAAAAATTTTCAAAATCGACCCACATTCATCTAGTATCTGTAAATTAAAATAAAACAATAAGATAATAAAGATATCAAAACAATACAATTAAATCTAATCTTTATACAAGAAATTTTTTAAAGTCAACCTACATTCATCTACGACTTGTAAATTATAAAAAAAAAAATATAATAATGATCACAAAGCTTCAATTTTGATCCAACTAATTCTTGTCTGAGCGAAAATTTTGACTCTAAAGAATGATTTTGAATGAAAACAAAGAATATATATATACATACATGTTGAATTCTATTATGCTGACAAAAGTAGTGAAGAAGCTGAAGGTTAGAAAATCAAACATACACTAATCTAGACATGCAATCGAATCAAGTTAGATGAACATCAATTCAATTCTCCCATTAGACAAACCGGTTTGTTCTCAAGTTTAACGTACATCTCAATATTTATAGAAGCATTTTCTTAATAGAATCCTATTTTAAGAGTATTTTTCTAATTGAACAATAGAAAGAAAAATATTGAATGTTGGAAAATTCAACTTCAAGACAAAAGGAAAATTTGAAATTATTAGTAAAAAAAGTGAAACAAATACCAAACTAACTATATTAATATAAAGGCGTTGAAATAAAATAAGCAATTCTTTTCTCTTTCTCAACATAATGTTATTAGTACAGAATCCTATTTTAGGAGTGTTTTTCTAATTGAATAACAGAAAGAAAAATATTAATTAATTTTTCTACCATATAGTTAGGAGTGTCATATATTTTAGGAAGTCTAGTAGAAAAGAAAATATTAATTAATTTTTCTACCATATATTTTAGGAGTCTTATATATTTTAGGAAGTTTAGTTAATATAATAAAAAATAATTAAATAATAAATTTAAAAATAGTGAAAAGACAGTTTTGTCTAAAGAAGATTCCTTTAATGAAGGGAGAAAAATTCAAATCACTTTTCTAAAGGTCTTCACACTTTTAATATATTATAAATTATAGATAGCTAAATGGTAGGATCAAATTATTTATTTAATAACCAATATTTCAGATCCCTAGTCAATTAATTTAAATTTCAACCAAATTGATAAATTAATTGGTTAATTGCATTGCAATTATGACCAATCAATTTCAATTATGGTTAATTCAATAAATTGACTCAATTGAATTGAAATTCGAAATGAATTTACAATTAACTTAGTCCCGAGCTTCTTTAAAACAACCAAACAAATATATTTTCTTAAATAAATTATTTTGAGACTAAATTATGGTTAAATAAAATTTTTAACTATTTGAATCAATTTTTGAAATAATGCTTAATTAAAATCTATTTTTTATAAAATAATTATTTAAGTAACAAAATTACACGATCTCACGTGTATGGATACAAAGACATATAATTGTTATTTAACATGACCAAATTACATAAATAAATACTTTAAAAACCTTTCATCGGATAAAATAGATGTTGTAATTTTATTTTAAAAGCGAAGAAACTCAGGGCTAAATTTAGTCGTGGAGGGCAAAAATTTGGTGTCAATAGTCGCAGCATGATATCATTTAATCATTATTTTTGTCTCCTCTTAGAGGATTTAAATTGTCGTCTTAACTGTAGATCAACATTTCTTCGAGGTACTTGGGGCAAAGGTAAGGACGCAACAATACTAATTCTATCTCGCTACTTTGAAGACTTGAACCTTTTACCTAACTTCACATCAAATTTTCGAGTAGGCTCATTGGGTATTGGTGAGAACATCAATAAACCACTAGTTAAACATCGGATTTTGGACTTCTTGGCCTTCAAGTGAAGGACGTCATTTTGTCCTCTTAGAATGATAAACTCCAAAATGTAAGGATTTTATTCCTCATCTCCAGAGTTCATCATTTGCTCGGCTGGTTCAAATTTCATCACATCCACTAAACATAATGTCAAAAAGTGGTTGGAATGAATCCGTCTTCCTTATTTTGGAGTTGCATTCTTCTTAAAATTCTCATCCCGAAATAAACTAGAGCTTTCGTGAAGGATTTGTTTGGCTTTTTCATGCAACTCTAGTATTATTTTTTCAATTTTGACATCCTTCATTATTTTTGGTTCGGATGGTAGGAAAATCACTAAGAATTCTTCAACATCAAGATCACTCTTATCTTCATTGGAAATCGCTTTAACACAATCATGCATATGCATTTGACTTTGGGCATCACATGCTTCAATTTTTGCATTCAATTCGATTTTTAATTTTTGAGTGGCCATTTTAAATTTAATCCAAAATTGATATCGCTCAACATGAAATTTGAGGGATTTGTCTACCATTAGTAACACACTATCAAGTTGACCCTTATGGACTTTAAGTTGTTGAGTTTGATTCATATCCTTTCTTGGCTCACGATTTCTTTCTTGTCAAGTTTTTCTTCATTTTGAGACTCAATAATATCTTGCAAAAGTCCTTCCACAGAGAAGTAGATATTTTCAAAAACTTTATCATCACTATATTGGACTATGTCCTACTATTTACCCAACACTTCTCCACATTTTTCATTCCTCTCTATTGTGCCCTTCAACATCTCCTCTATTTGCTTCCCTGGAGAGTTCGAGATTTTTTCTTCTTCTAGGTGAGCCATTTATTTATTTTGGTAACTTTCATTTAAGTCATCACACATTTTTGGCTCAACCATATGGGGTTGTATCTTTGTTTTATCAACTTCATTTTAAATATTGGGCATATTAATGACACTTGAAAGATCGACATCATCACCCACTTCTTCTTCTTTTTCACTTTTCTTTCCAAATGCGCCATGGATTGATGCAAGAGATGTATGTACTCCCTCATTGTATTCACTCGATCCAAGCTAGTTAGAAGCATTTCTTCAACGCCTTTGTATCCAGAACGTTGCTCTTCCTTTCTCACATCATGAGACCTATCAAATTCATAAGAAGAACTAGCATTTTCGTTAGTAACTAGAGGAGTGGGCATTTGGACAATCACTCCAATGTTCATCTTGACCACCACATAAAGAATAATAATACTCCCAATAGGATTGAGATGGTACACACACCTCTTTCCGAGGAGCATATTTACTTTTTTTTCAAAAGAGGGATCCACCATAATAATGACATGGTTTATCAAGATAGTATTTGCAACCACAAAACTCATTTTCATTCCAATATGCCATAGTAACAAATAGACAAAAATAAAAATCTATCTAACACAAGAAAAAAAAGAAATCACAAATAGATATTCACAAGTTTGAGTCAAAGCAAGTAAGCTAAAATTTCAAACTAACTCAATACGCCAAATTGTTCCTCGACAACAACATGATTTTTTAATAATGCTCAGGTTACACTTTTGAATAGGTGTAGCGAACATTGTGCAAATCAATATATTTACCCAACAAAGAGATGGGGGCAAATTCACAGGGAACAATGTGAGTGGTGATCAAATAAGTTTAGAATGAAAGTAACTTGCTAAATTCAAATCTGAGATACAAATGTTTGGGGGTTTGTTAGAATATTTTCAAAGATATAACAATATCCGAGCTTTTATAATACTTACTCAAGACTAAAAATAATTAGAGTGTAATCAATTAGGATTGAATCTTGGGATTATGCCATTCTAGGTGCAAACTCATGCGTGAGTTATTGAGAATTTATCCAAATTTAGCTAGGAGTTATGGGTAGGCTAGATTTAAAGGTATTGGTGTCAATCTTTCAATAAAATATCAAATTTCACAAATGGGTTCTTTCGAACACCTTATAAGTGTAACAAAAATTTACCAATTTATTGCCTCAAGTAACATGAGAAAATTGAAGGAAAGGTGTCTTTTAAGTCTTGAATGAAGGATTGGTGACATTTACCAACTTAAAGGGTCAAACATCATTAGGAAACTTTATTAAGTTAATTGTGGACTTGATTAATATTTTCAAAACTTTCTAATCTTTTCAAAAATACAAATCAATCCAACCCATACCCCTCTTCAATCCAAATCAACGAGTCTCTCTCTTCTCTCTCGATAGCTTCTCTCAACTCTCTCCTAACTAATAATTCTGTAAATTTTTCCTTTCAATCCTCAGCGACTTCAATATCCGACGACAAATAGTTAGGTTTTGAGTTTTTTTTCGACTTCAACCTTCAATCGACGTGACAACTTTGCTTTCTAGCCATAATAGCTTTGAATTCTTCAACCTTCAATCAACGTGGCAACCTTGCTCTCCGGACACAACAACTTCGAATTCATCATCTTTCTTTTTCTTCTTTCACAGGTAAAAATTTATGGTCTTTTTAGCTTTTTAGAGAATGAGGAACTTGAGCCAACTTCTCTTATAGTATTGGTTAACAATTTTAATATTTGTTGCTTTAATTTGAAATATGGTCTGAACAAAACCCTAATTTCTGGTATTTCTTCTCTTCTAATTATGATTTTTTGTTGTTTGTTGTATTTTTTTGAAGTTTGATTTTTGTTGTTTGTGTTTATAAAAATAAAACAACGATTTGGGTTGATTTGTTCTGTTCTTGTTCTTGGTAAAAATGGTGATATTGTTGTTTTTCTGTTGAACAAAATCGTGCTACTATTTTTTATTTTATCCAATAGATTATCCATTTGGTGCAGCATATTAACCATCTGATGAAGCAAATTTGTCATATCATGCAACATATCAACCATTTGATGCACCAGAGGAATCATCAGATTATAATTCTGATGCAATAAATTAATCATCTAATGCAACAAATTTAACATATGGTGCAACCATTTAACTATCTGATACAACAGATTAACCATATATTGCAACAGATTAAGCATCAGATAAAAAATCTGATACAACTAATTAATCATCTGATGCAATGGAAGAATTATCAGATTAAGGATCTGATACTACTGATGAACCTCCTGTTGGATAAAATCCTATCAACTCTTCCAACAGGACATGTCCAAGATATGATTTTTCTAACTGATCATTCATCTGCTGCGATAGACGACCCAATGTTGAAAGAAATCTAAATAATATTGACCGTTAATAACTATTCCAATAGATCACTCATATATTGCAACAGATGTGTGACCTGTTGCATAGACCAATTATCTTTCTCAACGGATGAGTGATATATTTTATATTGTCGCAATAGATTACTCAGTCTTTGCTGCAGGTTAGTTAACTGTTCTGACAGATCACTCATATATTGTTATAGATGTGTGATCTGTTGCACAGACCATTTATCTTTCTCAACAGATGAGTGATATATTTTGTATTATCATAACAGATTACTCAGCCGTTGCTACAGGTTATTTAATTGTTCCAACAGATCACTCATATATTGCAACAGATGAGTGATATGTTTTGTATTATCACAACAGATTACTTAGTCGTTGCTACAGGTGATTTAACTATTACAACAGATCACTCATATATTGCAACAGATGATGTTACAATAGATATATGATCTGCTGCATAGACCATTCATTTTTCTCAATAGATGAGTGATATATTTTGTATTGTTATAACAAATTACTCATCCATTAAAACATGTTATTTAACTATTTCAACAGATCACTCATGTTGCAACAATGTATGATCTATTGCACAGACCATTTATCTGTCTTAAAAGATGAATGATACATTTTGTATTGTTGCAACAAATTGCTTATCTGCTGCAACAGAGATACTACCTGGTGCAACAGATAAGTGATCTATTGGAATTGTTATTTTACAGTTTTGCTTGTTAGATTTACTGTTATCCTTTTTTAACGATGCATTAATCAACTATAATATATTTTTTTATGTTCCTGTTAATTTTAGATAATATGGCTCCCAAAAGAACAAAAGCCGAATCAAGTCCAAGTAAAGGAACAAGTGAAGCAGCTAGGCTACATCCACCACTCTATGAGCTTGCTTTACAAGCGTTATCTCAATCAGACACAAAATATGATGAATACGGGGAGGAGGAATATTTCAAAAGAGATGATCCAAATGCTAATAGCCATTCCGCCGAAGAGTTGGTCAAAACCGTCAGCATTGATCGTTATCCTATGAGAATGCAGTGCGATGGTGCCACAAATTTAATGGGTGATTTCGTAGTTAAGTCAGCCATGGGAAAATCTTTCAACACCTTCAGAAAAATACTTCGAGAATAAAAATTGGATGCTTATTTTTGGGACAGCTGCTTTGGGAAATATCTTATTTTCCGGAGGACAACAATGCTCGTTTTCAAATTAAAATGGTATATGAACTTCTCAAGCGTAGGTTTATGTATGAAAATAAAGATAAGATGGATGAGGTATGGATAAATTACTGTGGCATGCCTATTTGTGTTGGTTGGAAGGAGTTTGTCATAGTTACTGGACTAAATATTATCCTCCTCCTCAAGTTATACCTATTCTAATAAAAAAAAGTACCCCGCACACCCTAAAAAGTTAAAGGCAAGTCATGCGATCGTGATGACCTGGTGTTCATTGTTGGTCCAAGCTTTAAAAACAAAAATTTAATAGAAGTGTTGAAAGGTAAAAAAATTTCAAAGAAGCACAAGTAGTCATTGTGTTTGGTTTTGGTTTGGTTTGTACATAATATTCTTTGGGCGAGAGGTGTTAACAATAACATAAGCGTTGGTTTAATAAAGCTCTCCAAGGATCTTGAGGCATTTAACAGCTATTCTTAGGGTTATGAAAGCTTCAAAATGACTGTCCAATATTTGTTGACTCAGTTAGCACCAAAGACTGTCAACTTATTGGCTTTTCATGGGATTTCATGGTAAATATTTCGTTTCTTTCTTTTATTATGATATCATTCATTTTTTTACTCAATAATAGTTTTGATTTATTAGCGTTATTTTATAGGCTTAGGCGTTTGAAGTCATTCCTCATTTAAGACAACAAGTGAACTAGCAGGAAGAAGTTTTCTATCCAAGAATCTTGAGATGGTTGTCGGCCAAAACTGATAAAAATATAAAATTTCTTGATCTCTTCACCCCTCAAAGGATGTAGTAAGTATAATTATAATTAAGTTTTAATTTTAATTAATAAGTTTTTTGAATAATCTAATCATCATTCTAATATATGTAATGATTTATGTTAGATTGTGCATCCGTCGCTAGTTCTGACCATTCGAGAGTTGAATATGTCATTTTTTCTTAGTTTACGGTCTGTGCAAACTTTATCGGACCCTAAGGTCATTAAAAGAATAAAAATGGAATTGTTTGGAGCAACAATCATTACAAGAAAAACAATTTCGAAGGGTGGGCTTTTTGTTATTGATGGTCTTAGTAGTGATGGAGTTGTTGGTGGTGGTAGTGGTGCTGCTGTTGGTGCTAATGATGCTTCTCTTACAGTATTTAAAACAAACCATTATGAGTATGATCATACTGGTTATGCAAATTTTCTTTCTCCCAGGGAATGTTCCGCATGCAAATGTCAAGATTGCAGGGCAAAACATGATGTAGTGATTAATGCTATTAATACATTAACTACTTTTATAAAGGAATTGACATCTAAGAGGGGTGTCATTCCATTAAAGATGATTTTATTTCCATCCACTCCATTAGAGATTAAGGCTAAGAGGAGAAGAAAAGTGATCTTCAAAGCATTATCAAGTATCCAAAAGAGCGAAATTATAACTCCTCTGTCCGTGTGTTGCACTGAGCAATGTACAAAGTCCAAAGGAGAGTAGCACTAGTTGAACAAGGTGAATATATATGTCTTCCAACTAACAAACAGACACACTTCTATTTCAAAGGATGACACATCTATTGAAAATTATCAAATAAATATATACATCTGTTGCAACAGTTGACTAACTTATTGCACCAGATAAAGTACCTGTTGCGACATATGTCTCGTCTATTTTAGCAAATCAAATAGCTCTTCGTACCACTTTTATTTGCACCAATAGATGACCTATCTGCTGTAATAGATGAGTCATATGTTACAACAGATAGTTCATCCATTCGAAATTATCATACAAGTCTTCCTCATGTAGAAATTTGACCCAACAGTTGATTCATTATTACAACAGAAATATAATCTATTTAGGATAATTTAAAATAGGAGGAAGACCTGTTTGATTTGCTAGAACAGGTAAGTTATCCTTTTTTATTTTGTTGTATCTCCGTGATTAGCATTGACCAATTCTGGCTTTCCAGGTGGTTGTAGAAGCTACTGCTGAACAGCACTGACAATATGCTACTCTACTCTTTTTATGGAAACACGGAGAATAGAAAGCGCAGAAACTATACGTAAGCGACAATAAAGATCCACGACGAGTAAAACCAAATTCCATAGCACCGGATGAAGAACAACTTGTCCATATTGAGTAGATCTTTATAGCTTGAGTTGAGTCTGTGAAAGTAATAACCTCACCCCTCCTTAGAAATCCTTGGCATTAATACTTAAATTGTTGATGTATTTATTGAGATCTGTACCCATAACAATTTTTTACATTTCATTTATTTGTTGATTTTATTTCAGCTAATTTCTTAAGGCTTCGATTCATTTTATTTTGTCTATGAATTTTATTTTTTTCTTAAATTTGAATTTATTAATTGAAATAGAATACTAGATTTAAATATTACAACTGATAATATATCTGTTGCAACAGACGAAACATCTGTTGTTAAATATTGAACATATTTGACATATGTTGCAACAGGTAGGTAATCTGTTGGAATTTATCAAACAGGTCTTACCACTGCTACAACAGATAGACTTAGATAGAAACATAAAACACCGACATAATGCAACAGATGACCAACCTATTGCAACAGATAAACTATATGTCAGAATATGTAGGATATCTATTACAACGGATGGAGAATTTGTTGCATTATAATAATTCAACTTTCATTGGACATAAAAATATTGCTACTACATGTAAAAAAATGAAAGTGAACTGAAATAAAAAATACGGAACCCATCGATAGTGTTCAGTTCAAACACCTAAAATAAAATAGTCATCAAGTAGACAGTGTTCATTTTAAATACGTAAAATAAAATAGGCACAAATGTGTTAGGTTGACACTTTTTGCTGACTTGGCGTTTGATTTTGCCCCCAATAGTCATTTCCCCCCCTAATGTCTTATATATTCATCTTCTTCCTAAAATTTAACCCTAAATTCCCAAATCTTCTTCTTCGTCGTCATATTTTTTTAATCTATCCAAATTTTTTAAATTATTTGCATTTGGTCTTTCTTTTCTTCATCTTTTTTTTTCAACTAAACTTGACAATGACAAGCGCATCTTCCACTATTTTTTGTGATAACGATTTTCGATATTGTAAGTGAGGTCATGAAGCTCTATTGAAGTCTTCTTGGACTCAACAAAATTTAGGTCATAGGTTTTTTACTTGTAAGATTTCAACGGTAATATCTTTTTATTTAATTAGTTGATTAATTATTGACTTGTAATTATTTTGTAATTATGTTCTTATTTTGTTAGAAATTGGGTGGATGCGATTACTTTGATTGGTATAAAGAACGACACCCTTTGCAAGAAAATCATGTAATCTGGAGTTTGTTGAAGAAATTTAAAGCTTCTAAAGAGAAACAAAATCAAGCAAGAAGATACTACATTGTTGCCATTATTGCTACTAGTTTGGTGGTATTGGGGCATATGGATTTTCAAGTCTAATTGCTGAAATTTTCATGGTGATGTATTTGCTACTGGTTTGGTGTTTTCGAGCACATGGATATTCAAAAGTGTAATTATTACAAAATATCAAACAGATTTAGACATATATTGTAAAGTTTAGGTCATTTGTTTGAAATTACTAAATAGGTCTTTTTGCTGTTGCAACAGATTAGACTTAGATTAGATAGAAATAACATCGGCATAATGCAATAGATGACCAATCTATTGCAACAGATAAACTCTCTGACAAAACAGATATTATATATTTTACAACAGATTAACAATCTATTGCATTATAAAAACTCAACTTTCATTCATCAGAAAAAAATTATTGCCACTACATGTGCATATAATTTAAAGTAAAGTGAAGTGTGACTTAAAATAAAAAATTATTATTTCACAGGCTCTTCTATATACACAGACTCCAAGCGTCCAGTTAGTACCCCATAAGCCCAGACCTCTTGCAGGTTTTCCACAGCGTTGTCACACAGAAAGGTCGTTGGATCGGCTATTTTTATGCTGGTCAGCAAACATTTAATGTGGGCAAGAGCATGTGAGCCGCTCGCGTAGCCGACATCATTTTTTGAAAGGTTCGTGCCCTTGTTTCGACCTTTAAAATCCCATGATTTCTTCATCAATACTTTCTTTGACAAATAATTCATAAGTTTTCTCTCCATCAACAAGATGGGCAACAGCTCCATCAATGGCTACACGAGGAGAAAAAGATCAACATTATCGATGAGAGGTTCGTTGCAGTCATAGACTTTGATCTTTTCCTCCTCGAGTAGTATCTCAAAAACCTGATAATGTATGTCGTTTATGCTAATGACTGTAAGAATCCTCTTTGCCTCGGTCCAGCTCTTGCCGTGTAGATTTGGCCTCTCCCCTCTAATATATTTTATCGTTTCTTCTTCATTTCAGTCCAACATAGAAACTAAGAAATTAAATCTTGCGCCACAGTCTAATGCGGCATTATTGAGTTGATCGTACTTATCCTTGAGCTTCTTGAAGAAGTCGAGGTCCATTATCCTATCGGCAACGTCATAAGCTTCTGAGTACGTTAATTGCCTTTTCCTCATGAGGCAGAGAATTTTGTCAACATATTATGATGTAAAAAGATAATTTTTGAATAGGTTAGTAATTGTAAAGATAGTCCATCTGTTGCATAGGATTCTCTAAATCAATAATCCAACCCAACTTATGTAATAGATGGATAGTAAGTTGCAACAGAACCACTACCAGTTGCATCAGAATACCTAGCTGTTGCAACAAATTTTACATCTGTTGTGTAGCTTCTTCTTCATGGGGTAAATTAGATTAGAAGGATAGGTTAGGAAAATTAAACTTGTCTTGTCCTCGTAACACATACGCATATCTGTCATAGTCTGGAAGTCTTGGGGGGAAAGGGAGGCCTCGGGTAATCTGGTGCGCCTGGCTTGGCATTCTTGGCCTGTGGTAGATTCCTTTTCTCTTTGGCGCCAAGTTCCTCGTATATGTCCACCTTCTTGAATGGCCCCTAAACTTCAATAGCTTTTTGAGAGGGAGGAGTTGCAATTAGTTTTGATTTCCAACAGGAGAGTACGTCGGTTATTGCTTTTTTCTTCTTCTTAACCAACACTATAGATGTGTATCGCTCCCTTAACTTCTTGGATGGTATAACACCCCTCTTGGATTTGAATTCCTCGATAGATTTAGAGATAGCCTCTGTTTTTTCAAAGAGTTTATCGTGGCTGTCCTTGCACTCTTCACATTCACAATAAGAATACGAGGATGAAGAGGGGTGAGAGGGACCTGTGTAAGGGTGAAAAGGGGTGTTTTCAAATATATTTATTTTTTCTTGAGCATAAACATGCTCATTATTATGAGTGGTAGCAGCATCAACATGCCTGCTACCAATACCAAAAACTCTATCAGAAGAAGCACCCAGATTTGCCTTAGTAGGTTGGTCATGAAGAGCCTCAACATTAGGCTGACCTTGCCTAACTGCTCTTCTTATGGATGTTTCTCCAGCCAATTCCTTCCTTATTAACTCCACCATTGGGTCTGCGATAGTATCAACATGACCTAGAGTAATATAAGAAGTAATCAACGACTCCTCTTTAGTAGACACAATCAATGGA
This sequence comes from Capsicum annuum, assembly GCF_002878395.1. Classification (NCBI taxonomy): domain Eukaryota; kingdom Viridiplantae; phylum Streptophyta; class Magnoliopsida; order Solanales; family Solanaceae; genus Capsicum; species Capsicum annuum. The sequence goes on along the minus strand of NC_061114.1, from coordinate 173,727,815 downwards.
TGCACAACATAGAAAAAAAGATAGATATATTTAAATTATATAATATAATAATTTTCATAGTTGGGTTAACATTTTAACAGTCAGTTTCTATAACAGATTAACAATATGTTGTATCAGATTACCCATCTATTGCATAGTTCACAGTAGATGGTTAAAATCTATTTTAGTTTGGTTCAGAGAACTAGATCAACACATGGATAATCTGATGTAAAATATCAATCATCTATCGCAACAGACTACCAATCTGTTACACCAGTTGCATAAGATGGGTAATTTGTAGGGTTACATATTATGCAATAGATGATATGTATGTGTATTAATAATATGTTACATTAGATTAACATTTGTTGCATAATTTATAGTATATGGTTAATCTGTTAGGAGTCAGGTTCAGAGAACCAAAACAAAAGATGGGTAATCTAATGCAAAATATCAATTATCTGTCGCGATAGATTATCTATCTATTGCACCGGTTGGCACAGGATGAGTAATCTATCATAATAGATGTCCCATCTGGTGTATCAGATATAACATCTGTTGCACCAGATATAAATTTGTTCAATATCTTTCATTGAGTAAAATTATTTTACTTGAAGAAGACGTACTGCATCATCCGGGAGGGTTAAAGAGATCAGACTCCTTAACTTTGGTGTTTCTCTTTGCAGCCAACCACCTAAATATCCTTGAATGAGAAACCTCATCCGGGTAATCCATTACCTGCTTTCGGAGGGAAGGAATGACTTTAAATGCCCAAGCCTACAAAATGTAAGCAGAAAGCAAGTAAAAAAAGTCATAATAACTAACTATATTCAATATAACTTAATGGATAAGTTAAAATAGTGATTAATTTTACCATTAAAGCCCAAGGAAAGCCGTATAATATGGTCGTCCCTAAGGATATCTTTGTCAGTAAATATTGAACAGTCAAGTAGAAGCTGTCTTATCCCCCAAGATAATTATTGAATTTATCAAAATCCTCAGCACGCGCCAACAAATTATCTTCTATGACCTTGTTGACATCTCTTGCCAATATAATGGAATGGGCAAACCAAACTAAGCACGATTTCTCCTTGTACTGCTTTGGTATGGTTTTATCCATAAGACCTATCAACAAATTCGATGCTTTGTAGCCACGTCGAGCAATGTCAAAAACCCATCTATTTTTTCCTTGCGTTTTCTTGCCTTGGATATTTTACGGGGTGTTTCCTTAGTAATAGGTGGTTCTTCTGAACGATGGAATCTCAAGCCCATCACTATGGCAAACTCTTGCAAGCCAAAACAAACCGGCATGCCATAGTGGTTGATCCAGATTTCATCTATCTTTTTATTGCCTCCCTCCTTCGGATCTTCATTATCCCCCACGTACTTGATCCTGCACTTGATAATACCATATACCATCCTCATTAGGAAACGGGCAGGGGCATCCTTAGCCATCTCAAGAAAGCATCCGCAGCTCTATGTTTTTGTCTTTCATAATTTTCCTAAAATAAATAAATTTACTCCCCATCTGACATTTAAGTACAATTTCACCAGTCGGTTCTAATTCTGAATTTTTGTCATTTATCGGCATCACAACTTGAAACTTGTTAATACTAAAAGTTTTGACAGGATCATGCTGGGATGTCAATATTAATTCATGCCCCATTGGTGATCTATTATCATCATGTTGATGATCATCTTCTTTCTCTTTCTCTTTCACTCTCTAATTTCTCCCTTTTCTCACTTTCATTTTCTTTATCACCATCTACAGACCCTTGTCTACCTCCTTTTACATTATTTTCATATCTCTCCTCAGCTTCACTTTATTTCCCTGACTGAGATTGTTCAGGAAGCTCCTTCGAATCCATTTGTACTGTAGCCTTTTTTTTTTAGGGGGGGGGGTGGTCAGACGTTGATCCACTTTCACTTTCTTTTCTTTTGGGAGACATGTTTTACCTATAAACAACAGAAAAACAAAAATTACATTACAATTGATGTATGCATAAATTTTAAAAAATACATTACAAATACCACCAATAATGACACACCAATGGCCACCACCACCACAAACACCACCAACCAATGCCACAAACACCACGAATACCGACACCATCAACAACCACCACAAATACCATAAACCAATGCTACCACAAACACCATTAGCTAATGCCACCAATAGCTACCACCAGTGCCACCACGACGACGATGACGGCCACCACCAGCACCACAAATACCATAAACACCATCCAATAATACCACAATAGTCAATGGAACACTGCGATAGAAAATAGGGTTTTCTCAAGTTCTTCCTATGATTTTACCATCAAACTCAAAATTGTAAACCCATTCTCGAAAATAATATAACTAAGTTTTATTTTTCATCATTAACTTAAAATCCATTATTTTTTTTGAAAAAACAAATATAGAATTCTTCTCGAACTCCGTTACCTATGAAGAAGAGAAAATGACTGATATAAGCAAGAATGAAGTCGAAAATAACACTTATGTGGTCGGAAATAAGAAGAAAATTGATCTGTTGTGAAGGGTAGAGAAATTTGTTAAGTAGTTGTAGTTGTTGCCTATACTGTATAATTGAGTGAGAAAGAGAAAAAAAGTGAGAACTCAAGATTTAAAATGATAAAACATTTTTCTCGCAAATGGATGATTTGTATGGGTTGATTTGTATTTTGAAAAAGAATGACAAGTTTTGAAAATGTTAATTTGGTTTGAATTGATCTTAATTATTTTTTAAAATTATAAAAGAGATGCATAATTTTTAACCCTCTCACCATGCAATTGCCAAAAGACTCAATTGAAGCTGTAGTTGACCATATGAACTCACTTACCCCTGGTCCTAGATTAATCAATTTAGGTATATAAATTCAATTAAAATTGTATAAAAATAAATATTTAACCTATTGCATCAGATACTCATTTGTTGCAAATTATCTAATAGATTAAGTAATCTGTTACGACAAATTACCCATCTGTTGTAAATTTTCAAATGGATTGTCACATGTCACAATAGATTACCCATCTGTTGTAAATTATCAAATACAGGTTGCCAGCTATTGTAGTTGACCCTATGGGAACTCACCCCTGGTCCAAGATTAATCAATTAAGGTATTGGTCTAACATATAAGGTGATAAGAATTGGTTTAGCTCAGAGTGATCGATCGACGACTCTGGTTGGGAGGAACATAATACCGTCTTATCATTCAATTACTAAAAGACTCAATTGAAGTTGTTGTTAACCCTATGAGAACTCACCCCTGGTCCTAGATTAATCAATTAGAAAATTGGTCTAACATATGAGGTGGTAAGAATCGGTTCAGCTCAGAGTGACCGATCGATGACTCTGGTCAGGAGAAACATAATACTGTCTCATCATTCAATTGCCAAAAGACTCAATTAAAGTTGTAGTTGACCCTATAAGAACTCACCCCTAGATTAATCAATTAGGAGTCGTTTGGTAGAGTGTATAATAACAATGCAAAATATAGTGTATTATAAATGCTTGCATTAGTAATACTTGTATTATTTATGCTTGTATTAGTTATGCATGTATTATTTCTTATACATTGTTTGATTTGATATATAAGAAATAATACATCTTACATAATTTCTATAAAAGAATTTTTTTTTTTTTACAAAAATACCTTTATTTGATTTTGTACACTTTTTTTTGCAACAAAGTTCTTTTGTTATTTCAAACATAATTAATATTGTTGAACTATTATATAGAGGTTTAGGATTAATTGCAAGACCTTCGTCTTTGCGCAAAAATATTACGCCGACGGATTAATATAGTCGAAATAAAAATAAAATACAAGATGTAAAATTAAGAAATAGTCTCAATTTTTTTAAAATCTTTTTAAAGACTCTTAAAGCAAAGCAAAAATATGTTGTAGTTATTTAAATTAACCATTCATTGTTGTAAATTCAAATAGTGGGAAAAAATGTGAAATATTTTGAAAACCCCAAGATTCACTAGTGCAAATTAAAATGGCGGGAAAAGGAATGGTGAAATATTTTGAGAGGAAAATTAAGGGGTATTAAGGTCATTTAATAGGTTAATGCATGTGTTTAAAGTCTTTGTTTTACTAATACATAGGAAATAGAGCATATTACTAATACACACTTCAATGCACAATAGAGTGTATAACTAATTCTTGCATTAATTATACATAGGAAAAAGTCATACCAAACAAGGTACTAGCAATACACATTAACTAATGCATGCATTATATTTTACAATACACTCTACCAAATGACCCCTAAAGGTATTAGTCTAACATGTGAAATCAATTGAAATTATATAAAAGCAAATGATCAACCTGTTGCAACAGATGTATTTTCTATTAGAATTAATCAAATAGATTTAAGTCATCTATTGCAACATATTACGCATCTGTTGCGATGGATGACCGAACTTTGGAAATTTTCAAATAGAAATTGTTATCTGTTGCACTTAGATGTTTTAAGACCCTTTTTATTAAAAGCAATTTAGGTATTTCCTGTCCAAGATAAAAAAAGTTAAAATACTAAGGTGGTAAAAAATATTATTTGGATAATTCAAAAATCTCCTGAGTGAGTAGTTTTATCTAGTCTTTTCAATGTCACCGTCTCCTCGTGCCCCTCAAAAGTCAAAAGTTATTAATGAACATCTAAAACCCATATCTGGAAGAATACTCTCTCATTCATGCTAACTAAAGTAAGACTCAAGACAACTAAACTCATCTATCACTCTTTTTTCTTTACTCTTAATTCTCTTTCTTTTCTTTTTGCCTCTTTTTTCTCTCTTCTTTCGGATGAGGATCCTTTCGGATCTCAACCGATCAATATCTTTTCTTGATGGAACAATATTCTGATCCCTTTGCTTTTTTCACTTTGCAGGTATGGTTCACCATTGCTCTTTTCATCTCATTTTCTTCTTTGTATGTTATTTAAATTAGATATTTACATGTGTTGCTATTGATGATTTACCCATTAACAGTTTTTTATTTATTGAAAAAATTAAAGGAAAGATGACTTTTAAGTCTTGAATGAACGAACCATTGTTTTTATATCTATTGTAAAATGCCTCATTGGTTGAACAGATTGGTAATCTATTACATCAGATTGGTCATCTATTGATTCACTCAATTTTATGTTACCCTTTTGTACAGATGGAGTAACTATTTGAAGAAATCAAACCAGTAGCAAGGTTGGTTTGATTTATTCCAATAGATGACCCATCTGTTGCAACATTTCATCTATCTGTTGCAACAGATACCTCATCGATTAAGCAGATGGGCAATTTATTGCATCAGATTGGTCATCTATTGATTTTCTTAATTTTGTGTTACCCTTTTGTAATGATCATTTTGTTATTCTCTTGTTTGACATTAAATGTATTTCTCTTGTTTGTAGATAAAATGAAGTGAAACTGGATCCATTTTTGGCCGACCAGCATTAAAGGCTAGAGTAAAGATGGGTTCAGAGGTATAAGTTGCTTGCAGATGGAACCACTTCATATGTGGGAGGTATGTATTACTTATCAACCTATCGTGAAAATACACATCCAGTACAATAATTTTGTGAATGTTTGTTCTTTACCTATTAGGCGTTAATTCTTCAAACAAGATATGGCATTTTATAGTTAAGATTATTAGGTTCGAACTGGTAAGGCTGAGGGACCAAGTAAGTGGTGTCGATACCCTGTTATAATTTAATGACCGCTCATGCTCATGTTTTTGTGTCAAGTTTGGAGAATGGTTCAATTTTTTTGTGGCAGTGTAAATATCCAATAGTGATTGGACCAGTTTTAATGGCTCAATAGACTTCATGATAGGCCTCCAAAGCCTCGTACTGCAGCAAACATCGATGGAACCAATAAAAATTTCCCTGGTCCAAATTTATATTAATGGGTTGATGGAGGAGACTATTATACAACAGTAGGTACTTGGGAGAATACCTGTGCGGGAAGGGAGAGGTTAAGAAGGCCATATATCATCTCAGACCTTGTTTAAGAGGAAACGTAGGATAGGAAGGAAAGAATAGCAAAATTGGCTGATGAAATTGACCTAAAAAATAAAAATAAAAATTGGATGAGCTGCGAATGTGAAAGCATATGCAAAAATGGAAATCTATCAGTCGTTGAAGTAAAAGAATAATGGTCAAGAGGACTGTAGCTGGTCACTTTTCTAGAAACTGCAACTAGCGAGCGTGGCCTCAATGAAGACTCATAAAATACAAGACCAGAACTCTAAGGAAGCAGTTTTGTAAGCATGAAAGGTGGTAAGATTGTCGGTTAGAATTGAAACCTGAACTAACTACTCCTGAATTAAAAATACAGGATCAAGCCAATGTGGTAATTTCTCAAGGTAAACTTGCATCCCATGCCTTTGTTTATGGCTCTGTTTTGGTCAAAGGCAGTGGAAACAACAAGGCATGGGATTTCTGCCCAACTTCAAACCTTTTTATTTCTACTGCCATCGACCTGATCATAGCCACAAACAGAAGGCGTGGCATGCAAGTTTAACTTGAGAAATTACCACTCTGGCTTGATCCCGTATTTTCAATTTAGGAGTAGTTGGTTCAGGTTTTAATTTTGACCGACAATTGTATGAATTTTCTATGCTCACAAAACTTCTTTCTTAAAGTTCTGGTCCTGCACTTTGTGAGAGTCTTCATTGAGGCCACTCTCACTAGTTGCATTCTCTAGAAAAGTGTCCAGCTCTAGTCCTGTTGACCATTTTTTTTTCAATGACTGACAGATTTTTATATTTAGATACACTTTCACTTTTGAATCTCATCCAGTTTTTCCATTTCTCATGTCAATTTCATTGGCCAGATTTGCTAGAATTTCCTTGCTTGCTCCCCTGTGTTTCCTCTTAAATAAGGTCTGAGATGATATACGGCCTTTTCCACCTCTCCCTTCCCACATTGGTATTCTCCCAAGAACCTTCTTCTGTATAAAAGTCTCCTCCAGCAATCCATCCATATAAATTTGGAATAGGGGAATTTCTATTGGTTCCATCCTTGTTTGCTACAGTGCGAGGCTTCAAAGGCCTTTCAAGAAGTCCATTGCGCCATTAAAACCGGTCCAATCACTATTGGATATTTACACTACTGCTAAAAACTTGAACCCTTCCCCAATATTAACATAAAAACATGAGCATAGATCATCATTAAATTGTAACAGGGTATCAATACCACCATCCTGGAACCCTTCGGCCTTATCAATTCGCACCTATTAAACTAAACTATATAATGTAGGATTTTATTTGAAGGATCAGTGTCTAATCGATAAAAAACTGCATTCACAAAATCATTGCACTTTATGTGTCTCTGTCGCGGTAGACTGATCAATAATACATAACTCCCACGTATGAAAGTGCATCTATTGCAGCACCTTATTCTTCCCACCCCATCAAAGACACTACACTATTGTTTATTCATTTGTACACATGTGATGACTATTAAAAAAGAGGTGTGAAGAGTCGTGACTTTTTTATCTTAACATATTCAAAATAGCTGATGAATCAAAATCTTCATCTTTTGCAACTGATGAATCAGATGTTGTAAGAAATCAAAACATCTCCTCTAATATATGATCCATCTGTCATAACAGATAATTCATATGTTACAATAGATTGTAAATCTGTTGCGATAGAGCAGACATTATTTATTCATCTGCATACATGTGATGACTATTAAAAAGAGGTGGAGTCGTGACTTTTTATCTAACACATTCAAAACAGCTGATGAATCAAATTCCCAATCTGTTGCAATTGATGAATCAGATGTTAGAAGAAATCAAAATATCCCTAAGATATGGTCCATCTGTCATAACATATAATCTATATGTTGCAACAGATGGTAAATCTATTATGGCAGATGAACGATCTGTTGCAACAGCTCAATAATAACGACTATTATTAAGTCTTCTCAAAATCATTTTGAAAAGGTGAGAACTATTAATGTAAACAAAAAAGTCACGACTTTTCACAGAACCAGTTTGAATGTAATTAATACAATGGAGCTAAACAGATGTTCCTTTTGTCATTACATATCCAGATTTAACCCTCTATAAATAGGTCTTTCCTTAATCTTCATTCTGCTAAACTTTATTTATTTTTTGTATTTTTTTTATGTGACATCTTCAACAACTTCTATTCAAAGAGCATATTCCTTTATCGTTGAGGTAAGTTTTTTTTTTCTGGTGTAAATCTACCAGTTTATAGTATACGTTGTATTACATTTGGACTCTTTTCTTTATATTTGTCAATTCATGCGTGTTCTAGATATGGTTGATCCTGTTTAGAACATTGCTATTCTGCGCGACACAGTACGGGAACTTCAGAGGCAGGTTAATGACCTACAGATGGAGTTGGTTGCCGTGAGCGAGAGGATGTTCAGAGAGATGCAGAGACTGATGAGGACCCTGCTGCTGCGAGTTGATTGGCCGGCTGTCATTAGCGGTGATGATGATAATAATAATAATAACAATTAGAATGTGTTTTTCTTTTAGCATATATATTTTAATTTTTCTATATTGGATCTATACCTAATGAATTTTATTTTTCGTTTAATGAATACTTTATTTTTAGTCGACTTTGGCTTTTTAATTCTTATTCAATTTTCATTCTGTCTATTTTTTCTTCTAAATATTTTACATATTAACATGTCGATTGTTGGAGATAAGGAGCAATTTTGAATCTAGTAGCAATAACAATTTTTGGCTTTTGAGTTCTTTCAATAGATGGACTATGTGTTGGAACAGATTGGTCATTGGTTGGGTTTATGTCAATAGATTATCCATATGTTGTGACAGATTTATCATCTATTGGAGGAAAACATTCCAGTTTTATGGAACTATGTTGTGTTCTTCCAGCTAATGTCCATCTGTTGCCACAGATGGGTAATCTGTTAAAAATATTTGTGGTCTGCTATATTATTTAACAGTTCATGTTTTGCCTTTTTTTTATTGATGCACAAGTTATTAAAAAGATATTTTATATATAATAAATGATAACATTACGTTCACAACAATGAGTTAAATATATAAAAGTCCACAACAAACAACTATACAAGTTTCTGCAATTATAATGATACGGTGGATTACGATCCGGGCATGTAGTTCTTTTGTGGCTAGCTCGCTTACATACGGAGCACTTGTTTCTTCTTAATAAAAATAATTCTCTGACTCCACGCCTCCTCTTATATGACTTTCTTTCCGGTTTGATCGTGCTTGGGTCAATATATGGAAGAGGTATTAATATCCCCATAAGCTTTGCAGGAACAACCTAAGATTCTTCTAGAGGCACAGGAGTAATATGCCCACTTTATGCCATTTCATATTTTTCCACCGAATAATATTTAGAGAAGTGCTCGTAAACTTCAGCTCCATATTTATGACCGTATTGAGCTCGAAGCGCTACCATAGTATGTTGACAGGGTATTTTGTCCAAGTCAAAAACTCTGCACGTACAAGATCTTGTTTGAAGATCGACCGTGGCAACATCACCATGACCAGTGATATTGAATTTGTAATTTGCTATTTTATGAGGTAATAACCTATTCCCCAAACTGACGTTCATTGATATTATTTCTTTGATTTTGAGAACAAATCGAGTTCTTTTTTGGGCACTTGAACTGCACACGCCTTTCATTAAAAAATTCGTCATACTTCTGGCTTATTTTTTCAAACATAGCCTTGATGGGAAATTCTCTTTCATCGCAAAACAATAAATTCATCGATTCAGCTATGTTTGATGTCATAATATTGTACCTATACAAAAGAATCACTTAGTACGACATTATACTAGACTTGTAACTCAAACAAGACATTGAAATCGATATGAATGTACCTATTTGCCAGACAGAATGCCTGCGTCCATCTCTCGAAATCGACACGTATGAAAAATTTTGCTACCTGGGGATTCACATCCATTCTTTGATTGAAATGGTCTAAAAACTCCTCTATACTATATGCTTTAGCTTCTCTATAAAAAAGGTTGACGACCCTTTCATTATGATAGTTGGTCCGAATTTCTCTCCAAGATGCCTGATGCAACAACCAAAGTATGCTAAAGTGAAAAAACATGAACCCATCTTTGGAATACTTAGATGCCTATTCGATACAAAACACAACTCTTCGGTATCTTCGACACAACTTCACAATTGTTAAAAAAAATCCATAAGAGTCATCACATTCCTTGTCCACTACACAAAAAAGCGACAGAAAAAATATGATTCTCCGCATCCTGCGCCACCGCCACTAGCAAAACTCCATTCTACCTGCTCCTCAAGAAGGTACCGTCGACGGCTATGCCTTTTATCAAATGTCAAAAACCTTGAATCCAAGCACTATATGATACAAAAAATTACTTGTAACTTCCGTTTTTATCAAGATGCAATGCTGTCTTACTTTCGGGCTTTGTGGACTCAATCATGTAATAGTCATCCCATGCTCGAATGTCTCCCTAACCAAGTCCTTTGCAATCCCCATGGACATATATATCTTCTAATAACTGATCAGGACACCCAATTCTATAAGGATTTGATTGGACATAACCGTTGTTGAAGGGCCTTTGCCATCGGGGAAACTTCTCTTGAAATATTCATCGAGGACCTTTGTCGTGGTGTGAGGATTTTGGCCCGAGATGTGATCCGAACCACATGTGTGATGCTTTTCATGTTTATGAATAATGAATCTGTCAGAACTAACGTACTTCACCGCTCTCAACCACCACTTGCAGTTCGAATTAGCACATCTGAAGCAAAAGACACTGCTCAAATTAATCACCTTTTTTATTCTGAAATCTTTTTTCAAGCAAGAAATAAACAAAGTGGTAGATAGTTCATTCTTGTCCTTGAATGTCATTCCAATAAAAAAGCCGGTCCCATGGTCTTGAATATTTTTAGATTGTATCGATTAAGAAGAACTGCACAACGTATTGGTCGCATCAACGGGCGTAGGTGTTTGATCATCATCTGGACTAATAGAAAACTACTCTGTGTTGAAATAAGCTGGCAGAAAATCCTTACTTCACCTAGTCAAAAACACATAAGATCCCATCCCTTAATTATCATTCAAACATAATGGGAAGTGATGAAGAAAATGCATTGACCATCAGGGACAATGTAATAACAGAGAAAAGCGAGATGATTGTTGAACTCGCGAGAAAATTAGAAATGCTTCAGGAGGAGATGAATCGTACTAGAGATTTGGCTAGCCTGGCCATCACTGCCAATGCTCCCGCTCTATGAGGACACAAGACTTTACTCCAGATCTCTCCCCTCAGTACGCTTATTCTCGAGGACCATCAAAATAATATATCATCCGTCTCTGCTCCTCAACTTGTCCAAAACACAAATCGAGAAAATAACCCAGATGCTTACCATCCACAAAATCCATCCCTAACCCTACAGAATCCGTCTCCAAATCCACAAAATTCATTCCCAAATCCCTAGTATCCATTTTTAAATACACAAAACTCATTTCCAAATCCACAAAACTTGCTTCCAAATCCACAAAATTTTCTCCCAAATCCACTAAATTTGCTCCCAAATCAACAAAATCCATCCCCAAATCTACCAAATCCATCTCCGAATCCAGTTGGGGGAATAATGGATTGGCTTTAAAAAGGCATATATTTTCTTCAAAAAATTCGTTAGGCCCAAACCCTTGGCTCATAAAGGGTCACCCTAGTTAGGATACGCGCTATTATAATGTTTATGTGATATAACTAATTTATATGTTTATGTGTGTTTGTTTGAGTCAAAGACAAATTTATCCACTATGCTCCCATGGATCAGTTTGTTTATGGCACCAACAACTCTATGTGACTACTTTTTGTCAAGTATCTTCCACTACTTATCACATATGGAAACTAACACATATGCTTTTGAGTTATTTTACTTTACAGATAATAGAAAACTACTCTATGTTGAAATAAACGGACAGAACATCCTTACTTTACCCGATCAAAAGCGCATAAGATCCCATCCCTTAATCATCATTCAAACATGATGGAAAGTGGTGAAGAAAATGCATTGATCTTCAAGGACAATGTAATAGCAGAGCAAAGTGAGATGATTGCTGAACTCGCGAGAAAATTGAAAATGCTTCAGGAGGAGATGAATCATACTCGAGATTTGGCTAACCTGGCTATCACTTCCAATTCTCCCGCTCTAAGAAGACACAGTACTCCACTCTAGATCCCTCCCCTTAGTACACCTATTCTCAGGGACCATCCAAATAACATATCATCCATCCCCACTTCTTAACTTGTTCAAAACACCAATTGAGAAAATAACCCAGATGCTTACTATCCACAAAATCCATCCCTAACCCTATAAAATCCGTCTCCAAATCCATAAAATTCATTCTCAAATCCCCAGAACCCATTTTCAAATCAATGAAACTCACTTCCAAATCCACAAAATTCACTCCCAAATCCATAAAATTCGCTCCCAAATCTACAAAATCCATCCCCACATCTACCAAATCCATCTCCGAATCCACAAAATTCATTTTCGAATACACAAAATCCCTCTTAAATCCCACCAAACTACTCTCAAATTCCACAAAGCTTTTCTAATTTCCAAAACGTCCTCCCCACCTACCATCCAGCTTTCTTTCATCCTCAAAATTAAGCTACCCGTCTAAATCTTTCTCATGTCGTTATATCCTCTCACATCCGCAATTTTTTTTCCAATCCCGAGATAGACCATTACGATGAGAAGTAAAAAAAGTGGAAGACCAAGCATGAAATAAAATTGATGGCTATAAATGAAGAGATTATGAGGATCAAGGAATCTCATGGGGTGGGGGACAATGATGGCCTGAGTTATGATGATTTATGTGTTCATCCTAGAGTAGATCTACCAAAAGGATACAAGGTCCCTAAATTTGAAGTGTTCGACGGTACTGGAAATCTAATGGCCCATTTGAGAAAGTATTGTGATCAAATAGTAGGGGTAGAAAAAAATAAGGCATTATTTATGCACTTATTCAGCCGAAGCTTAAGCGGCGAAGCCTTAGATTGGTTCACGTCTCAAGAGCTGAAAAGATGGACTAGTTGGAAGGCATTGGCTAAAGGTTTCCTTGATAGTTTTGTGTTTAACATTGAAATAGACCCTGACCGATACTCATTAGACCAGATCAAGAAGAAGAATGATGAGTTTTTTTGAGACTATGCCTTTCATTAGAGAAAAGAAGCGACTAAGGTACAACCTTCCATGTCTAAGAAAAAGATGGTGTCTGTGTTCTCTCATGCTCAGGAGGGAGAATATTATACTAGGATGGTATACGCTGTCAGGGAAACTTTTGCAGATTTGGTAAAAATTAAGGAATCGCTAGATGAGGGTATTCAAACAGGAAAGATTGTCCAAACCCCAATATCGTCTGGGACTTCTATGATCCCAAAGAAGAAAAATAAAGATGTAGATGCGGTCTCTGCTGATTCTGTTGCTAAGTTGAAGAAGAGATTCAAGCCTAGGAACATTCTCTCTTCTCCGTCATCACCAAATTTTCAACATGTATTCTACACCCAACCCCAATACAAAAATCCACTTCCAAATATCCAATCCCAATAAAAAGCTCCACTTCTAAATATCCAATCCCAATACCAAGCTCCACAACCAAATATTTTACCCCAATACCAAGTTCCGCAGCCGAATTATCAGCCTTATGTTCAAGCTGTCCCTCCAAATAACCGAACAAACGTCCAAGTTGCCCCAAATTATCATCAAGTACCTCCTCCTACTAATCAAAACCATTATAACCCCCAACGTCCAAACCTCGAAAAAAGACCTCCTTGAAACTTCACGTCGCTGGTCGAAAGTCGCACCCAACTCTTTAGAAGATTAAAGAATGCCAATCATTTGCAAACTATCCAACCAAAACTCCTAATTTAATCATGCCAATCAGAATTGTGCCAATCATTCGGGAGCGGCAGGGCACAATACTGAGGATTATGTTAGTCTAAAGCATAAGATTCAAGATTTGATTGATCAGAAGGTCATCACGCATTATTTATTGACACTAAATATCAACAGTAATCCATTTCCAAATCATGGAGGAACTGTAGTTAACATGATTGAAATAAAGGGCGAATGGGTGTTTAGCAAGACCATCACTACGGTGAATTCAGAAAAGTTTAAAAAGACGGAAGAGGTAGAGAAGATAGAGAGAGTTGTGGCTGCTTTAAGTGTCAATGAGAAGCCCTCATTTATAGTAATACGGCTCTGACTCAGGTGTACACTCCTTCGCCTAGGAAGGAATTTATTGTGGAGACCACCATTGCCCAAAGGATGACACGGTCTGGACGATGCTATATTCCTGAAGATTTGACCAATATGAAGGATTCACAAAAAAGGTCAATCACTAAAGGAGAGGCCGAGGAATTTTAAAGGCATATGCAACCGAAATACTTCTCAATTATGAAGCATTTAGAGAAGACTCCGGCCTAGATTTCTATTTTAGTACTATTAATGAGTTCACAATATCACCGACAAGCTTTATTGAAGGTCCTGGATGAAGCATATGTTTCCACAGGAACGAGTGTTGAAAATTTGGCCACAATGATAGGAAATATTATGGGAAGTCATCACATATCATTCAGTGAGGAAGAGTTTCTATTTGAGGGAGTGATTCATAATAAAGCCTTACACATCACTGTCATTTATTGAGACTATGTGATTAATCGGGTATTGATAAATAATGGATCTGGTTTGAACATTTATCTTCTTTCCATATTGGTTTAAATGGGCTATGATTTGGGTAAAATTTGCCAAAGCCATGTAAATATGAGGCCATTTGATAGAGGGAAGAGAGATACCATAGGTGAATTTGACTTGTACATCCAAATGGGACCCGCTGAATTCAAGGTTAAATTTCATGTTATGGATATTCATCCTAGTTACAACCTGCTCTTGGGAAGACCATGGATACATAGCGCAAAGGCAGTTTCATAGACCCTTCATCAGTTATTGAAGTTTATTTAGGAAGATCATGAAATAATCATCCAAAGGGAAGGAAGCCACGTGAATCATCCCAATGGTTGTGTGCCGGTGATTGAAGATATATCTCAAAGGGTAGTAGTTTTTATACAGTGGAAATTATAAGCGTTGCAGAGAAAGATCTGATGCTCAAAGCTCCAATGCCTTCTGTCTACAAAATGATTGTGACTGTGGCGTTAAGAAATGGGTTTGAGCCTGGTCGGGGCTTGGGTAAGAATCTAGAAAGAATTATTGAGCCCACTATGATCCCAGAGAAAGCATCTAAGTATGGGTTAGGATCCTAGCCAACAAAGGAGGATGAGATTGAGGATAAGTCAAAGACGAGTCTGTCTAAGCCCTTACCGCTCCTGTACCAGTCATTTCCCGTGCGTGAGATGCCAAATGATGATGGTCTTGGGGATGGGATAGGAAATCTTTTCGAGGGATACAATGTTGTACCAAAAGATTTCCCAAAGTCCAGTGGGGTGAAGATGATGGAAATAGGAGAGTCTTTGCAAAATTAGACCTCCACTCCACTCATAAGCCGTCACCCATCGTGGTAGATGAAAGAGAAATTACTAGTAGTTTTAAAAATTGATGACGATCTGGAGGAGGCCCCGTGATCCATCATTTTATGTCTCAAATTTTCTTTTCGTGTTTTACTACTTTCAAAAAGGCATGGGCCCGTATTTGCGCGGGTCATGAGCCATAGTTTGTAATTATCCCCCAAATTTCAATGAAAGGCCTACCTTTATTTTAAAAAAAATTACTTTGAGACACCTTTATAATAGTATATTTTATTATATTATTATCATCTAAATTGGTTTGTTTGTTTATTACAGTAACAATAACTTAAAACCTGTCAATATTATGTCATATTAAATCTTAGATGAACAAAATAATGGGAATGATAATGATTGAAAGGAAGGTGATGAGGAGCAGTTAGTGGAAGATATAGAGAAGTTTGAGAATCGAGAAAAGCCCATCCTAGAGAAACTGAAACAGTCAACCTAGGCGATCATGGTGAAATTAAATAAACAAGTGTCAGTGTTCACTTTGTAGAAGAACTAAAACGAGAACTCGTTCACTTGTTACGGGAATACATTAACGTGTTTGCTTGGTCGTATGATGATATGTTGGGATTGAGCACTAACATTATGTAGCATAAGTTACTGATAAATCCTGAGTTTGATCCAGTCAAACAAAAAATGCAAAAATTCAAGACAGACTTATGTTGGAAGATCAAGAAAGAAGTGACAAAGAAAATTCAATCTAAGGTTATGGAGGTCACAAAATATCCGACATGGCTAGCCAAAATCATTCTGGTACGGAAGAAGGACGACAAGATTCAAATCTGCCTTTACTATAGAGATTTGAATAGAGCCAGTCCTAAAGATAATTTTTCGCTACCCAATATTCATATCCTCATCGATAATTGTGCGAAGTATGAAATACAGTCTTTTGTGGATTATTTTGCTAGGTATCACCAAATATTGATAGACGAGGAAGACACAGAAAAGACAGCTTTCATCATGCCCTAGGGTGTTTATTATTACAGGGTAATGTCATTCGGTCTCAAGAATGCGGGTGCAACATATATGAAGGCTATGGTGATGATTTTTGATGATATGATTTATAAAGAGATTGAAGTATACGTGGATGATGTAATTATCAAATCCCGCGAGATTTCAGATCATCTGGCCCATCTGGAAAAATTCTTCAACAGATTAAGAAAATGCAATTTGAAGTTGAATCCTGCTAAGTGTGCTTTCGGTGTGCCATTCGGAAAATTACTGGGATTCATAGTCAGCAGAAGGGGCATCGAGTTGGACCCGTCCAATATCAAGATAATTTAGGATTTGCCACCGCCGAGGACCAAGAAAGATGTTATGATTTTCCTGGGTTGTTTGAATTACATTAGCAGGTTCATTGCCCAATCTACACTCATATGTTAACCAATTCTTAAGATGTTGAAGAAAGATGCATTAAATATGTGGACAGAAGAATGTTAGAAAGCTTTTGATAGAATCAAGGAATATTTAGTTGCTCCGTCGATTTTGGTTCCACCAAGGGAAGAAAGTCCGTTGTTGCTTTACCTTTCTGTCTCAGAAAATGCTTTTGGATGTGTCCTTAGGCAACATGACAAAATAGGTAGGAAAGAGAAAACAATCTACTACTTAAGTAAAAAGTTTACACTGTATGAAGCCCGCAACACCTTTGTGGAAAGGATATGTTGGCTTTGAATTGCGCCACACAAAATTTGAGGCATTAGCTGTCTTATACACAACATATCTAATTTCCAGAATGGATCCATTGAAGTATATATTCTAGAAAGCCATGCCTACGGGAAAGCTAGCCAAGTGACAGATGTTGCTGAGTGAGTTCGACATTGTGTATGCGACTCAAAAGGCAATCAAAGGGAAAGTATTAGATGATCATTTAGCAGAGAATTTAGTAGTAGATGAATATAAGCCACTTCGAACTTATTTCCCAGATAGAAGATTTTATTCGTGTGAGAAGACATTGCAGAGATTTACCTCGGATGGAGGCTGTTCTTTGATGGAGCGGTCAACTTTAAAGGTTCAGGAATCGAAGAATTTTTGGTGTCAGAAACAGGCCAACACTATCCCGCAGCTGCCAAGTTGTGCTTCTCGTGCACCAATAACATGGCCGAATATGAGGCTTGTATCTTAGGTATCAAATTGATATTTGATATAGGTGCTCACGAATTGCTAGTCATAGGAGACTCAGATTTGCTGATTCACTAGGTACGGGGTGAATGGGCGGTAAAAAACTCTAAGATTACTCCTTATGTAGAGTTGGTGCAGGAATTATGTGGAAGATTCAAGGAAGTTGATTGCAGACATATCCCAAGGATACAAAATGAGTTTTTTTATGCTTTGGTTACTATATCCTCCACGATTCAGCACCTAGATTAGAGTTACATTGATCCTTTGGAAATAAGATTAAAGGAACAACCTGCACATTGTGCGCATGTCGAAGAGGATCCAAATAAAAAGCCATGTAACTATGATATTAAAAGGTATTTAGAATCTAGAATATATTTTGAAGAGGCCAACAACAATCAAAAGCAGACAATTCGGCATTTGGCAAAGAATTATTTTCCAAGTGGGGAAATTCTTTTTAGGAGGACTCCAGACTTAGGATTCCTAAGATGTGTCAATGCCTCGGAAGCAACAAAATTAGTAAAAGAAGTATACGCTGGAGTTTACGAGCGCTACATGAATGGGTTTGCCCTTGCTAGAAAGATCTTGAGAACTGGTTATTTCTGGATGACTATGGAAAATGATTATAGCAAGTATGTGCAGAAGTGCCCAAAATGTCAGATACATGAAGATTTGATCTGAATGCCTCCACATGAGCTTTGTGCGATGAGTTCACCTTGGCCTTTTGTAGCTTGGGGTATGGATGTTATTAGGCCAATACAGCCACCGGCGTCAAATGGACATAGATTTATTTTGGTTGCTATTGATTGCTTTACTAAGTGGGTCGAAGTTGATTTATATAGAGCCGCTACCAAGAAAGTTGTTGCAAATTTCGTCAAAAATAACTTGATTTGTAGATTTGGCATGTCGAAATTGATCATTAATGAAAATGGGGCAAACTTGAATAGTCACTTATTGAATGAGATTTGTGATTAGTTCAAAATTATTCATCGCAACTCAACCGCATATCGTCTACAAATAAATGAAGCCGTGGAAACCGCCAATAAGAACATCATAAAGATCTTAAGGAAGATGGTTGAAAATAATAGGTCGTGACATGAGATGTTGCCTTGCGCTTTACTAGGGTATCATACAACAGTTCGAACCTCTACTGGGGCAACTCCTTATCTACTTGTTTATGGGAATGAAGCTGTGATACCTGTCGAAGTTGAAATACCTTTCCTAAGGATCATTCAAGAAGCCGGATTAAGTAATGAAGAATGGGTTCGTGCTCGCTATGAACAACTCATGTTGATCGATAAAAAGAGAATGGTTGTCGTGTGTTATGGCCAGTTGTACCAATACAAGATGATCCGTCCCTTTAGAAAGAAAGTACGAACTCAAGCATTTGGAGTCGATCAACTAGTTCTCAAGCGCATATTGCCTTACCAAGCAGAGTACAAAGGTAAGTTTGCTCGGAACTGGCAAGGGCCATACATAGTTCACAAGGTACTATCCAGAAAAGCTCTAATTCTATCTGAGATGGATGGTCAAGAGTGGACTAAACCAATCAATTCTGATGCGGTAAAGAGATACTATTTTGAATGATATTTTAGTTTTGTTTCCTTGGTTTATTTGTAATCGCCTTTATGATATAGTATTTGTTTTATGATGTGTAATTGCCTAGAATCCCTTTCCTTTCATGTACGAACTACGTTTGACTTGAATTCCCAAGAACGGGATACATAGGCGGCCTATGTCGGCTTTGTTCAAGCCCTTAGAAAAAAATTATTCTCTCCTTTCATGTACAAACTACGTTTGACTTGAATTCCCAACAAAAGGGATACGTAGGCGGCCTATGTCGGCTTCAGTCAACCCATTAGATTTTTCTATATATCCCTAGCGTAGTCCTAAACTATATTTGACCTGATTCCTACTTCAACGGGATACGTAGGCGACCCAAAGACTCGATCATATAACCTCAGGAAATAGAAATTGGGGTAGAATTTTCGAGAAGGAATCTCCAAAATTCATAAGAGGAGGATTATCATCCAACAAAGTGAATGAAGACTAACAAAGACTTCGGATCCTCCCGAACTAAGATCATCTCAAACAATTTTAAACTGGAGCAGAAATTTTAAGGAAGGCCTTAAAATTTCCACTGAACACTGAAATATATTTCAAATCCACCAGCACCAGAGGCCAAAGTCAAGCTTTAGAAACCACCAGCTGCGACAAAGTCTAGGTTGACTAAATCTTCGGCTATGACAGAACTTTGATAGAAACCCTCAACGACGATGATGAATCCCTGGAATTCCTCCATCATACGTCAAAATCAAGAGAAAGATGATCATTGAGCTAGTGCATGAAATGACTTGCAGGGATTTGCTAAAGCTTTTACAGAAACTTTCGAAACTATTTTCTAAAAACTAAGACTACTTTAAAAAATCTATACAAATCTTTTACTTAGTGATTGCCTAGGCATCTATTGGAACAGGGAGTCAGGGTGGAAGTCCCAACATGACGGAGTACCTGAAATACGGCTAAGAGCAAATCAGGGATTGAAGGAGGTCAACACGGAGTAGTTTCACTGAAAACTAATCATTTTTCTATGGGTGCAGGGATAAGTACACAAAATGGGAATCTTTTTCAAAATATCCCCAAGCGAGTTGCGAGCCACACCAAAGCATATAATACTCAAGAACGGTATTTTTGGTTTGTCCCAACAACGAGTTTAATACCCATTTATTGAGGGCCTTTTGAATTGTATATCTCATTTATTGAGATCATAAAATAAAAACAAAGACGTCTTATCTTCTTTATGAATAGTGTATTTAGAATTTTCCTAAAAAAAAGTTGCTAGCAAAAGCGACTTTGTGTCTACTAAATATTTACCTTTAGCGCAGGTACATTCAAGGGAGTCGACACAATAAATATAACAATCAAAAGGACCACTCGATAGGAGGAAGAGTAGAAAGCCACCCCCAAAATTTGCCTCAGAGCGAAGCAAATGGTACATGTAGAAAGCAAAATGCAGACAAACGAACTCAGGTGAAACTATTTTCAAATCACCGGAAGAACTATTACACATCATCTCACTGCCGAGAGGGCCATTTCATGCCATTGCTGAGAGGGCCATTTAATGTCATTGCAGAGAGGGCAATTTCATATCATTACCGAGAGAGCCATTTCATATAATTGCCAAGAGGGCCATTTTATCTCTTTTCATTATCGAGAGGGCCATTATATTTAATATCTATTGACATGCGAGATAACATACGCTGGCGTCGACGATATCATCAGCATTCAATATCTGTTGACACGCGAGATAACATATGCTGGCATCGAGAATATCATTCGCATCATATCTGTTGACACGCGAGATAGCATACACTGGCATTGAGAATATCATTCACATCATATTTGTTAACATGTGAGATAGCATACGCTGGTGTCGAGGATATCATTAATATTTATATCTGTTGACACGCGAGATAGCATACGCTGGCGTCGAGGATATCATTAGAATTTAATATCTATTGACACACAAGATAACATATGCTAGCATCGAGGATATCATCAACATCTAATATTTGTCGACACGTGATATAGCATACGCTGGCGTTGAGAATATCATCAACATCTAATATCCGTCGATACGCGAGATAGCATACACTGACATCGAGGATATCATCAGTAGCTAATATCTATCAAAACTCAAGATAGCATACGCTGGCGTTGAGGATATCATCAGCATCTAATATCTATCAACACGCGAGATAGCATATGGTGGCATCGAGGATATCATCAGCATCTAATATCCGTTGACACACTAGATAGCATACGCTGGCGTTAAGGATATCTCATCATTTTATGAATCAGCATCTGAATACATCAAAAGCATATGATTCAAAGAAACGTCTTTAAGTTGTTATCTGAAAGCGAACGGCATATGAGATTTCCTTGAAATTGATAATTTGAGGATCATCTATAAGTCATCTTATTTGAAATTAGATAGTGTGCAAGATTACCTTTGAGTTGATATCCCATGGGTCATCCGTACGCCGCTACAACATCCTAACCGGATAGTGTGCAAAATTACCCAAAGATCGATAGTTTAAAGGTCATCTGTAAGTCACAACTAAATCCTTACCAGAAAATATGCAAGATTATCAAAATTGATGGGTCCGAGGGTTCTCTATAAACCGCGTCATATCCAAGATAGATTATTCGCATGATTACCCAAAGAGCACCAGTTTCAGAGACATCTATAAGTCATATTGTATCCAAGGTTGGATAATGTGCAGGAATACCTGAGAGATAGTGGTTGAAGGGTTATTTGTAAGTCATCTCTTATCCAAGGTTGGATAATGTACAGGATTACCCAAAAGCTAGCAACTTAAAGGATATCTATAAGTCGCCACATATCCAACATCAAATAATGCACAAGATTATTCAAAAATTACAATTCAAGGGAAATCTATAAGTCGTACCGATACGAGACATGCACAAGACTCCTGAGGTCAAATACGATAAGCATTATAGGTGACCAAAAGGGTTACAACATCAGGATATTATTATGTGGTTTTAAGGACCGATCTAATACAAAGTATCATCAGTGTGTCCAAGAGGGCCACCCCACTTTGAAGAAAATTTCCAACCATTAAAAACAACTATTTTATCCAACAACCAAGAAGGTTTTTTTGTCGATTATCATAAGAATTGTCTCCTCCCTAACAGATACATGAGAAGATGACGTCTTTGTCAAGTAGCAACTCATACGAAGATATGCTAAGAGGCTATAAATTCCTTAGTGAATTATGTTTATCACTAACAGTTTTGTTTGAGATGTTGTCGAAAGCATTCAAAAGGGATGAAAATCTCAAACCAAAATCACAGGTGCGGATGACTCCAAAAAGGATGCAGTACAACGTGGAACTTTTTCTTTGCAATGAACTGGGACATAGTCTGAAGAGGAATGTCAAACTCTTTGGATGCGAGCTAAAAGACGAATTCCACCACCATCAAACCACATTTCTATCAGAAGACATCTGGGTATTCTTGGGATTTTTGTTTCAATTTTACTTTCAGGGTACTTCTAAACTTCTACCAAGGGTAACCTTCTCTTTCCTTCAAATCCGAGTGACAACACCCAAAGTTCGGAAACTATAGCCGGGTAAAGTCTTACCTATGGATGTGAAGAGCTCAACATTCATGGTTAAAAGGTTACAAGTTTCTTTTCCATAACTCAATTGTATGTTGCTTATCTTAAGCCAAAGATCGTCTTAGCATAAAAGACCATCTTTTCCACCGATTGAGTCAAACTATAGGCAGTATGATTATATGTAGGTTGATCTCCACGTGGAAAACTCGATTGCATTCCAACCTCCCCCAATGTAGCACTCTGATTTCACTAAAATTCAAAACCAAAATAGCTCGTGCATTCTTTGAAAATCGTGCTTTAAACGAAGTTTTATGTACTATAAGTGGCCTGAATTGTCATGTAACCTGAGATATGTTGGAAACCAAATACCGAGGTCCAGCCATAACTCCATGAAAGACGTTCTAAAAAACTAATCTCTTCCAGAAATGAATTTGTGGACGGACAAAAATTAGGAACGTCAAACTCCCTTTGCACAGGGTATTTCCTTTTAGATGGTAGTGTTTTCATTTTGGTGGATTTGCTGCTGTAGTTTCTGGGTCGCATCGCAATATGTTTGGTTACTAGTTATATTGGTAGTGTTAATCTCACTAATGAATGCTATCGAATGAAGGTTCTGAAGATCACGTTGAACTCGTATTTCCTGTGGTCTGGTTTCTTTTTTCCCTATCT